>NC_141086.1:24138697-24738697 GCF_041138505.1 Cibotium barometz
TGTTGCCATACTTTTGGAGTAATGGTTAACACATCATTAGATACTCTAGGATAATTACTGTTGAGAATGTAAGCTCATCGGGATCTAGTGGATAGCGGTAGCGTCTGGACACTAGTCTAGCAGTGTGTGTGGACAATAATGGCCGCATCCAACCGCGCCAAGTGTGTGGACATTAGACTTAGGTTATAACAGTGTGAACTTATCACTAGGAAAATGTGTTGTGTTTTGTAGTGTGCAATGAAGGAAAGCTATGGAGCTTCTCTATCATGTATGTTTTGTAGTGTGCAATGAAGGAAAGCTATGGAGCTTCTCTATCATGTATGTGTTTATGGTTTGAGATAATGAGATCTAGTGAGGGTTTGCCTCTCTACCCTGGTGTCTATCTCCTCTCTCTTTTCATGGCATCAGAGCCTGGTGCTCTCTATTAGGGTTTCTTGAGTGAGTAAGCAAGAGGCAAAATTCTAGTTTTTGGAGCTTTCCATTGAAGCTGTGGAGTAAAGAGAAGCTTGGAGCACACATCTACTCAATATATCTAAAAAGCTAAGGACCACAGGTAAGTAAAGCTAAACTCCCTTGAGCAGATTGCAGGTGATTTCATGAGATTTGAGCAAAGAGGTGGTGCAAGAAACAAATTGAGGTTTCCATTGAAGCTATGAAACAAGAGGAGCTTATGTACTTGAAAATTTGGGAGTGGCACATGTATGTGGAAGTATTGGATGTATGAGCAATTTGAAACCTTGCATTAGCATTGATTTGAAGCAAATCTGTGAAGTGTTGAAGAAGACTACTCACTATTTTGAAACTGCTCAAAAACCAAAGAGTTTATGCCCAAAATCAGAGCCATTAGAGGTGATTATTGTAAGGAATTGAAGCATTGATATGTTGGGAGCATAGTTTGGAAATTTTCTAACTCTTATATGCCATCATTTTTCATCTCCAAATTTCCCTAGGAACAGGCGACGCTGAATTTGCAAGTCCTGAGAGCAAATTTTTGAGTTTTTACATGTGTTTGATGCCTTTCAGATTCCATTTACTACATGGAATGCTCAAATCACTTAGAAAATGTGTGTATGTGAGTGTGGAGAAGCTTTCAAGAGCATCTTGGAGTTGGAAACATCAATTATGAGCTGATTAATAGGGGCATCACTAATCAATCAATTACTCTCACATTACTCAAAATTGGTCGAATTCCTTTTACATGGAGGTGGAGCAACATCATACAGAGCTAATGAATGCTCGGGCTTTGAATTTGGATCACATTTGAAGTTGTTAGAGCCGGATTAGTGACTGTTAATCATTGTTTAAAGAGTAATTTTTGGAAGTATTTGGCATGTTATGAGCTTGGATGATACCCATACACCCCAAGGTGAGACACTGGGTCTGACGAATCCCTATTCTGGCATTTTGTATGCACACTGGGCTACTGGCTGAGCTCTGGGGGTTAATTCGATCTCATGATCTACTTCATGAGATGGAGGCATCTCAGTCAGCTCTTCAGGAAACACATCGGCATACTCACTTAACCACTATGGTTCTATAGCCTTGCATTTTATGTCTACTAGATTCATTTTGACGACATACACAACTTGCCTCTTTCGGAGCCCTTTTAATAATTTGGAAGCCTTGACTAATTGTAGCACTGGGGATCCGGAAATTCCAATTCCTTGAACTTTACTCCCGTGAAGGTCAAGGAAAGAGATGGTTCCTTTGTGATAATGAATGTCAGCCTGATTCTTTTGGAGCCAATTGTCAGGCGTTTTTCTGAGAGGTCTTTTGGGTCCGTGTATATACGTGTGCATGGCAGTTGTGCAGAGATTTGTTTGGGAATGCGTTGCCAGGTGTTTTGGGTGGATGCTTTTGGTTTAAGGCTCGTGCAGGCCCGTCCGGAGTAAGGTTCACTACAGGTGCTATCAGCTGTTCGATGGCTGGATATGTGTACGCGTCCCCACGGATAAGTGGGTTGTGTTGAAGGTATGAAGGCATGGGCACTAGCAGGTTTTATCTTGAAGTGTGTGGTCGTCCAAGAAATAGAATGGGCATCAAAAGGCTGTATTTGGAATGTGTGTGGAGGCATGGCAATTAATACTGGTAGGGCCGGTGTTGCCTTGAGAAATGGTGTGAAATCAAGGCTTGAGGGTGGCCATCATTGAAGTTTTAAGAAATAAAAAATGATATTAACGTGGGGAGGCCACTTGGCTGTTTACTTTTGATGCCAGCGCTGCTGCCAGCAGGTCTTAGAAGCTTGGCGAAGGTGGCGAGCTGGCGTGGGCTGCAGAAAAAGGGTGTGTCGTCGTGTTGATCGGAGGGGGTTCTTGGGCGTATGTAGCCACAAGAGTGCAGAGGAGGGCAAAGCGTGGAGCTGCAGCCAGGTGGCTAGTGGCCATCGTGTAGTCGTGGGGAGCCTCCCCGTGTGAAGACAAGGTAGCCGTCGTCTAGAGACTGTCGACGGGCTGACAGGTGGACAACGTGTGAAGAGGTGAGCACAGCCGGTAGTAGGGCCGTCGTCTGGTGAGCTGCAGCAGAGGCTGGTGGGGCCCTCCCATGTGAAAAGGTGAGCGGAGCTGGTGAGGTTGGCGGTGACTGGGACTGGGTTGACGGGCTGCCAGCGCACCTTCTTGGAGTTGGCGAAGAGCTGCAGAGGCAAGAGGGAGAGGCGAGCGGTGGAGTGGCTGCCTCAGAGTTGGTGACTGGAGGCGTCATGGTATGCAGAGGTGCTGAGGACCGCCTTGCTGTGAGCTACGTAAAGGAGCTGGAGGCCTATGCTAGAGGGCGACTCTGAAAGGCAAAGCAGTGAGGAGCAGGCCACCTTGTGGTGTTGACAGGCGCTGCAGCAGCAGGAGAGACGTAAAGAAAGAGATAGCCACCGTGTGGAAGGCTTGGGGAGCCGTGTGTGAAGCGGGGTTTTGTTGCTGCAGATTGTGTGGGTTAAAGACAACACAGCCAGCGAGGGGTGCAGGCCTTGGTTTTGTGAGGATGTGTGGAGGTGCTGGCGTTAAAGGCCGCCATGGAAGGTTTGTGTGACGACTGGGTGATGTAGTAGCGGCTGACAGGCTGCAGAGGGCCGCAAAGGGTATAGATTGAGGAGGGTCCAGAAGCAGGCAACGGCCTTGTTGCTGGCGCTGCAGTGGCTACACAAGCTAGCAAGAGTCTGAAGGTAAGGTTGCCGTTGTGTGTACAAGGAAGTAGAGGCAGCTTTGGGCATCTGCTGTGGAGGCGTAGCGAAAGAGAGTTTTTGGCCGCCTTGTGAAAGCTGTAGGTGGAGAGGCTTCTTGAAGGGCTGGAAGGCAGTTGGTACCACAGGTGAAGCAAAGACAGAGAGACAGGTGTTGCTGCTTGGTGGTGGGCCGGTAGTAGGGCAGATAAGCTTGTTTGTTGTGAGGCTGGTAGAGGATCAGCACAGAGAAAGTGAGAGAGAGATGATGGTCGAGCTGCTGCTGACGATTACATCCAAGCATCTAATCCCACTGATTTCTCCTTGATTCACTACACCTCTTTTGCTTGATTCTCTCCACCTCTCCCAAAATATCTCCACACCTCCTAAATCTCCTCATGCTACCCTTTATTCTTTCCCAGTAGATTCTTCTCACCTTTTCAGAGGTTCTCTCACATTTACACATTCTCTTTTATAGCCTCTAACCAAGGGCTTGTTCCTGCACACACCCTATTCACTTGTATATTTCAATACCTCCCCTCAAGTGAATACTCCTAGCACACCTGGACCCTATACCAAGTTTCCCTCTTACTTGATAGTCTGTGACCAGTGCCTAGCACACCTCCCCTTAAGTGAACAATCCTAGCACACCTGGACCCTATACCAAGTTTCCCTCTTACTTGATAGTCCACGACCAGTGCCTCAAGTCCCTAAACTCAGATTCCTTGACACTCTCTCTCTCTCTATGTGTCCAAGGCTACTAGAAGTGCCCGGCGACCTTGACTAAAGTGCTCACACATACATCTACCACATGGCCTACATCATCGATGGCTCAGAGGTGGTTTTACTCTGTTGGGGCAGGTTACATTAGGTTGTGGGGTTTCTCTCTCTCTCTCTCTCTCTCTCTCTCTCTCTCTCTCTCTCTCTCTCTCTCTCTCTGAGATTTTCACATGGCTCCTCACTCGTTGGAGCCTCACATCTTCTCTTGTCTTCAGTCTTCTTATTGTGGCAGCTTCTCTTCACGCATCCGTGTCTTTCTCTTCGTTCAGTCTTCTTGTTGTGGCAGCTTCTCTTCACGCATCCATGTCTTCCTTCAATGCTTCCTTTAGCTTTTCTTCTTGGTGTGGATATTCCTCTTGGAAAGAGATGTTCTTCTTCTTTCATGACTGGGGCCATGAGTTTGTCCATCAGTTCTTGCTCCATGTGAGCAACATGTTTAAATGTTTTGTTGACATTTCTTTTGGGCTTTTGATGTTTATCTTGTGTCATTATGCAATGCAAACCCAAATCTATGTGGGAGGTCTTACCTCTTGCCTTATTCTGGACAAGGGCAGTGTCTGATCCCATTTTTACACTGATGTAATGTGCCCAATACATAATGCATATAGCATTCATTCTTATGCACATTCCCAAATGCAACTCTGACTGTGAATAATCTTGAATTTGATGTGATTTGCAAGCATTAACCAAGGGTTAAATGCAAAATGATGAATTACCACAATTTTATCTGCATAATTTTACCAAAAATTACATTAAATCAAGAGTAACCAATTTGTACGAAATGGTTGGAGTATCAAACCATCTCCGAATTGTAATTTGAAATTATAGGGATCTGTATCAGATACCTAATGGTTAATTTGAACCCTCAATTGCACCAAAATATAGCGATTAGCATTGATTAATCACTGATTAGCAAATTAATCCTCTATTTTGTGTGCAAAAAATAGAGTATGCGGGGAGCCCAGATCTGAGGCCTTAGAGTTCAAATGAGCTCAAATCCTTTCAAGGACATCAATAGCAATTAGTCTAGTAGAGGATTAAGCCAAGAAACACAAGATTTGACCAAACATTGAATGCTTAATCTCTGTTTTACCAAAGTCACCTGCTGCTGCAGATTTGATGAAGAGCTTGGATCTCACTGTAGACTTGATCAAATCAAATTCTGACTTCACCAACTTGTAGAGCATGCTTGAAAACCCTTGGAGCCAAGAGGAATTAGACCCATTTGATCTAGAGCAGTAGAGATATCAAATTCTCCTCAAAAAAATGGCACCTCCTAATTCGCGATTTTCAGCAGCTTGCGTTGGCGGTTTGCAGGTCTGTCTTGATGGGCTGAAGCACAACTGAGTTAGCTGTGTTGGGCTAGAAGCATTTGGGCTAATTTGATGTATGTAAGGAGATAGAGCTCCTCCACCAGTGGGGGTACAAAGGGTTAGTTGAAAAAGAGGGAAAAATATTAATTATCTACTAATTCTAATTAGCTTGGTGATTAGCAAGATAATGGGCTCACAAATTGATGGATTCTAGGCTAGGCTCTGATACCATGTTAAAATTACAGCAATGTGATGAGCTATGGTGGATCAAATGCTAGAATCAACATCATTAATAAAGAGATTAGATGATAATTAATACGTGATTAGTGAGTAATTAACTGATAGCTTAATGTAGGCATGGATAATCAAAAACCAGCAAATTCTCATTAGGCCAATGCCTCAATTTATAGAGTTTACATCCAAGCATCTAATCCCACTGATTTCTCCTTGATTCACTCCACCCTTTGCTTGATTCTCTCCACCTCTCCAGAATATCTCCACACCTCCTAAATCTCCTCATGCTACCCTTTATTCTCTCCCAGTAGATTCTTATCACCTTTTCACAGGTTCTCTCACATTTACACATTCTCTTTTACAGCCTCTAACCAAGGGCTTGTTCCGGCACACACCCTCTTCACTTGTATATTTCAACAAATAGTATCCTTGTGCTTGCAATAAGTCTTTCCGAACCCATTGCTTTACGATATCCTTGGGTTTTCTTTGAGTTCTTCCAATTGGTTCGTGTCAGCAAGGTTAGACTTTTGAACTGTGTACAGGTTCCTCCTTGGATTTTTATACTATTTATGGTGTCCTTCTTGGCTGGCTGACCCTTAAGTAGGTTCTTAGGCACCCACTTCTGCATACCCTTAGATGTTGGGTATTGTGTGGACGAGCTTCTTAGAATGGGTGCTGGTGCTGTTTCCTGATGTGTTACCTCTGTACTTGTTCTTTTATCAAATATTACGTGCTTCCCTTTGTTTGTCGAGTTCCATAAGGGTATAGACATGACCTTCTCGCCTGTGCTTAGCAATGTTGTTCTCTCTTCCCATTGGATATTGCATTTACTGGCACAGATCCAAGATCATCTTAGAATCATCTCTTTTTCCATGGAGCCTGCAGGCATGACAAACACCTTTCCGAGACGACCAAGGAATTATTTCTTATGGAAATATTAACATTAAAACACCCTTCGGCTTTTGTGGTTGTTAAATGAACACTATGAACTTGTGCATCAGTGGGTTCAAGATTTGTTTTATCTAATGCTACCCAAGTCTCATAAGCGATCAAATTATGACTTGACCCTATATCGATTATTGCAATACTTATTGCATGGCTCTTAGCTACAGTCAATCCCACCTTGAGTCACTAGTTCAATATTCAGTTCCCCTTCGTCCAAAAGGGTCACACATGCCATGTTGACATGTATTAGTCTTTTGTGCATTAATTGTTTGGCCTTGGCCTCCCTAGCCTTAGCCTCTTCTTATGCTTGCTGGTTTTTTCCTTTTGCAAGCTGTTTTTGTTGTTTTAAGAGATGTTTTTGCAGAAGTATCTCTTGGGTTAGTGGTCCAAAATATTTTTTTAGTTTACTTCCAGACATAACCCTCCATTTGGATGCCCTAAATTGTTTCAATTTGGACAGATCCTTGAGGTGTGATTTTCGACACTCGAAACGGTCCTAGATCTCGGTATTTAAGTTTCTTTTTCCTGGCGCTATCGACATCATACATGAGGATAAGATCCCCCATTTCTAGTTCTTTTTGCTTAAGGTTTTTGTCGAGCCAATGTTTCCTACGTAGTTTTTCAACCATGAGCCCATATGATCTAGTCTCATCCAGCTTTTCCAAGTCAATTAGTCTTTCGGCTAATGCATTCTCCATTAGACGCTCTTGTACGGCAATCCTTAAGCTTTGGTGGGACTAGGTATTCCATGGGCATAACTGCTTCAACCCCATAAGCTAGACGAAAGGCAGTATATCCCATTGCTACCTTATATGATGTGCGATAGGCCCAGAGGGCTGCTGTCAGTTTATGCTCCCAATCTGTTCAATTTACTTCTAATGTCTTTGTCAAGATAGTACATAAACTCTCTGCTTGACCATTGGCCTGTGGGTAATAAGGTGATGATTTTCGATGGATTACCAGGAACCCTGCAAGTAAATGATCAATCACCTCATTGATAAAATGTGAGCCGCGAGATCATTGACTAATTCTAATGGACATCCAAACCTCAAGATGATTTTCTCATATATAAATCTTCTTGTTGTTCGTGCATCGGCTCTCTTTGAGGCTCTGGCTTCTTCTCACTTTGTGAAATAGTCAGTGGCTATGATTACATATCGGGCTTGGGATGGGTGTGCCGTTGGACTAATAGGTCCCACAAAATCTATCCTCCATTTCTCAAATGGTTGTCTTATAACAATGATGGGGGTTAGCGGCATCTTGTCCCTTTGTTGTGGGATAGCAAAACGTTGACATTCTTCGCATCTTTTGACAAATTATATGGTGTCTCCGAATAACGTAGGCCACCATAGTCCAACTTGAAGAACTTTTCGAGCTATGATTTCTGATCATCAATGAATACTTCCAACCACTTTTGTAAGTAGTCCTTGTTGAAAGCTCTGCACATCAACCGTTGAAAGGTCGCTGGGGCATTTGCGAGACCAAATGATATAACTTTGTACGCATATGCCCCCACATTGTGTTGAAAGCTGTCTTATGTTGATCCTCTGGTGCTATGGACACCTGATTGTAGCTGTAGAAACCATCCAAGAAGCTGTATGCTTCTGCCACTCTTTCCAAAACATGTTCTGTATAAGGTAATGGGTAATGATCCTTCCTAGTGGCTGCATTAACCTTTTTAAGATCAACGCATACCCAAAGTTTTCCATTCTTTTTAGGCACTATCACGATTGGTGTGACAACCAATCCGTATGTTCGATTTCATAGATGAAATCCACAAGCAATGAGCTTATCAAGTTCCTCTACAATTGCCGCATACTTAGGATTCATCTGGTATGGTTTTTGCCTGCTGGTTGGCCTCAAACCTTCCATGATTAGAATTGTATGTTGTACCACCTCAGGCGATACCCCCTTCATCTCATCGTAATTCCAGGTGAAATAATCTTTAAATTCCTTAAGGAGAGCAATGAGCTCTTCCTCCTCTACCGAAGTCAAATCCTTAGCAATGTATACGAGTCGAGCTCCTTCCCCCAGTCCCGCAATACCACTTCCTTGACTTCTGCCGGGCCATTGTATGATGCGGATAGCCCATCCTTTTTCACCCTCGTAGCTATCGTCAGACCACCCTAAGTGTAGTTCTTAAAATGGTTGGGCACGGAAAGTAAGTCTAGCTTGTCCTCACTGTCACTTTTGGCTTTATTGTATTTTCGGTGTCTTGCTTTTGTAAGCTTGGGTGCATCTGGCACTTGAAGGATGACCTTCTCTTTATGCCTCCCCTCCAACGATATCTTACTCAACTCCTCGCCCCAATCCTTTGAGAATTCATCGTGTACCTTAGTAGCCTCAAGGTATCTCAGCCACTGGGTGTCCGTAGGTCTGCTTCATAGTAGGGCATTTTGTCAGGCTATATATTGTTTCTCTCTCCCACCGTCGTCTGAGGCGTTGAGCACTGGTAGTATGGCTTCGTGCCACAGTACCTTTTGTACTTGATGTTTTCCCTCCTGATTCCTCATCCATGATCTGGTAATTAACCATGCAGATAGAGGTTGTAGGGATGGTTCCGGATTCCAAATACTGGGTTCCCCTAGGTTGTATTACATCAATGGTAGCCAACACATGCATCCAATTTTCACTGAAGTCTGGAGGAGGTAGTGATACATACATTCTTGTTTCCTCCTCATCCTTGGATTCCCCTCTGTAGGTTAGCATAGCTGTATGGACGTAGTTCATTCCATTGTGACTAAATCATTACCAAACAATTACCCTTCCATGGGGTGTGCTTTCCATGCTCTCATATCAATCTTCAAGATTTGCGAATCCCTACGTACATATACGTGATCCAAGGCCCAATCATGCACCAATTTGGATTCCCTCATGAAAGGTCTCCCCAATATTATGTCATATGTATCTGGTTGGCGCAAGAAGTCCATGACCACAAATGTATGACGATAGCAAGACGTAAAAAGTCCGAATTTAACATTTTCCAAGAGCCCAATGGGTCTTGAAGATGTTCCATCATCAATTTTAACGATTAAATCTACTCTTTTTTTAGATCAGGTTTCCCCCAATTTTCCCAATAACGTTTAGTAATGATGCTAACCCCCGCCCCACCATCCAGGATTGCCAATGCCTGGCATCCATTATGATGATTTGGGATGGTAGCGTTCGTGTTGTCGCTTTCATAGTAGCATCCCAATTTGTTAACTGGTATCTTGATGATTCAGGTTTCCCTTGTATGCTTCAAGGTTCTTTCTACCAGAGGTGGCAGAGTCTCATCTATAGTGTCAGTTGGCCTTAGACCGCGCCGCCCTCGATCCATTCTTTTGCGTCTGTCCATAAGGTTGATGAGTTGCATAACAGTTGCCCCAATGGCATTTGGATAGGCGTGGATAGCACAGCCATGAGACTCCCTATATCTCCAGGTTCTTTGGAGACAGAGGGCTCTTCCCAAGTAGGTGTCTGATATTCTACCATAAGGAAGGAATGGATGGACTCCCCTAACCCATTTTCTTCAAACATTCTAGTCATTGTGTCTGCTTGGGACTCCTCTTCTTTTATTCCTTCTGGAATTGGGGTTGGCACGTCCAATACCCTATCCCTGTTTGGCTCATTTTTCATGGGTAAACTGTATCCCTTACCCTATTGACCCTTAGCTTGGCATCATGACGCCATTGGTATTCTTCGACTAAGGCCTTGGCATCTTCAAGCTTTCTTATTTCTTCGTTAGCATTGGGATATTCACCAACCCCCTTAGGAGTCGTCATTTGCTCTCCTTGCTTCCCTTGATCTGATCCTCTATGATTGAGATCTTGACCCCCTTCATCCTTTGATTGGGTGGATCCGGTATCAATTGTATCTTCTTTGGATCCGTCTTGGATTGTGACTCGTGTCACAATCCAAGACGTGGGTAAGCGTGACTCGTGTCACGCTTACCCACATTTTTAACTCTTCTCCTTTGGCCAGTTGTGGGAATAGTCGCATCCGCTCGATTTCTTCCCTTATCTTCTAGTTGAGCTTGAGCTCTTGTCGGGACATTGAGCAGTGTGATCTTCCCAGGTTGTACACTAATGGTCTGGATGGTGGTTTGATTAGTAGTAGAGGCAGGGTTACTTGCTCGGTATGGATATTCTTTGATCAAATGATCAATACTACATTTAGTACAGGTGAGCACTGGCATGTCATTGGGCGAGACCGCCACTTGTTGTGGTTTATGTGTATGACTCATATTCTTGTTAGGGTAATCGGCTACTCGATGTGGCCCTCCAAAACCAAAGCATTGGAGCGGCCCCCTTCTCAAATTCGAGTTCATGTCCTTGGCCTTCCATTGTACTGTGGTTTAAACCACAGGTACTGGCGTGTTATTCTGTAGGACGTAGTATTCCGGCATAACTTCCGCCGTATCCTCGTAGTACTCTCCGCTAAGTTTTATTTCCCACACCATATCAACATCTTTTGACGACTCTTCAATCAACATCCTAATTGATCTTAGCCTGTGGTGGTTGTGGCGATAGAACTGGTGGCAGCAAGGGTAAAGCGTCTTATGCCCGGAACATTCCCCTAGGCGAGTAAGAAGAGTTGGGTTGTCCTACCATAGCGGTGATCTGTACAGGTGGTGCCGGTAAAGCCAACGAGGCTCTAAGTGTGCTGGTAGTTGTGTAACATTTTGAAACCTTGGATATCTACACGTTGAAGTGTCATGATTTCCTAATTTTACACAATGAGCACAATAGAGTAATGGCCCTTCTCTCAATTGTGGACACTCAGTGGTGGTGTGATTTAATCTACACATGGAGCACCACACCAATTCCCTGCAAGGGTAAAGGTGATTATGTCCATGCTGCCCAAATGTTTCTCTTCCCTCCTTGACTTTCAATTTTTCTAGTATGGCATTACTGAGCTTATCCACCGTCATGTTTTCGACTTGCTTGCTTCGGGTTCCAATTTCTTGGTGGCTTGAGACATGCGAAGTCGTAGTTACTGAAGATGTTTTAACATCTTTTGGTTGTGGCAATTCTAACATATTATCTTCATATTCGATTGCCAACTTGCAGCATGCATCAAGAGTAGTAGGTCGGGCTAATACCAGGTAATCGTGCATTTCATGGTCTCTAACCCCCCTCCAGAAACAAGGCAACAACTCATCATCAATTAACCTTTCCCGAAGTTTACATCTCAAATTTAAGTGATTCAGACGAGAAACATAGTCCCTCATTGACTCTTCTTCCTTTTGTTTAATATTATGTAATTGTGTCACAAGGCTCCACCTATCTCCACTACGAGCAAAACTGGGCACAAAGACATTCTTCAACCTTGTGAAGTTAACTTTATCCCCAGGCTTAAGAGTTCGGAACCATTGATGATGAGCTTTTCCTTCCAAGGTCAGTGAGAAGGCATGTATCATTGTCACATCACTAATCGGCCCACAGGTTTCACATGTGGATTCAAAAATCTCTACATGTTGGATAGGATTCCCATTCCTAGAGAACTTTTGGACAAGTTTTGAAATGATATGCGGTTTCATCTGGGAAGGTTGGGATTCTAGAGTAGTACCTAGTTCTCTAACCATCCCCCGACCCATCTCTGCTACCATATTAAGCAGATCTACCCTCGTGGCTACATTAAGTTCCATAATTGGATCTATCCTAGGTCCTTAGGGAATTGCTCCCCCCCTTCCTAGGCCACATCCCCTACCTATATTAACCTTTATAGGTATTTTGGGTCCATGGGATGGTCCAGTCGTCGTGGTAGCTTGGAGTGACCCCCCATTCGTCGCCTCCATACGTCTTTGCAGAATCAAGAGTTCCATGTCTTGTAGGAACATAGGATTATTGATCATCTGCTCAATATCCTTTTTGGTGTAGAGTCGGTCCTCTACTTCAACTACCCTACCAGCCAGGTTACCCTCTTCTTCTATGGTTGTAAATCCTTCCTCCATTCTAGATTCCTCATTTATGGGTTCCAAGTTTAGAATTTCTCCCTCACTTCTACCCATAGCTATTTATGGTTCCTTCCCCCATGGCTGAAGTGGGTTAAGACTTCCCGTTTCCTTCTTCTCAGCTCTTGTCCTACGAGTGTCAAGCTCTTGTTTCCTTAAGCTCAACTCTCGTAGTTGTCGTTCCACCTCACTCCATTTGAGATCTAACTCTCGTAGTTGTCGTTCCACCTCACTCCATTTGAGATCTAACTCTATTTCCTCGGTAGTGGGGAAAAATAATTGGCCTGTCCTAGCAGCACTTTCCATGTCTCGTCTTATTCGAGAGGTGCCGATATTCGACAGCCTAGAATATTCGACAATTGGAATGGCACTTCTTGTCATGGACCGAGTCCAGTGTCGCGCACTGGTTGACGGACCCATGCCCGTAGATTGCGCTTCTTCCTCATGGTGGCTGGTTTGGAGACCAAAAAATCCCCGAGTGATATCAATGATACCACTAGACCTGGTTGGGGAGGGTGGTTTTTCCTCTTCCCCAAACCCAGCGTATCTCAGCCCTTCTTCTATGGACTCTTCACTACTAGTTTCAGCGGTGGTCAAGTTTCTTAAGACACTCAGGTGTGTGCTTGCGGAATGTCTTGATCCCACACTTCTTTGGTAGGAAGATCCTAGATGATTTGATGCACTATTGTCAAGCGTAAGATCGTCTCCGATGAGTTTTTCGGATCTTAAGTGCATGTATATATGATTTGATAAGCTATTTGTCAACCCAATTTGAATTTACTTTTGATTTTATCGCGCTATTTCAGATACCGTGAAACTGCAGATAGTGTTTCATATCGTGAAACTGCCAGAACTGGTTCACGTTGCTCGTGAACGTTCTCCTGCAATTTCACGCGCTCAAAAACTTGTGTACCCTTAAGGTTGGACCCCTCTTTTTGGTATAATACGCCTTCCTTAATTGACCCTTGTGGCCTCGGTCTGTCTAATCATTGGTTTTAACCTACCTGCCATGAATCAGTAGGAAATCATTTCACATCGTGAAACAGTAAGGGTTTCACGTCGTAAAAGCTTTGGATCGTTTAAGGTTGTGAAACAATAACGGTTTCACGTTGTGAACAGCTTCAAGTCACTTCACATCGTGAAACAGTGAGAGTTTCATGCCGTGAAAGCTTTAGATAGTTTCACGTCGTGAAGACCTTCCTGAATTTTCACGTGATCAAAAATTTCAATAGATTGTAAGGTGTCAATGGTGTTAGGATAAGGTTTTCAATTTTTGGAAGGGGAATCCCGTGATTTTCAGCGTTAATTACGGCACTGATTTCGTGAGCGATTCGCGGCATGAAACTACAGGAAATCGTTTCACGGCATGAAACAACTTTTTGCACTTTCACGTTGTCAGGCAAAAATCTGAAAGGTGTTTTGAGTCTGTGTACATATGGGATGCGTGGTGTGTGAATAAACTTTGCCCTGAATGCCCTGGCAAATGTATAGAGTGGGTGGTTTTGCAGTGAGCTGGTATGCATGTCGTTTTTTTTGGGAGCAGATGCTGGAGATTTGGAAGTTTTTTATTGCAGCAGTGTGGTGTGCGGGTGGTTTCCAAATGCAGGGCACCAATGGCAATTGTCATGTTTGGTAAGTTATGATGCGGTCGGTTTTTGTGTGGGCAGCTCGTGTACTGGAAGCGTGGGCGTTGTATATCAAGGTGAAGCAAGGTAATAAGGTTGTGATGGTGACCATTATTGAGGCTTTAAAGGATAAAAGAAATATAATATTAATATGGCCAAATAAAAAATAGCCATATGGAGGTTTTATTGGGCTGCCAGCGTGCCACCTCTAGAAGGTTGGCGAGCGTGGAGCAAATGGAAAGGAAGGGGTGCCGCCTTGCAGGAAAAAAGGAAGTCGGGGTGAAACAGAAGGGAAGGGTCGCTCTCTGGTGGTCGCCTCAACAGTGATTATGCAGAGGCTCTGAGGTTGGCGAAGCTGCTGGTCACGACACACAGAGAGTGAGAGCTACTGAAGTTGAGGGTTAGCTGGTGGGGCGCCCTCTGAAGAGAGAGTGGTTGGTTTTGTGTGAGCGACAACTGCAGGTAGAGAGTGGATGCTGACAAGAGAGAGAGAGCCTAGAGTGCAGTACAGAGTTGGAGGCCGTCTCAAGTGTCACTGGCACGTAAAGCAGCTGTAGAAGTGGCTAGTATTGTGCTGAAGACAGGTGTGAAGGGCCGGTACCATAAGGGTCGAGGGTTGCAAAGGAAGGAGGGTTGCTGGTGGGGCACCCTCTGAAGAGAAGCAGAGACCGGGAGACAGAGGCTTGGTTGTCAGACGCAAGGGTGAATTCCCTTGGCAGTAAATCCTGGCCAGAGTCCTGGTTTGGTGTAATTGCTTGTTTGAAATGTGGATGGTGCTGTGTGTTTTGCTGAATGATCACTGTCTATGTTGGTTTTGAGCTATCTTTCTGGTATGGGTGGGTGTGAACAGTGAAAAGTGTTCCAGCCGGTGGCTGGTGATGCCCCCGTTCGTGTTCCAGCCGGTGGGGCCGGTGGGTGGCTGGTGATGCCCCCGTTCGTGTTCGTAATTTCAAAGTTTGGGAGGTGAAGGCCTATAGAGGCATGGTCTTTTTTCTTTTTTTCACCTCACATTCTTCTGGTGCCCCCACTGAGGAGAGCTCAGGTATATTTCTCTTACGAGGGTGTATGCCCCAGAGTAGGAGATTGAAGGAAGGTGTTTCCAGTTTTTTTTCTTTGGTCTGAAGGTGAAGCTTGGGGATAAAAATGATGTCGTATCCGGAGTTTTTTGGTGGTTCTAATGAAGATGTAGCAGATTTTCTTGAGAGGTTCGAGGTTGCGTGCATTAGCAACCTTGTTGATAATGAAGAGCAGGTGTTAAAACTTTTGAGGATCTTTTTGAAGAGTGATGCTAGAGATTGGCTCAAAGGTTTTGAAGCAAAGGAAGCTAAGGCTGTACCACCTAGTGTTTTGACGTTAGACAGGTTGACAGAGGCTCTTTTGGAGTGGTTCCAGCGAGTTGAAGACTCGAGTGTGCTATGGCAGGAACTCAATGATTTGCGACAGGGACAAGGACAAAACGTGGATGATTTTTTGCATGTGTTCACAGGGTTGTGGGATCGATGGTGCTTTTCTTTGCGGAGTGAGGCTCCCCCGATGTTTATGAAGAAAGGATTGTTTGTAAGTGGTTTGCTTCCTGCGTTGAAGCTCAAGGTCGAAGGGAAGAAACCCAAAACGTTTGAGGATGCTGTGCAGATTGTAAGGGACAACAAGGAGTGGAAGATGAAGAAGATGGCAGAGCTCGGTATGCATTCAGAGGGTGTGCATGAGGATCTCTTTAATGCTGGAAAGGATGCCAAATGTTTTTTGCTGGAAGGAATGCCTTCAAGGCCAAAGCAAGTGAATAAATGTATGCTTGATAAGCCGTCAGGGTTCTTTTCATGGTTGAAAGGGTGTCCGAATGAGGATTCCATATAGGTTAAAAAGCCAAAGCAAAAGGAGTGCTTGACAGGTCTTGAAGAGAAACCATTGTTCTTGGAAAGAGGGGTTGTTGAAGATGTTATTATGCCGAATGAAGAGATGGATATGCTAATTTGTGTGGAGGAAGAGATATCCTTGCAATCGAATGTCGATGCTATTGTGGAAAGTGATGCTCTCTTGGTGAAGACGACTTGGTTGTGGTTGTGGATGTTGAACATATGTGTGATAACACACCCATATGGGAGGATAAGCAGGTTCTTTTGGCCAATAAAAAAGATGTTTTTTATAATGATATTTGTTTTGATGATTCTTCTATACAAACCATTACCAAGGAGGACAGGGTAGAGAGCTTTTCACTTGAGGATGATGATGTGAGTGCTTATATGTGTGGACAAGATGTGGACCATGAGCTGATTGCTTTGAAGAATGAAGAGGAGCAGGTCATTGCGGACTTCTTGGATGAGCATGTTTATGGTTGTGAGAATGTGATTGATGCTGTGGATGTTTCCTTGTCTGATGAGCCAAGTGATATGGATCTTATGCATGAAGATGAAACCTGGATGGGCATAGACAAGAATGTTATGGATGATTGCTTTGATGTGACTTTGGACAGGGAAGATGATGCTCCCTTGTATGTTTTGATTAGAGGATGGTGTTCACAAGTGGTCTTGAATTTGATGATGAGTGCTGCCATACAACAGGTTAGACAGATGAGTCTGTGCATTGTGGGTTATCACTTATGTGATGCTTTGAAGCAGGAATCGACCAAAGTTTTGGACAAAGAGGACAGGATGTGTGATGAGGATGTTACGAAGGGGTTTTTAGCTGCTATGGGTGAGAATGGTGTGGTGATAAAGGAGAAGCTTTCAATGAAAAAGATGGATATATGGTCAAAACAGGTACTCTTGGATGTTAAAGTTGAATGGTGGTCTATGCGTTTTGGACATGGTTTGCATACAGATGTTGAGGGTGCTTATCTTCTCAAGTGGTGGCAGTGTATTGATCAGTCCTTGTTCTTTCAAGAGCCTTTATGTCTATAACTTTGGCCGTTTGATCCAGGAATATGAATGCAAGTTCTTGTTTTCTGGTGAGCATGAATGCTCTAGCAGGCTGGGGGGTTGGCAAAGTATGTCAGGCAAAAATCTGAAAGGTGTTTTGAGTCTGTGTACATATGGGATGCGTGGTGTGTGAATAAACTTTGCCCTGAATGCCCTGGCAAATGTATAGAGCGGGTGGTTTTGCAGTGAGCTGGTATGCGTGTCGTTTTTTTTTGGGAGCAGATGCTGGAGATTTGGAAGTTTTTTATTGCAGCAGTGTGGTGTGCGGGTGGTTTCCAAATGCAGGGCACCGATGGCAATTGTCATGTTTGGTAAGTTATGATGCGGCCGGTTTTTGTGTGGGCAGCTCTTGTACTGGAAGCGTGGGCACCGTATATCAAGGTGAAGCAAGGTAATAAGGTTGTGATGGTGACCATTATTGAGGCTTTAAAGGATAAAAGAAATATAATATTAATATGGCCAAATAAAAAATAGCCACATGGAGGTTTTATTGGGCTGCCAGCGTGCCACCTCTAGAAGGCTGGCGAGCTGGAGCAAACAGAAAGGAAGGGGTGCCGCCTTGCAGGAAAAAAGGAAGTCGGGGTGAAATAGAAGGGAAGGGTCGCTCTCTGGTGGTCACCTCGACAGTGATTATGCAGAGGCTCTGAGGTTGGCGAAGCTGCTGGTCACGACACACAGAGAGTGAGAGCTGTTGAAGTTGAGGGTTAGCTGGTGGGGTGCCCTCTGAAGAGAGAGTGGTTGGTTTTGTGTGGGCGATGACTGCAGGCAGAGAGTGGATGCTGACGAGAGAGAGAGCCTAGAGCGAAGTGCAGAGTTGGAGGCCGTCTCAAGTGTCACTGGCACGTAAAGCAGCTACAGAGGTGGCTGGTAGTGCTGAAGATAGGTGAGAAGAGCCGGTACCATAAGGGTCGAGGGCTGATGGCAGTGAAGCAGAGAGAGGGGACAAGTTGGAAGTGAAGGAGGGTTAGCTGGTGGGGTGCCCTCTGAAGAGAAACAGAGACCGAGAGACAGAGGCTTGGTTGTCAGACGCAAGGGTGAATTCCCTTGGAAGTAAATCCTGGCCAGAGTCCTGGTTTTTGGTGTAATTGCTGAGTTGTACAGTGTGTATGGTGTTGTGTTTTTTGCTGAATGATCATCTGTTTATCGTGGTTTTGAGCTGTCTTTATGGTGTGGGTGGGTGGTGAACAGTGAGAAGTCTTCCAGCCGCTGTGGCTGGTGGTGCCTCCGTTGTGTTCGTATTTTCCAAGTTTGGGAGGTGAAGGGCTATAGAGGCAGTGATTCTTTCTTCTTTTTTTCACCTCACAACATGAAACTTCTCGTGCATCGAATTTGGTGACTTTGGGTGCGAAATGCTTATCCAGTTGATAGCAAATCGACAGTGCCACTTCTAAAGAACGAAATGTAAGTTCTTGGCACCTTCAATGACCCCTTATGTTTTTTATTTTTATGAATTTTTTGATTTTTTATTTTATTTTTATGAATTTTTTGTTGAAACAGAAAGAAAACAACACACCAACCTGCTCATTCACGCTGGTGGTTTGAAAGATGCAAATATAAAAATTAACAAGAACAAAAAGTGAAGCCTTATCTTAGAAACACTCCACTACAAACACACATAACATCACAACCAATTTCTCACAATTTTTATTTATTCTTTCTACCACACACATCTTATCCATTCATTTTCCACGCAATGCACTACCAGAATGCAAGGGCAATAATGAATCCTATGCAATGGGAGCTGAAACTCTAAGAGGTTGGAAGAAATAAAGGTGTTTCCCCGGCAACGGCGCGCCAAAAATGTTATAGGCTACCACACCTCCAAGAGAGAACTCTACACATTTACCTAATGAGTGAGTAATAGATCACAACCGTCGTAGGATACTTACCAATGCTTCGATCTTGAGTCCCTTGAGGCCTCCAAGCTCGCTTTGTTAAGCTCCAAAATCCAAGTTCCACCTCCACACTATCACCATGGAGTCGCTCACACCGTTGTTGCATAGGACAATCACTCTCTCTCTTACTCTTTCATACAAGCATGAATCATATAAGCATAAGAGAGGCACAATGCTAGAATGCTCACTCCTTCAATCTCTCTCGACACAAAGGGATAACTCTCAGTAGCACAAAGGGGATTGTGTCTCTTCATTATGAGAAAATGCCTTATATACAATTGGCCCTTATTCACACTTGGGCGCCCAAAACTTACTTACGAGGCCTTGGGTGGCCAATATCTCATAATGTACAACTTTTATAGTGCCGTTTCATGACACTTATAATGTCCTCAATTGAGGATCGTGTTTGTTAATCCAAAATGGGATTAACACAGCCAGGCAATTTGAATACCTCGGCGACATATAGAGGGTTGAACACTCTCTTCTCACCTGATGGGAGCGTGATGATGTTAGACTTCTGCAGGTGCTCCAACTACTCCACAGCCTTGAAGTTTTATTGAAGCTCCTCCCAAGGAAGCTCCAAAAATTCCTTTAATCCCATCTTTTCCAGCCACTAGGCATGCCTATTCGCCTCCTTGTATAAAGTGGCCAAGAGGTACTTAACCTCCACCATTTTTTCAGCTTCGAGTGTGTTGGGGTTGAGGGGTAGAAGGCGAGGGTTAATGCAAAGTTTATTTCTATAATTAGTTTCTCCATAATCTTGTCCTAATTTCTGATCTTGACTAGACTCGAACTCTTCTTGTTGGGCATTTTTTGGCTCGTGGTTGGACTCAGATTCTACTTGTTAGACATTCTCTGGAATCTGGATCTAGACACACCTTTCCTTTTGGATAAACTTTTCCTTATTTTTCTAGCATTGTTCCATAATAAGGCTTCAGCCTATACCCATCACCAGTTTCCTTAGGCTTTCTCTATCCAGACTTGCCAGCTCAAAGGTTTCTGTTCCCATTTTCCTGATAATTCTGAATGGGCCCATCCATCCCAATTTTAATTTTCCTAGGGTGTGGTCCCATTCTTGATGAGAAAAGCAACATTTCATCTCCTTCTTCAAAGATCTTGAATTCCGTGTTCCTGTCCACCTAGAGCTTTCTCCTCTTTTGTACAATTTCGGCCGTCCATGCACTATGCAGTCTCCTACCATCCAGCTTAAGGAGTTTCTCAATCATGTGCACCTCTAATTTTTTCGAAGAGAGTCTTTCTACTACTACTATCATGAGGCTCTGTGTGAGGAACTCCAAGGGCACTACTGTTTCCAATCCATACACCATGTTGAAAGGCATAAGTCATGTTGCATTCTTATAAGCTCTTCGGAATGCCCACAATGCTGAGTGCAGCTTGTGTCCTAGTCGGTCCTATTCTCATTCACTATCTTGACTAGGATTCCCTTCAGGATTTTATTGGTGGATTCTACTTACGCATTCTAGTAGAATATTGACTTATCATATGTTGCTCTGTCAGCTTCTTGATCACTTCATTAAGGAAGTGGGTCCCTTGATCGCTGACCATCTCTATTCGGCATCTAAATCTTGTCATAATAGTTTCATAAAGAAACTTTGTTGACGATGCCTTCAAGTCTCTCAAGGCCTTGGCCTCTACCCATTTTGTGCAGTAATCTATAGCCACCAGAATGTTTTTGTTTCTTGTTCGCTGAGATGATGGCTTGAATGGGCCAACAAAGTTTAGACCCCACTTTTGGGAATGACTCTAGGGGCAATATTGGGTTGTGAGTCATTCTGTCTCTACATCATTGAGTTGCCCCAGCCTCTGGCACATATCGTACTCCTTTGTGAACTTCTATGCATCTTTTAATGCAGTTGGCCACCACAATCCTGCCTCAAACACTTTCCGCCCCATGACTTCTCCAAAAAAGTTCCCTCCGCTTATTACTTGGTGTTCTTCTGCTAGCACAGCCTATTGTTCATGTTTGAGGATGCATCTTCTCATTATTTGATCAATGCACATCTTGTAGATTTGTCCTGCTACTACCACCATGAACAACTTGCTCCAAAGAGTCAGCTTTTTCCTCTGATCTCTGGACATGTACTCCGGAAAGGAAAAGTCTGACAGGAACTACGACATCTCATCATACTAGCTGGGTTTTTTTCTGTCTATGAGGAAGAGCTATGTATCCACCCCCTATGGAATTATCCTATGGAATTATCCTGACTCCAGTCTTGATATATGAAATCTGCTACTACTGCGTGCTTGTTTCCAGGGGTGTGCCCTATAGTGAACTCGAACTCTTGTTATAAAAGCGTCCACATGGCTAATGTTCCTACCAGGTCTGGTTTGTTCACACTAGGTACAAGAGTGCTTTGTGATCTACAAGAAATTTAAACACCTTTCCCAACAGATAATGCTTGAACTTCTTGATCGAGTAGCTCATCCCCAATTACTACTTTTCTGTGGTGGAGTAGTTCTTTTTAGGCTTGGACAGTCTCTTACTTGTGTAGTAAACTAGTCTGAACCATCCTTCTTATGCTTCCTGCATCATCAGAGCACTACCAATGGCAAAATCAGAGGCATCAACAAATACATGAAATACTAGATCACAGTTTGGCTGTTGGAGAATGGGTGCTAATGACAGTATCCACTTGAGATTCTGGAATGCCTCCTGACAGGATCCTAACCAGGCATATTCTGCATCCTTCACTTTCAGACTATGGTATTGCCACATTTTCTAGGAACCTCATGAATCTACTATGCCACTTGATTAGTCCCAAGAATCTAGCAAGTTCTTTGGCATTCTTAGGCAATTGTAGCTAGCCCTTCTGCAGATATTATGTGCCCCCTACATCAAAGGTGCACTTGGCTGGATTAAGGCTCACTCTGGCTTCCCTACACTTCTCTAGGCACATCGTGAGGTGTGTTATGTGGTCTTCTTTCCTTTTGAACACATTGAAATCATCCACCACGAAGACCCTCATGAAGGTGCTTAAATACTCATCCGTAGAATATTTCCTGAACCATCCTTTGGAATATGGCTTGAGAATTCTTTAGCCCAAAAGTCATTACATTGGAGGCAAAAGCCCCCCATTCTATCACTCACGAAGGTAGTTTTTTCTTTATCCTCCAGGGCCATCTGTACCTGGTTGTACCCACTAAACCCATCCAAGAAGGAATATGTCACATGCCCAACTACCACGTCTAGCACGGAATCTATGAATGGTAGTGGGAACAGATCCGATATGGCGGAAGCATTCAGCTTGCGGTAGTCAATGCAAACCCTCAGCTTCCCATTCTTCTTCAAGACGATGACTACTAGTGAAAGCCATTCCACCCTGTCCACTGGATAGATGAACCCTACTCTCAACAACTAATCAATCTCCTCCTTCACCTATTTGGTGTAGTTGGGGTTCATTCTATATTTTCTCTATCTGATAGGAATTGCATCCTCTTTTTAAGTTGATCTTGTGTTGGTAGAAGCTAGGATCAATCCCCTTCATGTTAGAGTAGTTCCAAGCAAACACATCTTTGTAGGATTTCAGCAGTTCCAGGAGTCTTCCTCTGAATTCCCGATTCAAGTTGGCACTGACTCTAACTGTTTTGGGCTCTTGGTCGTCCCCCAGGTTCACTTCTTTGGGCTTATGCTCCTAGACTTTGATGTTTCACTTCTTGAGCTGGGCTTCCTCCTGCTTGAGAGCCATCATAGCCTTTTCCTACTCAGTTTGCAGTTCTTTCATACTATCCTGAGTGTTTTCCTCATCGTCCTTTGCACTTTCTTCATTTAGTAGCACTTCAAGGTGAGCCACTAGGACTTTTGAATCATATCTTTGTATAATCATTTCTATATCCACCTTAAATATAGTGACAACAGATCTGGATTTTCCTTGATGATCTACTCTTCTTTGTCGTCCTCTACCCCTTCCTGATAATTTAGACCTTCTGCATCATGCAGACTGGCCATTCATGGTCCTCCCAACAGCATGGGATATGCACCCGCTATCTCAGTCATTTTGAGGACTATGAACATGGCAATGAACAAGCATCCTGCCACTTCTATTTGTTCCCTAATTATTCCAACTAGTTGGACTCTTCTCTGGTCAACCATGCGGTTCTGGAACAGAGCTGGTTGCGTGTCCGTGACACCTAGCTTTTTGGCCACGCTATTTGATATTATGCTCACTCATAATCCTCCATCCAAAATGACCCTCACCACTATCTGCCCTCTGATCTTAATGGTCACTTCCAGAACGGACGTGTCATAGTCCTGGACTGTTTCAACGTTCTTGCATTCTACTGCCGGATTTTTCATTTCCTGTAAGGGCATATGCACCAGTTTCTCATTTGCTACTATGGCCTGAAGCAGCTTTTACCTATAATTGGGAACTAGATTCAACATTTGATCGAGTGTGATGTTTAGTTTCATCTTTCTAAGATCCTCCCACAGGTTGTATTCCTTCACAGAGTTGCTACTTTTCTCCTTGTCATTGGGCATACCTTGGCCTCTGTACATTCTTCCTCCTTTGTTTCCCTTTCCTTTTCCTAACTTCACCTTGTCAATTTTCCTATCCCGATTCCTTTCGGATTTCCTTCCATTTCCTTTCTTGCAACATTTCCACTACTCTAGGCTGCAATTGGCTCTAATTGGCACTTCGGCATCCTTTCTTTGGTTGCTCTACCATTGCATATACTAGCTTCTTTCCTGCTGCAATTTCTTCTCTTTTCTTAACCAATTTTGTTATGTCTGGATTCTCCTATGAATTCTCTCCCAAGAGCGGGCTTTCTTACATTGTCTGCACCATCCCTTGTGCACTCTGCACCAACTTGGTGATTTCTCATGGATTCTCTGCTGCCCCTACCCACTGTTCTAGCTTTTGTTTCTGTTCCAGCTCGGAATTCCTGCCTGTCAGCATCTTGACAAGCCCTTGTGATCTTGTCTCACAGCCATCACCTCTGGTGGCTTTTCTTGTTCTTTACCTAGCCCATGGTCCACTTTTACCATGTTTATAGAGCTGCATCAGCTCCTGCTAGGTTTGCCACCCTTTGCGGCCTTGCGTCTTGCAGTTCTTGATGGCATTGAAATATGGGGCATACATTTTGTTTATGCCCTAGACCATTGCAATAGAAGCAAGATCCCCTTGTCCCAAATCTTCCACCTCCTCTTCCATATGGTCTATTGATTTGAGGTCCTATGGGCGGCCTGGCTGATAGTTGGGGCTTGCTCTATTGCCTTTCAATTACTCTCGGGTTCTTGTTCTGAGTATTGTAAAAACACGTCTCAGTGGGCTGTGATTGTTCCTTCCGCGATAGTGCATATGTGCCTGCATGTTCTTCAACTGGAAATCCTCCTTCATGTGACCTTGATTGTTACACCTTGTGCACTAGATGTCCAGTCTAAGTCCAGATCCTGCGTGTCCTCTGGCAATCTTGGCTAGGGTGGCCTTTAGTTCTTCTTGAGAACTGCTATATGCCTTTCTTTTTCTGAGGCTTTCGCTCTTTGGCATCTGACTCTTGGCTAGACTCTGATTCTGAGATGCTATTCTTATCCGATTTGGAAGTTTCTTCATCCTTCTTCCTTTTGTCCTTCTTCTTCTTCTTGGGGTCTTTGCTTATTTGCTTCAAGATCTCCTCCGCTCTAGTTGCTCCCGCCCCCACCACTTGTTTAAATGTGAGGGCATCTAAGTCATATGAGGCCACTACTATCTTGGAGCTTTTCCCTCGATACTCTCACAAACCACTGGCTCAGCATGGCTGAAGCAGGTTGGTTGGGCTAATCTAGGTGCATTAGCAGTGCTCCGAATTCAACTGCATAGTCCTCTTTTGGCATGTTCTTTTGAGTTAGCCTCTACAACTTTTCCAACACTTATGTTATGATCTTATCTTTCCTAAATCTTTTCAAGAAGGCTCAAATCTTCAAATTTCTAGAAGTGCTACATAACATATTGTGCATACCAGCTCTGGTGGCCTTGCCACCTAAAGTTGTTACAAAATACTTTGTCTTTTGCGGAAATGGAGCTCTGGTGGCCAAGAATGTGGTTTTCAAGGTGAAAATGTGGGCATCTAGATCCTCCTCGCTCTTGCCCTTGAAATTAGGGTACTTGAGAGACATCCTTCTTACAATTGTAGGTTGTTCTTCTTCTTTAGCTTGTTCTTCTTCTTTAGCTTCCTACCTCCTATTTTGTGGCTCCTTGTGATCTCCTTTTTTATTTCTCAGTTCTTGATTTCCCAGTGGTTCTTGATTTTGTCGTTCTAGCTGGTGTAGAATCCCTTCTAATCCTTCATGTTCTGTAGCTTTGGCCTACCTGTAGTGGTTTTACATTGCTCTGTTTGAGCTTCCTTCATTCTCCATACGTACCCCATTGTACTCTTATGACTCTCATGAAAATTCCTGACACCAGTGTGTGCACACTTCTTTCCACATCTATTTCAACTAGCTTTACTCGACTAGTTACAAAACAAGAAGGCTCTGTTTGTTGCACAATGGTCAATGTGGGTAGCGACCAAACGGGTTGATTGGCTGCTAACATGTGTTCATCTAGAACTACATTGATTTAAAGGAAATTCCTCCAAAAGTGGTGAAATAAACCATCCCTCTCTTTGAAGGAGAAAAACCATCTAATCATAGAGGATATCACATGAATCCCAAACACAGACAAATTATAAAGAAGAGATAAATAAGCTCATCGACATGGGATTTGCATACGAGATCAAGCACATCGAGTGAGTGTCAATGATAGTGATTATCCCCAAAAATAATAGGATGCTTAGATTGTATGTGACCTCAAAGAGGTTAATGTCATCATAATTCATGATCCCTACCCCTTGCCTTACATGAGACTCACAGAGTAGAAGCTTATAACTTCTTGGATGGCTTCTTAGGCTACAACTAAGTGACAATTGACCTAGCCAATCAATATAAGATATCATTTGCTACGTAATGGGGAACCTACATGATGCCATTTGGCCTGACCCACCAATGCCCTCACCACCTTGTGTGTGTCCGTCAAGGATCTCCTTTGGAAGATTCTAGAGATAATTATTGTTGACCTATGTGTGTGCTCAAGCTGGAAAGAACATCTTGCTCATCTTTGTCTAGTCTCTATCATTGTTGTGCAGGGATTCATGGGGCATGTAGGGTATTATAGAAGATTCACCTTCTTTTATGCCATATATACCAAACCCTAGTATAAGTTGACTATCTTCAAATGGATAGATGAATGCCGATATATACTAGACCCTAGTATAAGCTGACTATCTTCAAATGGATAGATGAATGCCAATGGGCATACAAAAACTTGAAGAAATAATTAGCAAGTGCACCTATCCTGTGTGTGATCTAAATTTTTAGGTGCATATCAACGCTTTAACATTTGCTATTGGATGCGTGTTAGAATAGCCAAGGGAGCACAACATTAAATTTTCCCCTATGTCCTTTTCTAGCTATCAACTCAATGATGTTGAATGAAATTACACATGCAATTACAAAACCACTGAAAGAGAGGGGTTAGTCATGGTATATGATGTGAAGAAGTGAAGGCATTGCCTCATAGCTCTACCAAATTTATTTTCTTTGTTAACTATCAACATTGTTGTATTTGGTAAATAAGCCTTGCCCCATGGGGCATGTCACCAGGTGATTGCTCATTCTTTTGGAGTTGAATTTTCCTATCACTATGTAAAAGGGATTTGTGCATGTCTATACTGACCACCTTTTTGAAATTCCAAATGGAGAACCCCCCTAGGATGGAAGATGATCTTTTCGATGCTCCATTGTTCCACTCATTAATCATGTACCGGAATAGAGTGAAGCCATCACCCACTTCTATGGATTTCCATGGACCATCCCATCCACCAGAAGGATAGAGACAGATAGTTCATTTATGAAGGCGACCCCCTATCAATTGATAATACACATGCTTTTACAAGAAGGGTCAAAATGGTATCACAATAAAATGTGTTCATGAGAAGATAACTTTGTCGACATTCTTATATAAGCCTGTTCTGGCATAGGTGGAGGACACTTTGTCAGGGGGGGGCACGACTACCTGCTGCATGGTTCTCCAAGCCAAACTGTGGTGGCCTACACTCCTTGGAGACATAGCTGAGTTTGTTAAACGTGCAATGATGAATGCTAAATGTTTGTCATAGTCCAAGAGAAGGACCTCAGGGGGCTTCACCTAAAAATATGTAAGTGTAGCATGTGAGTTCATTAGGAGGGGTATATTAATTAAAAAAAAGTTATAGAATTACATTTATAAGAGGGGTTTTTTAAACCAATTTTGAAAAAGAAAACATAAGTTTATGAAGAAAAAGGGGGTCATTTTATTCACAAAAGTATATAAGTGTAAGGGGTTTTTTAAATACTCCTTGAACACATGTGATACATAGGATTTCTTCATAGTGCATCCCCTGCGAGAAGGACCAAATGCCCCTAACCCTAGAAATATCGAAACAACCATTTAAAAAATGGGGTTAGGCTTTGTGGGTCTCATTATCCTAGCCTAATAAAGGAACCCATGCATGTTTCATCGTCGTCCATCATAGATTACTTCATGAAATGGCCGAGGCTAAAGCTACACAAAAAGCTAATGGGAAATCTATCGCCAAGTTACTTCATGAAATGGCCGAGGCTAAAGCTACACAAAAAGCTAATGGGAAATCTATCGCCAAGTTTCTTCATGATAATGTGATTACTTGCTTTGGTTTCCCACTAGGAATAGTGAGCTATCATGATACACATTTTATAAATGAAGTGGTGGAGTTCTTACTTAAAAAGTTCTTTGTGGTGGAACAAAAAGTTGACACCTTACTACCCACAAAGCAATCAACCAATCCAAAAGCACAAAGCCATTAGACATACTAAGCTAGATATTAATGAATCAGGGTGTATTGTTGTGTATAATTTCCAAAACCTTAATTGTTGAATCATGGCATAATTATTGTGCAAGTAATTTCTTACCAAGACCTTGATTGATGAATCGGGGCATAATTGTTGTGCAAGTAATTTCTTGTTACCAAGACCTTAATGTCCCACTCAAAGAAATATGAGGATAAAAATAGAGTGAGACCTACAATATCTCTTGGTGTGTAAGGTCTTAAATACTTCACATTATCCATAGGATTAGCCAAATGTAATCTAGCTCTTCAAGTGATTACAATATTTCAGGGTGGGTAGGGTCTTAAATACTTTACATGATCCATATGATTAGTAATAGGTGATCTAGCTCTTTAAGTGGCTACCAATTATCCTCAAAACATTTTGGACATTAAATATGGTTCTGAGCTTTGTTCGTATTGCTCTTCTATAAGGTCTCAATCAAGGTCTTGGGGGCAAGCAATTACTTGCATGTTAATTATTGGCGAGAACAAAGACTATTTGAGAATGATGATACCAATGCCATACTTCTAATAGTTTGCAAAGATTAAGAATCCACAATGATCCTAGGTGATGGTGTAAGTGTCACATTTCTCACTAAGCATTATTGGGATAAATCAAGCAAATCACCTTTGGAACATACTAACTGTATTGTGTAAAATGTCAAATGGTATATTCACTAGGCCTTTGGGAATTCAATGAGGAAGAAAGATCCTTGACCGTCCGATACCCCTTCTTCAACATCCAAGTCCGTGAAGCATGTTCAAGATACCCATAGGGATCATACTATTGCTACTCTCATATAGTTGTTGTTCATATGACTCGTAGGTCTCTTGTTTGTGGTTTTCTATCTCTGGGGTTAGGGCCACCGAGTACTATTATATGGGTGTGGTTCTTAGAGGAACCGTAGTAGAAGAGGTGGATATGGAAATTAAGGGGAACTATACATACCTTTTAATAAAGGGTTTTAATAGGTAGGAACTAGAGCTTGTGCTTGGTGGGGCTGGCAATGCCAATGTGGTTGTCTTAGTGCGGGGAGAATTTATTGTGATGTTGGAGTTCACCTTGTTGGGTTTTCTTAGTACCAATCAAGGCTCACAAATGCAATTTCATATTTACAGGCTCGCATGTCTAGGTTCACACCTCTAAACTCACATCTATAGGTTCACATACATGGGTTCATGTCTGCAAGCTCACGTGTCAAAGTTTATGTATGCAAGTTCACGCCTGTAGACTATAGACTCACTTGTCCAGGTTTACATATTCAGATTCTCATCTGTAAGCTCATGTGTTCAGACTCCTGTGTGCAAGTTCACGTCCATTTTGTATAAACTAGGCTCACATATTTTTCTTTTATGAAATAAGACTACTTGTTGGGACATGAACTTTAAGGAACTAGACCTATAACAAGGTTGGTGTGCACTTATTAGGTAATAATTATACTTTAATTCCTTAATAATTATGAAGGATGAAAATTTTCATTAGAATTAGGCCCATGACAAGTTAGTGTTGTACACTTTTAATGCTCGATAATAATTATACTACTTTGATTCCCCAATAATTATGAAGGACAAGAATTTTCCTTGGAATTTGTAGTTGTTGGTACAGATTGTATTGACAAGAAAATCATCACAGGACATGAGTAAGTATATCATTACAAGTCTTCAAGGCAGTAATAATTGGTCAGTTAGGTATACCTACCTTTAGATTCACATCTCCACGCTCACATTCCAAACTCATGACTCATGTTTGCAGGCCCATTTATGTTTCATGTGTCCAGGCTCACATCTGCAGGCTCATGTGTCTAGACTCACACCTTCTTGTATTGGCGAGAAAATCATTCATAGGACATGAGTAAGTATATCGTTTACAAGTCTTCAAGGCAGTAATAATTGGTCAGTTAGGTATACCTAACTTTAGATTCACGTCTCCAAGCTCACATTCCAGACTCATGACTCATATCTGCAAGCCCATGTCTCACATCTCCAGGCTCACATTTCATGTGTCCAGGCTCACATCATGTGTCCCCAACCCAAAAGTTGGTTTAGCCTGGTTTTTGGAGTTTTTTGAGATTTTCAAAAAACTTGATGGGGGTGATTAAGGATCCTAATCCTAGTTAATGGATATTATATACATAATTAAGTGTTTTTTTATTGTTTTTTGTTGAATTTGTATGCTTCTAAGCTACCAATTCATTAATGGATACAAATTTTATGAAATGCATGAATATAATTAAAGATCCCACTATAATGCTCATGTTTTTGGAGTGGATTTCACTCCTAATCACAATTTCGAAGCTATTCCTTGGCTCAATACAATGAAATCTAAACTTTTGGCTCCAAAATCATGTAAATCACCAAGAAACCAAGGTTTTGTCCTTCCAAGAGATGAAAATTGAATGCCCTAAACTTCAAATCAAAACCAAAAACAACAACCTAAACACATCCAAGACTCCAAAACCATATGTTTTTTTGGAGTGCGACCTCATAATCAACACCAGCCAATATTGGGTAATCCCAATAGCTTGGAATGGATGGATAGATGAAGTAAATTCTTAGGCTAGTATGCTCAAGTCAAGATCTTACCTCAGCCTTATCGAAGCATGTGTTATTGGGCCTTGCTTGAGAGCCACAATTGCAATTTCCCTATGTGGGTGTGTTATCATGTCCACCATCACATCCTCACTTCGTTGTCACATTGAAATGTTCCTTGACCTAACAATGGGGTGTAGGGAGAGCTCTCTTTGCCTAGATGGAGGCAATAGAGATGGTCCTTCATGATAATTCTCTCACACAAAGCATGGGAAGAAGAAGAAGCTAATCCAAGAGGGAAACCTACAAGCAAACCTACTCAAGCAAGCATCCATATAACATGTATGAATCAAATAGCATACAATCAAGCAAGTGTAGAAAAAGAAGGGAAGCTCACAACTATTCTATTACAAGGGAATGATTGTGTATTGCTTATTGTCAAAAATGACTTATATATAAGTGACTAGTTTTCACACTAGGCAAGTCAAACTTAAAAAAATTATTGTAAGGGAATGATTATTGTTAAAAATCACTTATATATAAGTGATTAGTTTTCACACTAGGTCGGTCAAACTTAAAAATTCTATTGTAAGGGAATGATTATTATTGTCAAAAATGACTTATATACAAGCGACTAGTTTTCACACTAGGCCAGCTAAACTTAAAAATGGTATGGTCTCTATTACTAGTCTTAAACAAGTATGTATACGGAGTATGTGGACTTTCCCTATTTGACATTAAACACAAGGTAAGGCACCATCTTACAAAGGATAAGTGCTCGTTTGAGCAGGTAATATGCCAAAGTACCTTACAGTACGTCAGGCGGGTGAAACCATGTTAACCTATGTAGTGATTAACACTTACCAGACTACTATTTTAAGGCTAATTAGTTAATATACTTTTCTAACAAGGTGAAAGGAAAGATAGTGCCTCCAATTATGAATCCCATGATCCATTCACTTTGGACGAGAAGTGTCCACTCTAAACACAGACGAAGCGGAGAAGACAGAAGAAGGGAACCTCCAAATCTTAGAAGAGAAGGTAAACTTGGGTCCCTACATGGACCCAAGTGCCTAGGTACATTGTGCAAAATGAAGTTGACAAACCCAAAGTCCCTTCCACTTCCAGTAGTATCACTCATAAGAGCACCTCTTATTCCTGGAAGGCCTAGATATCAAGACAAAACTGCAAACATTATGGTTACATAGGTATGCAAAGCAGCTCCCAAAGTACATCAACTTGGAATTATGTGTAGAGTTTTAAAAGTATGGCTAGGGCACCAAGACAAGCGAGGTCACTCAACTTGATGGTTATGATCAAGGAAAATGATGTTCAAGGAGCCATGTAGTTGCCTCAATCAACCATGACACACTGGGTCAAGAAGAAGGATCTCCTCTTTGCAAACATACCAAGGAAAAGAAACACAGTGTAGAATATAAGAATATCAAGGGTCCTATTACTGCTGAGAAAGCTTGTAGAGCATTGTCTATGATCATGCCAGTAAAACTTGTGGATAGATACAATCGGGTTGACTTCTTATAAAAGCTACAAAAAGTATGCCTTGGGTATCTAGATGATTGGGCTTATTATATCCACAAGGAACTGAATAGCTACCCCCAAGACCATCAAAGCAAGGTAGTAATCCATATCGCTCACACCATTCTAATTAGTCATGTTAGTGACATCCCACTGTTGAGAGCCTTGATATCCCAAGCTCATCTACATCTTCATCTATGGCAGTACATCATGAGCTTGAGAGGGGCTGTTGAGATTCAAGCTCAATGTCAGTGTGAGCCAGCTATGCTATGTGTTGGCATGTTAGGTAGGAACCTGTGTGAGACATAAATGACCGCGTCCAGCTGGTCATAGTGTGTGGACATTAGCTAGGGTTAGATGTGTGTGGACACAACTCATAGTGTGTTGTGTGTATTATGGATTATGGCATTATGCATTGTGTGTGAGTGGAGATGGCTTCCCTCTATGGTTAGGGTTTGCAATATACATTAGGGTTTGCTCCTGTGTGTGTGTCTCCTCTCCCTCTACCGTTCTTTCAACATGGTATCAGAGCCTTGTGCTGTCTATTAGGGTTTATGAGTGAGTGAGTGAAGAGGGAGAAGAAGCTGTGAAGAGAAGCTGTGAAGCTTTCCATTGATGCTGTGAAGCTTGGAGCACACCGATTCTTATCAGATTTGAGAGCTTGGCCTACCAGGTAAGGTCTTCTAAACATCCTTGAGCGGATTGCAGGTGATACAGGCAAAAACAAAGCAAATTAGAGCAAATCAAAGCAAAGAAAAATTCTGGTTTTTTGGAAGCTCTCACAAAACAGAGAAAAGCAACTCAAGATTTGATGCATTTGGAGCATGTTTTTGGCTAAAATCAAACCATTGATTGGTTGCACACATACCCAAGTGTGTTGGGCACTTGTATACCTCTTCAATTATCACTTAAATCACTCCCAAATCCCTCAAATGCAGGCGGTGCATTCTGGACAAAAAAACAGAGCAATTTTTTGATATATTTGAAGCGAGGAGGTCGATTATTAATTGGTTGCTTGATTACTTCCACAATTGATTTAGCAATTAGTTACTACACATAGTTGAGAAGAGGGTTACATGGTTGGTTTGATCAATTATGCTTAATTGAGCTGGGAATGAGCTGATTAAAAAGCTTGTCCACTGGTTGCAGAGAAACAGAGTGATTTTAATCGAGTAATTAATCTTTGGTCTTAAACAATTGGACAAATTCCTCTTACATGGAGTTGATGGACATCATTGCTAAGCTAATGAATGCCTGGTTGCTCAATTTGGACAAATATTGAAGAAAGTAGAGCAAAATTACTACTGGTTTTTTTGGTTTTTCTGGTTTTTCTCAAAACAGAGAAAGGGGTTTTCAAAAATTGATATGTACACATGTCAGATGGTGTTGATACTCTACATTGAGGTTGTTTAGGTGTCAATACAAGTTGTCCATACTTGATTGCACCACTACATTGTGATTTGGAGCCTTGGAAGGCGCATCAAAACAGGGTATCTCGGACTACGTGAGCCAGTTCATTTTGGATGCATACAGGTTGATTTTCTACATCAAATTTGAAGATTGTTGGCTACTTTGGAGTATCTGGAACATTCATTGGAGTGTGGTTGAGCTGAGGAAGGCTCATTTACAGATTTGGAATTATGCGAAAGGTGTATTGCATTGAGCAAACATGTCGGATAATCCAGTACAGATTGTTGGTGAAAAGCTGGATAGGAAGAACTTCCAGGCATGGAAGTACAGGATCAAGAGTTTCTTGAAAGGAAAAGGTTTTTGGAATCTCATTAGAGGTGCTGAGCCAGAGCCGGGGCTACCCCGACAACCTACACAGCAGCAGGTTATTGCTCATAAGCAATGGTTAGAAAGAGCATTCAAAGTGTTACATTATCTGTCTATATGTATTTCGGATGCTATGCTCATACACATACAGGATGCTGAGAATCCCAAAGATGCATGGGATACTTTGGTAAAGATGTTTGATACAGACACGAGTGCTCGCAAGTCTCAGTTGCGACAGCAGATACATAATGTGAAGCGGAATAAAAGGAGCATCCATGATTATGTGCAAGAAATAAAGAAGTTTGCAGATGCATTGGCAACAATAAATGCCCCCATGCCTGGTGATGATTTGGTGGATATTACCTTGCGTGGTCTTGGCAAGGAATATAAATCTTTTGATACATCCATCTCGGTTCGGAGTACAGGTTTATCAGACTTTGATGAGTTAGTTTCACTCTTGCTTGTTGAGGAAATCAAACTCAGTGATTCATTTCTGGATGCATCTACTAGCCATGATGATAATGGCAAAAATCAGGCTTTCTATTCGCAGAGAGGTTTTAGAGGCAGGGGGAGATTTGCATCACGTGGCCGTGGTGGTAATGGTCGTGGATGGCAGAACAGGTCATCACAACAGATTTTTCAGCCCATATATGGTGCTAGAGGTGGTCGTGGATATAGACCTCAGCAGAGAGGCAGAGGTAATCCTCGTGGTAGAGGACGTTGGCAAGGCCAACAAACATCTATGCAAGATGTGGAATGCCATTACTGTGTGGGAAATATGGTCATATGGCAAGAGATTGTTTCCGCAAACAGAATGATTTGAGAGGGGGTAGAGCACAACGTGGTGGTCATTATGGTGGAAATTATGCACAACATGGTGGTGGAAATTATGCATCAAGCAGGAATGATGGCACAGCAAATCACTTGTTTGCCATGAAACATGTTGTTGGATCTATGATGACAAATGCTGAAAATGATGACACATGGTATATGGACTCTAGAGCATCAAACCATATGACTTGTCATGGTGAATGGTTTGAGCGTATGAAGCCTATGGATGTGAAAGGCTATGTGGAAATAGGAGATGATACCCAGCATGTCATTACACATGTTGGAAGTGTACCATTGGTTATGCACAATGGTCAAACAAAATCTATGTCAGATGTATTGTACGTGCCTTCTATCACAAAAAGCTTGGCCTCAATTAGTCAAATGGTGGAACAGGGATTACAGGTTCGGTTCAACGAGCATGGTTGCTTCGTTGAGGATTTCAAACATGGATGTAGAGTCATTGCTAAAGGCAAGAAAGAAGGCAGGTTGTTTAAGCTAGATGCTGGAATTCCTGAGTTAAAATCAGCCATGTTTTCTAAAAGCAGAAATGTGGTACAGGACATTGATATGTGGCATAAGAGGATTGGACATGTCAATATACAGAGATTAAAGAACATGCAAACAAGAGGCATTGTCAGTGGGCTGCCTAGATTCAAGTATGATGGGAATATGCATGTTTGTGAAGCCTGTCAGTTTGGAAAGCAGGCAAGGTTGCGGTTTCCTAGAGAAGGAAATATGAGTAGCAGGCCACTTGAGATAGTACATAGTGATGTATGGGGTCCTGCACAAAACCCATCTATCAAAGGCAGTTTATACTATGTGACATTCATTGATGACTTTAGCAGGATGACATGGATATACTTTCTCAGAGAGAAGAGTGAAGTGTTGGAAAAATTTATGGATTTCAAAGCTTTTGCAGAAAAGCAATATGGCTGTTGGATTAAATGTTTGAGGACAAATGGAGGTGGTGAATACACCTCAAAGGCTTTTGAGCATTTCTTGAGGAAGCATGGAATAAGAAGACAATTGACTTGCAGGTATACACCTCAGCAGAATGGTGTGGCTGAGAGAAAGAATAGAGTCATATGTGAAGTGGCTAGGGCAATGCTCAATGAAAAGAGCATGCCAAATTATTATTGGGTAGAAGCATGTGCTACTGCAGTGTATATACTGAACAAAACACCTACATCAGCCATTCATGGAAGCACGCCAGAGATGCGGCTTACAGGTTATAGGCCAGACATTGGACACCTCAAAGTTTTTGGATGCATAGCTTATGTACATGTGCCTGATGAAAGAAGGAGGAAGTTGGATCCTAAAACAGAGAAATGTGTATTTGTTGGATATGCACATGATCGAAAGACATACAAATGTTACAATCCACAAACTAGACAAGTGGTCATCTCACGAGATGTGGTGTTTGATGAGCTTGCTAGTTGGTATAAAGCAAAAGATGAGGGTGTCATTGAGTCACTTGAAGCAGATGTGCCTGTGAACTTGCCACAAGCAAGTTCTAGTTCTACTACTATGTCTGGGCCAGCAACAAAGGCTGAGAGTAGTACTGTACGTCAGGATGTTTGAGGCATGAGAGTGTGAGCACTGGGAGTAGTGCTATGGATAAAGGAAAGAAGAAGGTTGAAGGCATTGGAATTACAGGTTATGAGTCATCGAGTTCAGAGAGTTTGGATGAGGAGCTTGGCATACCCGTTTTACGCACACCTGGTGCAAGGCAGGATAGATATGTGCCACCACATGCTAGAGTTATAGGTGTTCAGAGTGATCCGCAGGCATTGCAGAGATCCCAAAGGGTCAGATATCCCGTTGACAGGTTGACATATCGAGATTTTGCTATGCACTATGCATATATGACATCTATGGTGAAGTATGTGGAACCTACATGCTATACAGAAGCTGTTGGAAAGCATGTATGGGAGAAAGTCACGCCGTCGTGAACTCCACGGACTCCACGGAATATTAAATTTATTTTTTTTTCACATCTGAACTTTCACGACCAGAATTTTTCCGTTCACGATTAGAATTTTTCCATTCACGATCGAATTTCCGTTCTCACGGCTTGAATTTTTCGTTCACGGCCAGATTTTTTTTTTTAGGTCTAGTGAGATACGAATTTCCCTTTTTGGAGGGGGATATTTTTGAATTTAAAATGAAAGGGGTATGGGCATTTTTCTAAAAAAGTAAGTGGGAATCAAAAAAGTCAACCTTTTAATGACACCCCTTACACCCCTTACACCCCTTACACCCTTCATAAATGACCCCCCAAAATGGACAATTTTGACAACTCATGAGCATCTACTAATTGAATGCTCATTAGCCTTAATGAGTTGTATAAAAAAGTGATTAAGTATTAATCCAAGATTAATTCTTTCACTTATCTTTCCCTCTTTTACACTAATCAAGGACTCTAATTAACCATTAATTCCCCCTAATTAATTCACACAATTGAGCACATCATTGGATAGAGCAAGGGAATGCTAATCTTTGTGCATCAAAAATTGTGTAAATTAATCTAAATTAGGAGATTTATTAGATTCTTAATTATAGTCTCCTCTTTAAGGTAAATTTAAGCAAAGAGAGTCAAATTTCTCCAATTGATGTAAAAATTGATGTGATTAGGTATTTTGATGCATCTAGATGCTCTCAAAACACTCAAAAACACCAATTTTGACTACTCATATGATCTATTTAGACCCTAATTAACACATTTTCTAATTTTTTGGCCTCTTGAACAAGATTAATCACCCTTAATGACAAAAACCAGTCCATTAAGAGAAATTAGTCAAATTCAAGGTTTTTTTTATGGTTTTAAGAAATTTTTTGAAAGATTAAGCTACTCCTAATGCTTGTTATCTAAATAATTTCAACAACAAACACACAATTAAACTAAAATTAATGATCTTAGTTCTATGTTTAAACTAAAGAGAGCTAACATTCACTAAAAATTGCATTGTTTGATGCAATGGATGAAAACTAAGCCTAATACAAACTATGTGCAAGCCCTAAGAACATGAAAATCCACAAAAACAACAACCAAAACAACAAATTAATCTAAAAATTAAGCAAAAAGCATTCTTTTCAAAAACAAAAAAGAGAGCTATTCTACACCAAATCTCACACAAATCCACATCTTTTTCATGGAAACCATTAATCAAGATAATGAGCAATCGATTATGTGTAGATCAGAGACAAAACGATGGAAAAAGCCAAGGGATGGCTCCCCGCCCAACAGCGACACCAAAAATGTTATGGCTCACCCTAACCCTCCTTGAAACACATCCAAAAAGAGATTACTTGGTGAACCGCAACTGTCGTGAGGATCTTTCCAATGGTGGCCGAGCTCGTAACCCTTAAGGTCTCCAAGCTCTACAACTCCTTAAGAAGCAATTCCACCGCGTCTCCCACGAGCATTATCACACCACCGCGTTGCACTATGGGTACTCGTCCCTTCTCTCACCTCACTTCACTCACACACACTCACTAGCATACATTAGGGAGAGAGATTAGCAAATGCATAAAAATAGATGCATAAAAGGATTTTCTTTTATATAAAAGTGTTATTTCCATTGAAGTCGGATTTCGTGAATAAAGAAATTTTTATATCAAAATTAGATTTCTCTTTAATTCTATGTTTAATTTTTGAGAGAGGAATTTCTATCGTTTCATATTCACTCGGATTGTAAGAGAAAATTCAAGAAATCTATCGAGGTTGAAATATTCAGATAAATGATTAAATTATTCTTCATCAAAATTCGTGACTAATTTATAAATCAGTTAAGTGAATATTCAATGAATGAAATTCAGTAAAATAGTAACTGAAATATCACCCCCTTTTCAAGAAAGATAGTTCAGGAAAAACCTTATCAGACTCAAACCCTGAATCAGACTATGACCAAGACCAAACTCTTTCGTCAATTTCGAGGAAAGAAGATGTGACTAGTTCAGGCTCAAATCTCCCACCAAATCTGAAACTAAGTTGAGACCCTTCGAATTGATCTGAGGATCAAGGTTACAGAATTCGAGGAATTCTGTTTTGAAATTCAGTATTACGATTATGAAGTTTTGGGAATACTCATTTAAGATATACTCATTGTATTCAAAAGAAAATCAAACAGAAAGCTTGCATAGAAACCCTGTTTTCTTAAAGGACTATCTTATGCCAGAATGCTGGAGAGAGCATTTGGTATATGTGTTTTTCTAAGGGAAGTTCGGTTGCAACAGCTCTGGCGACGGGGAGTGTTCAAAGGACAACTCACGCGGCAAAGCCTGCCGAGGCCTCAGTACGGTTAAAATGGTGCGCTTCCGGTACGATGGACGAGGGCCCACGAAGCGGTCCCTAAGTGAAGTGCCAAGACACCTAAGGAGGATCCTTGAGGTTCTGACCAGGCGATGCACGGGCTCGTGGTGCCTAGGACAGCCATGCGTATGTCGTGGAAGATTTGTATGATGGACCAATGATTATTGTAATCTGTTAACTGGATCTCGTTTGCTGACCAACTGGTCTCAACGGATCTACGGATCTGTAATCTGTTACTGGATCTCGTTTGCTGACCAGCTGTCTCAAGGTTAGTTTAGTCTCTTGACCCCGTTAGAAAATTCGTTAAGGAAATCAAAAAGGTGGAATCGTCCCCGTTTTCTGGGCAAGGAAAATTTTCCCGGTTTCTGTTTCGGAATGACCACCAGATTAGTCTCGTGTTCGGACATTCGAGTGCGAGGCCTCGAGTGGGAAACCCTGCCCCGCGCAAGAAGAAGCTACTTCCACCTGCTAGCAACTGGGAATCCGGCCGGTGTGCAGAGGGGGCAGTGGGATCTCACAGCTGGTATCAGAGCGCTGTTGTAAACTTATGAAACAGCAACAGACATTGCCTAAAATTTTAAAGTAAATCTGCGAAAAAAAATGTTTTCACTTGCTAAGATTATGTTTGAAATGAATTCATAAATTGAAAACTCATAAATTGAATTGGATTTTTAGATGGATACCCCAAATCTGTGTAGCATTCTTGGACTTTCCCAGAGTAAGGATATGATCGCCTCGAAAATCTCATCAACTCTGCTACAACAACCCGAGAAAGCAGAGTGAGGCTCGCTCGTCACTTTGAGGATCTATACTTCCCTGATCCAGTAGAGCGACGTCAGCACGTGGTTCTCTGGAGGGCAATGTATTAACGTCAATACCAATTAGCTTCAAAGACTCAGGCAGAATATCTCACTAGCCATGATCTTGATAAAGCTAGGAGTTGTTCATTATGTCCAACTCTTTAATCAATCGCCTCGAAATTTTAGAAATTCTTGCTGAATTTTTACACTTCTAAGCCGCTTTATTCCTAGAAGTAGAATTACAACACCCTTATTAATTATGAATCGTGTATATCATAGCATGTCTCTATTGCAGTATCGCCTTTTTTATGCGTACGCGATTGAGGCAGTGACTTTGGAGCCGAGACGCTCTATGTATATATCAAAAACTTTTGATAATAAATGATGTTTTGCAAAAGATTCCAAATTGATTTGGTGGTTGTGAATATTGGTTAACAAAATTATCAGAGTGAATCTTGTTTTCAAGAATTATGATGGAATATTTATTGTTGAAGAAATAAATCTCAAAAATTAAATAGTCATAAATCTGATGACAAAGTTAAGTTGACAAAAATCTCGTTTTGTCATAATCATGAGGCGCGCAGCCTATGCTAGGCAGCCGGATCCTCTTACCAAAGTTAGATCCGGACGTTCGTAAAGCCCTGCACCGATCCCAACCTTGTCCATTCAAGGTTAAGGGGAACAGTTAGGTGAAACAGTGGAAAATTGGATTGAGGCAATGGAAGAGTACTTTGATGTAACCGGTTATAATGAGAGGAGCAAGATGGCTCTCGCCAAATTAAAAATTGTAGAAATGGCCAAGGTCACATGGAGGAACCATTGCGAGACAAATCGTCTCGATCGAAATACCCAGAACCTGGTTAGATCTTAAAGCTTACCTCAGAAAGAGATTTTGTCCTCTGGGCTCCTTGGAAAGCAAAATAAATGAGTTCTTGGAGTTGAAGCAGGATAGCCGGGCGGACAATTGAAGAATACCATCAGGCATTTGTCCTTCTCCTCAAATATTCTCCACTTTTGGATGAAGAGCAACTGATGGCCAGATTCATTCGAGGAGGAATGAACGAGCCATTGGACACTTTACTGAAAAATGCCAAACCAGTCTCAATGGTGGCAGAAGCTGTCAGAATGGCAAAAGACTTTGCCAAGGCATTTGTTGTCAAGGTCCGTTCAAAGCCTACACCCTCAAACTTCAAAAGGTTCCAAACCCCAAGAAGTACTTCAAACTTTCCTCCCCCAAAGAGAGGCAGCAAGGCCCCAATCAGAATCAAGATGCTGGTAGATTCAGAAGTGAAGGAAGACCCTTCCCTCAGAACACTTTCTCAGGAGCCCCACCTTTTTCAAGGACTCAAAGGGATGAGCTTAGAAGTGAGAACAAATGTTTTGGGTGTCAGGGTTTTGGTCACCAGCTTAAGGGCTGCCCGAATCCTGTGATGTCAAGAGGACAAGGAAGTCAAGGACCTAGAATGCAGAGACCAGTCCCTTCCTATCAGTCAAATCAAGGTCTACTGTCTCGTCAAAATCAAGGCAATCCTAGGAGGAATCCAGCTCAGCCATCTGCCTCTGTACAGAGTAATCCCAGAACTCCCTCTCCCAGAACTGGGGTAACCAAAGAGAAAGAGTTCTGCCCCAATTTGCAACAGCCAGAGCAGTTACAATAGCAGATGTAGTGGAAGAGGAAAGAGGTCAGATTTATGTCGCGATTGAAAACCAAGGGCCAAATCGTCAATTCTCTGTCATCCATACTCCAGCTCAGTGTAAGGGTAAGTCATTCAAACTTTTGATTGATTCAGGCAGTACTCATTCATTTATTTCCCCTGGATGCTTGCGTAAGCTAGTCTTAGATCAAAAATCAGGGAAACCTATGCAAGTTGAATTGGCTAGTGGGAAGATCCTTTTCACTCACCATGAGACAGATCGTATTCAGTTTAATCTAGATGGGAATATAACTGACTGTCAGTTTAGAGTCCTACCTTTGGGAGTTTTTGACGGGATCCTTGGAATGGATTGGCTCCACAAAAATCAAGCTAACATTCACTGTCACAGTGGAACCATTTCCTTCCATGACCTTCATGGAAATAAAGTTCAAGGAACTAGAATTTCAGGATCCCCAAGTCTAGTAAAAGCTTCTAAGTTATTGAAAGGACTTAGAAAGAAGCAGCTCATTTACATTGTCAAAATGAATCCAATAGACACAAAGTTAAAGGCTAAAGAACCAGAATGGTTAAGTGAGTATGATGATTTATTCCCAGCAGAGCTAACAGAGATGCCTCCAATTCGGGAAGTAGATCATGTGATAGAATTGACCCCCGGAGCTTAGCCAATAGCCCAGTGCACGTACAGAATGCCAGTCCTGAAAGCCATTAAACTCAAGGAACGGCTTAGGCAGCTGCTATTAGAACAAGGGTTTGTAAGACCCAATGTTTCACCTTGGGGAGCGCCAGTTCTCTTTCAGAAAAAGAAGGATGGAACGCTAAGACTCTGTGGATATTACAAAGGTCTCAATCAGCTGACAGTTAAGAATAAGTATCCTATCCTCAGAATTGATGAGCTTTTGGACAGGCTAACTGGAGCCCAGATCTTCACAAAGATAGATCTCAAATCAGGGTATTACCAGATCAAGATTAATGAGCAAGATATCTCGAAGACAGCCATCAATACTCGTTATGGGCACTATGAATTTACATCATACCGTTTGGATTGACAAATGCCCTAGTTACATTCAATCGCCTAGTACAGGACATTTAATCGCCTAATACAGGACATTGAATCGCCTAATACAAGTTTCGCCTGATACAGGACATTCAATCACCTAATACAGGACATTCAATCGCCTAATATAGGACATTCAATCGCCTAATACAGTTACATTCAATCGCCTAATACAGGACATTCAATCGCCTAATACAGGACATTCTCAGAGAATACTTGGATGATTTTGTTCTTGTTTTCTTCGATGATATTCTGATTTACTCAAAGAATGCAGCTGACCATGAAACTCACGTCCAAAAAGTTCTTGAGATTCTAAGGAAGCACTATCTCTTTGTAAAAAAGAGCAAATGCACTTTCTCTATCGACCATGTTGAATACTTGGGCTTCTTGGTATCCAAAGACAGAATTTCTCCAGATTTCAAGTCCAAGCAGTCATAGATTGGCCTGAACTAAAGACAGTGAAAGAAGTTAGAGGATTCTTGGGATTAACTGGTTGGTATAGAATTTTTATACCTAAGTATGCTCTCATAGCTTCCCCCCTGACTAATCTTCTCATCAAGAAGAATATCCCGTTCCAACGGTCTGTCAGGTGTCAGAGCGCTTTTGATAAGCTGAAGACTGCCCAATCCCATTTTGAAATTGCCAAATTTCTCTCTACCCTTTGAGGTAGTAACTAATGCCAGTGGTTTTGCCTTGGGAGGTGCACTCATGCAGGAAGGTTAGGCAGTGGCCTATAAATCCCGAAAACTCAGAACGCATGAGAGAAATTATGCTGACCATGCCCTGGAGCTACTTTCAGTAGTATATGCCTTGAAGTTATAGAGACATTACCTGGGTCAAAGATTCACTTTGATGACATATCATCAAAGCTTAAAGTGGATCTTCACTCAGAAGGATCTCAACATGCGCCAACGAAGGTGGATGCAGACCTTGCAGGAATTTGATTTTGAAATCAAGTACCGCCCAGGCAAAGAAAATGTAGTAGCAGATGCCCTCAGTAGAAAAGCCTCCTTGCTTGCAATCACAGTGGTGTCAAATCCATTAATTATTGAAGCAAGAGAGAATATCATGCAGGATAGATTCTTTGGCCCTATTGCTACCCTACTTATGTAGGAAAGCAAAACTCCTCAGGAGGAGTTAAACCGAGTTCAAGGGTATAGCCTAGATGATGGAATTATGTATTATAATAGCAGGCTATGCATTCCCAATAATGAGGGAACTAAGGGTCAAATTCTGAATGAAGCCCATGACAGCCTTATTGCAGGACATCCAGGTTTCATCAAGACCTACATGTCTGTAAAGAAAAGCTTCTTTTGGCTTGGACTAAAAAAGGATGTACTTAATCATGTACGTCAATGCCTGATTTGTCAGAAAGTCAAAGCAGAGAGAGTAAAAATGCCTGGGAAGTTACATTCATTAGACATCCCCCAGATGAAGTGGGAATGTATCAGTATTGGATTTTATTACTGGACTACCTTCAATGCAATCAGGTTACAACTCCATCTTCGTAGTAGTTGATAGATTAACCAAAGTTGCCCATCTGATTCCAGTAAAAGAAACCTACAATGCAGTGGATGTGGCCAAAGTGTTCCTCAAGGAAATCTTCAGATTGCATGGCCTACCCCCAGGAGAATAGTAAGTGATCGAGATCCCAAGTTCACGTCAAGATTCTGGACTGCATTTTTCGAAGTGGTAGGAACTTTCTTGGATCTCAGCACAGCTTACCACCCCGAGACCGATGGTCAAACAGAAAGGGTGAACCAAGTAATCAAAGATATACTTCAGTCATGCTATGGTAAGGAACCCAAGAAGTGGCTTTGGGCGCCAGCTCAAGGATTGCCCATCTCCTTCTGTGGGCCATATGTTGTTATAAAGAAAGTGGGCGATCTAGCCTACAAACTTCTTCTGCCTCCCCATCTCAAAGTACATGATGTATTCCATGTCAGTTTGCTCAAGAAATATGTACCCAGCTCAAGTCACGTGCTTAATGATGAATAATTGATCTCTCTGACTCAAGGCCAGATGCTACTCTAACCTGAGGAAATCCTTGATGTTCGGGAGAAGATTCTCATGAGGAGCAGAGTCCTCAGAGAATTCTTAGTAAAGTGAAAGTTCTTCCCTCTAGAAGACGCCACCTAGGAGAAAGAAGAAGAGTTGGCGAAGGATTACCCCCACTTTGCAAGATGAGGACATCTCGTGTTTTTCAAGTGGGAGAGGATGTAAGATTCCTCCTCGGCCTAAATAATGAATAAGCCTTTACTTCATTACCTTGTAATCATTCCATGTTTCTGAATACAAGAAAATATTATTTTTCCTTGTTTTGCCTAGTGAGATAAAAATTTCTAGAGAGTGGTAAATCAATATTGAGATATTTTTGGATATATAAATTCTATAAATATTAAAAATATGTTTCTTGAAACAAAAAATCAAAATAAATTTTCCAAGGTGCAATTGAAATTAATTAAAAATGATTTAGAAGACCTTAGCCTAAGGGTCAAGATTTTCTGAAAATTTACAATTATGGTCCAATTAAGGTTCCTATGGACTAATAAGATTAATCCAAGTGTTGGGATGAGATAAATCCAATGAATAAAAGAAAATACCCAAAAATGAGTAAATGCCCACATAAGATGAAGAGTTGACTGAGTACAAGATTTATTAGTTAAAAATTATGAAATATTACTAAAAAAATGAGATATTTTGGAGTAATCATTCATTTTGACACCTTGGTAAGGAAAAGGGGAGCCTTCAAGGAGGCACCTAACTCACATGTGTGGAGGAGTTTTAAACTCAAAAATAATAGGATATTTTTATCTCTCCTCTCTCCTGGATCAAACCAAATCAAAAAGGGAGCCAAACTGGTCCAAATCTTGTCCAAATTCAGCCAAACTGAAGTTGGAAAATTCTAAAACTTAGTTGGACTCAGTTAGTGGCCTCCCTCACCTATAAATAGACCCTTATTCTTTTGTATTCTCATCTGTGAACTAAATTATGCCGGTATTCCTCTAAAATAAGCATATTTTCTATTATTCTCGCTAATAATCCTCTACAAATTGAAGAGATTGGAGCTTCTCTCTCTCTTTGGAGTCTTCATCAACATACTAAACCAATTGATCGGTTGGGGGCCTCTCCATAGACTAAAGAATCAAGCAAATTAAGAGGTAAAGTGTGATTTATGGTCTTTTTTCTTAATCTCAAAATGTTTCTCACTTCTTAACCCCTCTCAAGCTTGAGAAGCATTCAATTGAATGGCTCTTTAATGCAATTGGAACTCTCTAATGAATTTTAGTGATAAATCTTATAAATTTTTCATTTATGCTTAAATTAAAATATTTTTTAAGCATATCTCTCTCTCCCCCAAAGAATGGTCATTCCGATGACCTATTCTATATTCAAATGATACTTCTCATGAAGCAATTCTCAAATCCAAAAGTAATTTCTATGCTTGTCAGATTAGAGGCCAAAGAAGTGGCTTTTTAATGCTTTTATGCTATTTAATTTATGAAAAACTTCGGAATCAAGTCCATAATTTATGAAAAACTTAGGAATCAAGTCCATAATTGGATATTGATCCAAATAATAGTTATTCTATCATATGGTATTACTAAAACTTTATGCTTTCATAATTATTAAAAAATTATCAGTAATAACAGCGGAGCTATGGCAAAATTTCTAAAAAATTAACCATAAATCATTTTTATACATAATATGAAAAGAGGACTTCCTACCATATTCTAAGATTAATCATCCTAGATTAATTGAATAATTCTCATCATAACCATGAAAAATTTGATTTTAATGTTTATGCATAAATAGTTAATTAGTGTAAGGTTCCCCCCTTCTAAAATAGGAGAAACACTTAGATAGTCCACTAAGTCTTATCTTGGAGAAAATTTTCTAGTCATCGACACCTTGACCATGCAGAGATTCAAGGATACGATTCATAGGTAAGACCTAATTCTATCTCACAGGGGGAGCGTGGTCTTCTACTAATCAAATCACCCATAGGATAATTGATCATAATTTGGACAATTACTAGTCATGATTCCTAGAGACAACGCTTTTTTCCTCATCCATGCAAGGCACAGCCGCTGGCCTAGTCTTCTAAAATAGAATTGCCCAAGAACCTAATTATCTAGCGTAGGGCTTTCACTTAATATGTTGGAAAGCTACCCGACTAATTGGGTCCACCCATCCGTAGGATGGTGCCGTCGGGGCATTCCATCCTCCCACTTTCCACCCTACTCACGCGTCAATTTGTTGTCTAATTAATCCTACCACACTGTTTGACATAAACAAACATGTTCCTTAATTAAGACCCTTTTCACAAGGTTTGTTAAAACAGCCTTTTTCTACAATACAATCATACCAAAGACAAGATTTATAAAAACAAAGTTAAACATGAATCAATTTCATACAAGCCAAAGTGGCTCTCTTATTCTTTTCCTTTATACCGCCGATGATCTAGAATTCGGCCTTCCAGCCTCCACATGCTGGGCAAAACCCTACGGGACCATACACCTCATCGTCAGCCGCTGGCGAGGACTCAAGCCGGCCTGTCGCCCTCTCAGGCTCCATCGCTCGATCCTCCCGCCCCTCAAAGGGATGTCTGCACACTAGGGTGGGCTAATTCACCGCACTAGCCTGGGCCCTCAGAACTAGGCAGCATCACAATCACTCGCCTCAATCGGCGAACCTCATTCTCCCAATGGTATGAGAGATACCATGGGCCAACTCCGGGCCTTACTAACGTCTCCGCCGTCCGGCTATACAAGCACAAGAACGGGGCAGCGTCAAGGCAGGGAGAAGTTATACCCGTACCTTAATTTAACCAAGATAACAATCCATTTACTCAACTAAACCATAGGACTAGAATCCATGTTACCTTCTTAAGAAAACAATCCTTTCCTCACACAGATTTTAGCATTTCAACTTGAGATTGCAATAAGACATTCTTTATTAAGGCATATGCTGTTGTTTAAAAGAATACAAACTTTAAATGATAAATCAATCAAATAGATCACTGTAACAATCAATAGAGAAGCCGGGGCCATACCTCAACCCCTAAGAATGATATATAATTGAAAAACAAAATACGTATATACCTTATAGAAATTTGTTATTTATCGTCGTTGCCTTTGCTCGTTTAACAAGAGCTTTAGAACTTGACATATGAGAATAGAGTCTTCTAATACCTTGTCTTATGATTGAAATCATCCAATCATCTTCAATCTTTATCTCCTCTTACTCGTACTGTGACTCTTCTCTCTTTCTAAGGTCTATGGCAAAATAGCCTTCTCTTACAGGACTACGGCATACTATTCTTTCTCTAAAAGAAAAGCTATGGAGTTTTGGTCTCTTCCTCCGAAGGACCATAGAAATCTAAGCTTATTTTCTGAGATATTAGATAAGAATGAAGGGATATATGCATCTCAAACTCTAGGATTACCTTGAAGCTACTTGCTGCCTTCTCACAGTTTTCTCTGTGTAGAGACCCTGACAGAAACAGCAAACTGTTTCGACCATAACTCTCTGATAAAAACTCAGAATATGGTCATATAACCAGTCAAAAGAACGGGAAGGCATCTGGTCTACAAGCCAGCGCGAGCAGAATAGGCAAAAACTTCTGTATATAGCCACAAACGCGCCATCTTTAGAAACGCGTTGTTTTTCCACATTTTTAGTATGCATGGACTCTAAATGTATAAAAGTACTCTAAATATGACCTCTTATCACCTAAATTCGAAATTCTATTTTTGGGGATACTTATCTCTTAATAGAACTATTCTTATGTTCTTATTTCTTTTGAATTTTTGGAACTAATATTTTTGTTGTAACACTTTTCTAATGTTTCTAGCCTTATTGTCTCACTCTTTTCTAAGTACACTCTCTTTCCTTATTGAAATCTATATTAAAAGAGACACATACATACATGGCTTGGGAGGGATCTTACAATTAGGAAAAAGAGAAATTTCTAGTAATTCATTTTTATGATAAAAGAGAAATTCCCATGACAATAGAATTCCATGTATTCCAATGAGGAAAGAGAAAAAATTTGGAATACCAAAATAATGGATATTTTATTTAAAAATTAAAGATAAATTTTAGTTAAATTTATCTTTTTGCATAGATAAATTTAAATTATGAAAGAGGAATTCACACCATTATTGGAATTCAACCATTTAAATGAGAAAAATGGAATTTCTAGTGTAAAGGAATTTACGGAGATTTTTATTTAATTTTTAAGAGAAAATTTAGTTAAAATTATCTTTTTGCATAGATAAATTTAAATGATGAAAGATTCCCACCATAATTGGAATTCAACCATTTAAATGAGAAAAATGAAATTTCTAGTGTAAAGAATTTATGGAGATTTTTATTTAATTTTTAAGAGAAATTTGAGTTAAATTTATCTTTTTGCATAGATAAATTTAAATGATGAAAGATTCCTACCATATTTGGAATTCAATCATTTGAATGAGAAAAGTGAAATTTCTAGCTTAATGGAATTAATGGATATTTTTATGTAATTTTTAAGAAAAATTTTAGATAGATTTAATTTATGGTAAAAGAGGAATTCCCATGATAATTGGATTCCACTCATTAAATGAGAAAAAAGAGGGATTTTAAGTTTATTCAAAAAAATAGGTATTGGTATTTAGTTAAAAGAAGAATTTTTATGATATTTAAGAAAAGATGGATTTGAATTAAATCTGAGTGTCAAAAGATGAATTTCCACCATAATTCTACCTAATGAATTAAGGTCGAGAAATTATGTGGCATAAGGGATATCTTTGGATATTTAATTGGAAAATCGCTAAATTGATATTTACCCAAAATTTAGATGTTTATCTGAAGGGAATCCTTGTTAAAACTAAACCGAATGAATTTGCTTAGACTACGAGAGGGACGGACAGTAACCCTACTTGTCCATCTCTCGATCTGAAACTTAGTGACCAATTCCAGTTCCTAAATACAAAGAATAGACTATCAGAACTAAACTAGTTTTTCCTTTGACCGAACTCACCAAGAATCTAGATGGACAAACAGACAAAATGATGGGTAGATTACCCTCATGAGAGATCAAGGATCCTCATTATGAAACCGGGAATTATGGAGAAAAGGATTTTGTGGAACCAATTTCAAATTGGAAATTTTACTTGCATTAGAACCTCTATTTTTCATTCAAAGGACTGTTTTATGCCAGAATATTGGAGGAAGCATTTGGCATATGTTTTACTAAGAGGAGGTTCATTGGAACAGCTGGCGGGGAGTGGTCAAGGGACGTCGCTCGCAGCAAAGCCTACCGAGGTCTTGACCAGCCTCGGTACGATTAAAATGGTGCGCTTCCAGTACGATGTGGGCAAGGACCGACAAAGAGGTCCCTGAGTGAAGTGCTAGGACACCTAAGGAGGATCCTAGAGGGTTCTGACCAGGTGATGCACGGGCTCACGGTTGCTAGGACACCCATGCGTACGTCGAGGAAGATTTGGATGGACTAAAAGGAAAGATTTTTGGGAACCAAATTTAGATACTGGATCTCGTTGGTTGGCCAGCTGGTCTTCAACGGAGAGTCCAGAGAGGACACATTTTGTAATATAATGGACTCGGAATTTTGGAAAATGATGATCAGAAATATTATGATTTCTATTGAAGGATTGTTTAAAGCCAGTCGAACCTGTTATAAATGGCAATTTCATATTGGGTGTGTACGTGTTATGCCTACCTTAATTTTTGCATGAATCGCCGGCTAGGGGACCTGGGAACTCTTTTCCTCGGTACTCGGGCAAAAACACAACCAAATCTTTATAAAGGAATCCCACCAATACAGTGGTTGGGTGGTTGGCTAACCCATGGACCGGATGGGGTTAGTAGGCTGGATCGGTGGATTCCTGTGAAACAACTAGATATGATTAGTTACGTTAATTAAATTAAATCTTAAGAAGACCTTGTTCTGTGGGACGGGATCAACGGCTGTGCCTCGTAAATGAGGAAAAAAGCAATGATTCCATGGACCAAGTGCAAGTCTCTTCTGGATCTGACCATGTGACTTCAAGTTCGGTCAGATTAGTTTACCTAGTTAAAACTTTGACTCGTTAGAGTAATTCCCCATTAGAAGATTTTCCCATGGTAGAATCACCCATGCCTTCCGGACGAGGGGAGTCTTTCCGAGCCCGAGTTCAAAGAAACCAACCGGGCTAGCCTCTCGTGCGGACATCCGCGGGCGAGGCCCCGAGTGTGGATCCCTGCCCCCCCTGCGGACATCTGCGGGTGAGGCCCCGAGTGTGGATCCCCGCCCCGCGCGGGAGGCCGACGCCGCTTCCGCTGCCGAGGAACCGTGAAGGGGGCAGGGACCCCACATCGCCAGTGATATAAATATCGAACGGTCATGCAGGCGCCTCATGAGTGTCAGCTCATGAGTGTCAGCTCATGTTGAGCTTGACATCTCAACACACTTTATCTTGTACTATGGTTTTTTTGGCCAGAATCACGTTTTGGGTCTGTTATGGTCTCTGTTTTGTCATGGCAAGGTATTTTTGATAGTTTCAGGAAATTCTGGTTGAGAACTCTCTAGTCAAAATCTGGTTTTGTAGTGCAGCAATGTATTTTGGGAATGCAGACAATGTCTGCACATGTATTGCTGACATTGGATGTACATGTACTTTGGTTAGATCTGGTGACCTATAGGTTATGATGACGTGCCATTGTAGTAGTCACAGAAGATATTGCTGTGTTACAAGTTGCATATACAAAAATTGTCTGTTGTAGATTTTTTTATTATTTGCAAGGGAAAACAAGTCTGATGGAATCAATCAAATTGTTAGTGAGAAGCTGGACAAGAACAACTTCCATGCCTGGAAGTTCAGAATGACCAATTTTCTTATAGGTAAAGGATTTTGGGACTATGTCAAAGGAGACAATGAGGAGCCTCCTAAGTTGTCTCTGAAGAGAATGCCACTCCAGCAAACATAAAGGCATTTAAGGATTGGAACCAGTGTTTAAGGAAATCATGTATTGGCTTTCAATTAATGTTAAAGACTTTATGATAGTCCACATACAGGATGCCAACACTCCAGCAGTTGATAGGACACAAACACGATGATAGGACACATGTAGGATGCTAACACTCTAGCAATTGCATGGCAAAATCTGGTGCAGATGTTCCAGACCAACATAAAGGGAAGGAAATTGCAGCTAAAGCAAGACCTACATATTGTGGAAAATAAAAGCATGTCTATCAATGAGTATGCTTTAAAGATCAAGGGCATTGTTGAATCCCTTGGGTCCATCATTTTATCGATGGAAGATGGTGATTTGGTGAGTGTCTATTTGAATGGGCTTGGCAAAGAGTACAAGCCATTCAAAATCCCAATTACAGCTCCATGGTAGTGAGGGAGAATATTCCCAACTTTCAAGACTTGGTGTTTATGTTGCTAATAATAGAAGAAAAGTCACTAGGTGAGAACTCTTCTTCACAAAGCAAGAACACATTGGAATAGGCCTTTTACTCTACATTAGGTAGAGGCAAAGGTAGAGGTCGTGGTCAAGGCCAAGGTGGTGGCCGACAAGGAAATCAGAATTCTAGACAACAATAGTCCAATGATTCGCAACAAAGCAAGTAACAATCATACACAGGTGGAAGAGGCCATTCTAGAGGCAAGGAGAGCCAAAGAGGCCGAGGTGGTTGGTAAAGAAATCAGAATGCAAAAATCATAGAGTGCTATTATTGTGGCAAACCAGAGAACATAGCAAAGGAGGACTGCTATAGAAAGCAAAATGACATTAAAAGTGGAAAGTTGCAGCAAAGCAACTATGCATTATCTAGTAAACAGGGAGGTGATGAGACAAAAGTGAGCAGCCTGTTTGTGATGCAGCACATGCTCGGTTCCATAATAGGAGATGTGTTAGGATCTCAAGATATATGGTATGTGGATTCTAGCGCCTCTAACCACATGATCAGTCATGCTGAGTGGTTTAGAGACATGCAAAAAATGGAAAAACCAAGTTATGAAGAAACTGGTAATGATACTGCACATCCCATTGTGCATGTTGGTAAAGTGCCATTGTTTATGTAGGATGGTAAAATGAAGTACTTGGAAGATGTACTTCATGTTCCAAATATTACAAAGAACCTGGTTTCTATTGGATAGATGGTTGAGCGGGGTCCACAAGTGAGGTTTAATCCTCAAGGATGTTTTGTGGAAGACTTCAAAAATTTGTGTCGCTTGGTTACAAAGGGTAATAGAAATGGTAGGATGTTTACCTTGGATGTGTACATGCCTGAAGTAAAGGCAACCATGTTTGTGTATGGAACAAGTGTCATTGCAGATATTGGCATATGGCACAAGCACCTTGGTCATGTGAATGTACAATGAGTGAAGTCTATGCAGGCCCAAAATATTATTGTAGGTTTGCCAAAGTTTAAGGTTAATGGTATGCACAAAGTATGTGAAGCATTCCAGCTTGGTAAGAAGCCAAATATGTTTTCCCACATGAAAAGCATGTCAGTGCAAGGCCATTAGATGTCATACATTCAGATGTATGGGGACCAACCAAGACTACAACAATTGCAGGTTGTAAGTATTATGTTACATTCATTGATGACCACACTAGGAAAGTGTGGGTTTACTTCATGAAGGAGAAAAGTGAAGTGTTTGCTCACTTTCAGAGATTTAAAGCCTTGGTCAAAAAGGAAAAAGACATGAAAATAAAAAACCTGAGATCATATGGTGGGGGAGAAAATTCTCCAATGAGTTTAGCAAATTTTTGAGGAAGCAGGGAATCAAGAGACAGTTTATATTGAGGTACACTTCGCAACAGAATGGTGTTGCACAAAGAAAAAACAGGCACATTGCAGAAGTGGCACATGCCTTGATGGTTGAAAAGAATATGCCAAATTATTTTTGGGTAGAAGTAGTAGTAACAACTACTGTGTACATTATGAACAAGACACCCACTGCAGCTATTCATGGTATGACACCTGAACTGAAGTTTAGAGGCATAAGACTAGATGTGTCTCACTTGAAAGTGTTTGGATGTATTGCATATGTGCATGTTCCTGAATGAAGTGAGAACAAAGTTGGATCCAAAGGCAGAGAAATGCATCCTTATTGGTTACGCTATGGAGCAAAAAGGTTATAGACGTTATGACCTTACCACTCATGAGATCCATGTAAGCAAAGATGTCTTTAACGAGATGAGTAGCTGGTATACACCAGTAGTGAAGGCAACAAAAGATGCAGATGTAAGAAGTGTTGATGTTGCATCACATGTAGAGAAGCAATCACACAGGTGCTTAGTGGATCCAATGTTAGCCCATGGTCAAATAGGTTGAGGACAAATGTAGGTACACATGTATCACGCAAAGAGAAGGAAAAGGTAGATCAACCTTTTGCACCTGGTTTGTCAACAGGTCACTCATATGTGGATGGTAACTCTAGCAGCTCTGAGCAAAGCCTTGATAAGGAGCTTGGCATTCCATCTATGGTTAATCCTTGTGTAAGTAGAACGAGGGTTGTTTTAAGGACACCTATGGTAGTAATCTAGGTGTATGCAGTTCTACGAGGATTAGGTACCCTATTGAGACAGGCTGAGATATGATGGATATACAACCCATCATTATGCTTACATGGTTAAAGCAATACAATAGCTAGAGCCCACTTGTTTTGAGCAAGCACTTGGAAATAAAAAATGGAAAGATGCCATGAATGAGGAGATAGCTGCATTGGATTCAAATGCAACATGGGAGTTAGTGCCTTTTCCTAAGGAAAAGAAGGCAATTAGATGTAAGTGGGTGTATAAAGTCAAGCATAACGTTGATGGTTCAGTGAGCAAGTATAAGGCAAGATTGGTTGCCAAAGGCTATGCACAGACTTATGGCACTAACTATGAAGAGACATTCAGCCCGGTTGCAAGAATGGCAACCATGAGCACTGTCATTGTTGCTATGGCTGCAAAGGGTTGGTCTTTACATCGGATGGATGTAAAGAATGCCTTCTTGCATGGTGATTTGCAAGAAGGGTTGGTCTTTACATCGGATGGATGTAAAGAATGCCTTCTTGCATGGTGACTTGCAACAAGGGTTCGTCTCAAGAAGGGTTCGTCTTTACATCGGATGGATGTAAAGAATGCCTTCTTGCATGGTGACTTGCAAGAAGGGTTGGTCTTTACATCGAATGGATGTAAAGAATGCCTTCTTGCATGGTGACTTGCAAGAAGTGTTGGTCTTTACATCGGATGGATGTAAATAATGCCTTCTTGCATGGTGATTTGCACGAAGAAGTTTACATGATGTAGCCACCAGGTTATGAGAGTGATGCACACCTAGATTTTGTGTACAGGTTACACAAAGCCTTGTATGGCTTGAAGCAGGCACCCCAAGCAGTGAAAATCTGCATTGGATATCGAAAATCCAATGGTAACAAGATACTCCCCAATCTTATAACCATTAGGTTTCTGATATCCAATGCAAATTTTTCACTTTATGTCAAAAAGACAGATAGAGGGATCATACTATTAGTCATCTATGTGGATGACTTGATTATCTCACTAGTGATGGTGATGTTGACATACAAGATGTCAGGAGGCTTTTGAAGCAAAAGTTTGAGGTGAAGGATTTGGGTGAGCTACGATATTTTTTGGGTATAGAGGTGGTGAGATCACCTCATGACATTTTGTTATTGCCATAGGCAATATGACTTGGACATGTTGTCCAAGTACAGTATGATAGGAAGTTAGCCTATTTCAGTGACATTGGAGTAGAACACAAAGATACAAGTGAGCTTTTGGATGACCCCACTACATATAGGAGCATAGTGGGGTAGCTTGATCTACATGACCATTACTAGGCCAGACTTGAGTTATGATATTAGACTTGTGAGTCGTTTTCTGCAGGCCCCTAGGAAACCACACTTGGATGCGGCTAGATGGATTCTTAGGTACATATAGTCCACAATTAATTATGGACTTTTCTATGAGGCTGGTATAGAGATACAGCTACATGGGTATAAAGATGCTGATTGGGCTGGTAGTGTTATAGACAAGAGATCTACCAATGGTTTTGTGTTCTCATTTGGGAGTGCTGCTATGAGTTGGAGTGGTAAGAAGAAGCCAATTGTTGCCTTATCGAGTACAAAGGCAGAGTACAGGGGTGCTGCTATGGCAGCTTGTGAGGTAGCTTGGTTTCAAAAGCTACTTTGGTGATATGGGTGAGCCCATGGATAGGGCAGCTGTCATTTATTGTGACAACATGAGTAGCATAAAGTTGGCTAGTAACCTGGTATACCATGCTAAACGAAGCACATTGAAGTGAATTATCACTTTATAAGGGAGAAGGTTCTAGTAGGTGATGTAGATCTGGTATATGTCACCACAGAGAATCAGGTGGCTGATATCTTCACAAAGGCATTGAGCACAGAGAAGCTCCATATGTTTAGGAGCTTAATCAGAGTGCAGTGTGTGGATTTGAGCTTGAGGGGGAGTGTTGAGATATCGAGCTCAACTAGTGCTATAGAAGTGGAAATTGACAAACTACCTGGGTGATAGCTTCTGCACTTATGTCACTGACATGGTTGGTGCGATTATGGTTGATATGCCGCAAGTGATGACAGGCTATCTAATAGCCACGTTGGAGTACTAGAGTTATGGCATAGTTATAGAGCCAACTCATATAGTTGGGTTCACACTATAGACCAACCACTTTGTATGTTGTAGGATAGTACTTTTCCTTTATGTATATACTCTTATCTTTTAGTTATATGGTTGTAGAGAAGAGAAGAAGATAGAAGAAAAATTCAGCCATCCATCTCTCTTATGTCTTGCACTCTCTTGTATGCGTGTGTGTTTGCTTGCAAGGAACTCAAGCTCTCTCTCTCCCCCACATTCTCTTTATGTATGAACAAGCTAGAACAATATTTTAAAGGAGTTGAACTTAATGCAGCACTACCCCTAGCTTTTGATGAACTTCAAGTTACCACCACCCTAGATAGTGGCGTAGGTGTGAGCATTGTCACCAAACAGTACTAGGAGAAATGGGGAAAACCTCTTATGGATGACACTACATTGATTGTGAAACTAGTTGATGGATCTAGCGTGAACCCCATGGGTCTTCTGTGGGATTTGAAAATTAAAACTCTCGAAACCAGTTTCCCATACATTTTTGTAGTGATGAACTTTGGCCAACAACCAGTTTCCTAGGATGACCCTTCATGAGAGAAACCAAGATGCTCTATGATTGGGATACAAATCACATTTACATTCAAAAAAAGAACCGAATGCAAACCACTTTCCCATACATTTTTGTCGTAATGAACTTTGGCCAACAGCTAATTTCCTAGGATGACCCTTCATGAGAGAAACCAAGATGCTTTGTGATTGGGATACAAATCACATTTACATTAGAAAAAATAACCGAATGCTAAAGGTGAACCTACACACTTAGAAGATCCATCCAATGAGTGGGGGACCCTTAGTAGAATATTCAGTGAGACTACATCTAGGTCTATGGTAGTACACTTATGCTAAACATGTAGAGATTGTGTATAAATCCTTAAAGGGCCCAATTTGAGTCCAAATTGGGCCCAATTTGAGTCCAAATTTCCCCTAATGAGCATAGTAGACCAAACAGGTTCCTGAACACTTCAAAGCCTACAAGGTGGATGACCACTTTGTACAGTATGAGAAGGCTCAAAGATTCCATGATGAAAAGCTTGCAATATCTCATGATGGTCAGATGGAGGTTAAGGAGATAAACCTAGTAAGTCTAGGTGAGGATCTGAAACATATCTATATTGGGAAAGACCTCTCCGCAAAAGAAGAGAGAGACCTTCTTGACCTACTCATTGAATTCCAAGACTACTTTACTTAGAAATACATTGATATGAAAATTCTACCTCTTAAAGTGGTCAAACATACCATCCCCATGGAGGAAGGGGCAAGGCCAATATAGCAAAGAGCGTATCCTATGAGTCCTAAGTACTCCAAGATGCTGTGTGAAGAGATCGATCGACTCATAGATGCCAAATTCATCTATGAAATAGAGCACATCAAACATGGGTCTCACCCACGTGATAGTTCCCTCAAAAAGGTCAATGCAGCCATGATCCGAGATCACTTTCCATTACTCTTCATATAGCATGTGGTAGAGCGGGTTGCAAGAAAGGAGGCCTACAAGGATTAACATAAAACAACTTTTGCCACACTAAATGGGGCACATATGTGTACCAAACCATGCATTTTGATTTGACCAATTCCCCAAGGACCTTCCAACACCTGATGTGCACAACCTATAAGTATCTATGAAAATTCCTTCAAGTTTGTATGGATGACCTGTGTGTTAATTCTACATGGAAAGCACATCTATGGTGTTTGAGAAAAGTTCTAGAGAGCTGCAAACTCTATAGAATCTCTCTTAACCCTTTGAAATGCTAATTTTGGGTTTGACATGAAGTGATCTTGGGACATATTATCTCAGAACATGGTATTTCCACAAATGACAACACGGTGCAACTCATTCTCGAGTTACCACCCCCTACCAACTTTAAAGGAGTCTAGAAATTTATAGGGAATGTTGGTTATACGAACGCTTTGTCTTCATGTATGTTGACATAGCTCATCCCCTTTATGAACTCATGGTTGTTTTTTAATGGACAGAGGAATGCTAGCATGCATATGATACCCTCAAGAAAGCATTGGCTAGTGCTCCTATTTTGAGATCCCCCAATCAAAAAAATAAATCATATCCATGTAGATTCTTTGGCTTTTGCAAATTGAGTGTGTATTAGCTCGACCTAGAGAACATAACAGGGACTATCTTGTTAGCTTTACTAGTCGCGCCAATTGGAGGAAGCGAAAAGAAATTACACAACCATAGAAAGAGAAGCATTGGCCATGGTCTATACAATCAAAAAGTTTTGTCAATATATTTTGGTGACTAAATTTATTTTCTTTTTAGACCATTAAGTGCTCCTTTACCTTGCAAAGTAAGCCTTACAACACAGCAGGCAGAATCATAAGATGGCTCCTAATTTTATTAGAGTTTGATTATAGCATCATAGTATGGAAGGGTTCTCAACATGTATTTGTTGACCATATGTCATGCATTCCTAATGGACAACCATCGATGGGAATCCATGGTAACTTGCCAGACTCTCATCTATTTCGACTATGCTTGATTCCAGAATGGGAAGAGGAAGTTCCTCATTTCCTGGCTAGTGACCTACCCACCGAGACGAATGAATAAGGATTGATAAATATGCCTTATTAAGAAGGCAAACCCCTATCAATTAATCGTGGGGGACATTTATACAAATAAAGAAAATATGGAGTAGTGACACGAGGAGTCCATGAGGATGAGTACGTCTCTATTTTGGAATAGGCCCACTCAGGGGTTATAGGTGGGCACTTCGGAGTAGATAATACTGCTTGAAAGAATATGCTATCAAGCTTATGGTGGCCAACCCTATTTGGAGATGTGACCTAATACATCAAACAATGTGATGAATGTTAATGAGATATAATTCTACATAATAAGGACAAGATGCCCCTATATCCCATTCAAGAAATGAGGCACTGGTTTTGTTGGTCCCATTAGCCTGGTTGCCCAAAACACCCAAGCACAATATATCATAGGGGCAATGGACTACTGCACTAAATGGGTTAAAGATCAAGCCACAAAAAAGGCCGATGCAAGATCAATGGCCAAATTTCTTTTACGAGTGTGTAATTACTCAATTTAGATGTCCTCTTGAGCTTGTGAGTGATAATGGTACCCATTTCATCCATGAGGTAGTATGATTCTTGCTACAAGAATTCTTGGCCATGCACTGTAAATCTTCAACTTATTACCCCAATATGCCCAATCAGAAAGTAGTAACAAGACAATATGTGCCATCATAACCAAGAGGGTAGATGCAAGTCAGAAAAACAACTAGGAACAGAAATTGCCGGCTACATTGTGGGCTTATCGGACCGCCTATAAAGTGGCCATTACCACAACCCCTTTTATCTTAACATCTGGAACTGAAGTGATCATGCCCCTGGAATTCTAAGTGCAAAGATTAATGGGCTGTGGTACATGAGAGGGTCACTACAAATGTCTTAAAAGTAATGGAATCTTTGAGCTCAAGAAGCTAGACAAAGCATGTCTAAGAGCTATGTATGACATGATTGTAGAAAAACTAAGGTGAAAGCAATGGTTTTATGACAAGCTCAAAGACAAGGTATGAGCAAGGGTGATATGGTCCTTCTTTATAGCACTAGAAATCACAAAACGAAGCTATGTATGACATGATTGTAGAAAAACTAAGGTGAAAGCAATGGTTTTATGACAAGCTCAAAGACAAGGTGTGAGCAAGGGTGATATGGTCCTTCTTTATAGCACTAGAAATCACAAAATGAAGCTAAAATTCAAAGGACTCATACCCTTCTTAGTAACTTAAATAACCCTACATGGTGTTGTACACATTGAAACACTTGTTGGAGTAGAAATAGTGGGTTATTTTAATGGTAGTAGGAAATTATGACGCTACTACAGACCACTCATGCGCAAAATGCCTTGAAGGCAACTCACCAGAAAGGAGGAAAAAAAAACAAACCAAGATGAAAAATGCAGCACAAAAGGAAGCCAAGAAAACGAAAGTGAACTTAGAGGGAAAAAATCTATGAACATGGCCCATTTATAGTTAAACCTTGAGGAAGAGAACTAGGAAGTCAAACCTGACCATTTATAGTTAGGAATAACCATACTGAAAAGCTTTACTCAAAAGCTAGCACTAAATCGACACTGGTGCTTATCGTAACTTGATGTCCTATGACACATCGAATTCTCTACGCCAACCTACTTTGCTCCACACCTAGGGCATAGTCACTATAGTTGCTTCAAATTGTGTCAATAAATGCCTAGGTGTTATTACAGTTATATTGCACATTTGGAATAACCCCCTGGAAGGAAAGTTCTATATCATGCCTGGAGGGACAATGCAAGAAGAAATCCTCCTTGGAAGAAGATGAATATGCCACAATAGGTGTTGTAGAGACTCTCGACAAAAAGCAAGGATGCCACACTACAACTTGCCTCACAGGACAAGTTATCATCCTTGTGACATACAAAGAGCAGGACCCACGGACTCCACTGCGGCAAGGCATATCATCCTCATTTGCAATCCTAGCCCCCAAGATAACCAAACGAGATAATATTGTACCACCAAAAAGAGGCCGATACTTTACCATGAACTGGCATTTCCAATCCCCTTTCTAACAAAGCCTCCTCACTGATAAACTCCATAGCATGCCAAGCTTTGCCAATGTCGTGTGCTAACTCGGCTAGCTCTACTAACACTAATAACTACCAGTAAAATACCACCCCACAAGGTTGAAATACAATCCCCACAATCGATGCCATCCACACAACCCAATACTCAACGGTGGGTACCAAAGAAGGTCATCGCATCACACAAGGATACTACGAGGGTGCTACTACCTTGAATCTCTTATGCATAGGTTTTGGGATACACCACATGTATAAGGATTTCACATTAAGAATGGGTACACTTGGAAATGGGAATGAAGTTAAAAAAAGCACTAGCATTAACATATTGAGTGTGTGGGATGGCTTCATCCACACAGTGCCTCTCAATGTGGTCACACCAGATGCAAAGCAGGAGGAGAGTTGTTGCTCATGCCACTACTATTGAAGCATCTACTTCATGGAAATAAGGAATCCCAAGACAAAAGCTAGGGTCTTGTCTTGTAAAGAGGCTCCCATGAGCACGAGTGACTATGCACACTCGAAAGAAAAGGGCCAAAAAGATTGGTAATGAAGACAATCGTGTAAAGAGGCTCCCATGAGCACGAGTGACTATGCACACTCGAAAGAAAAGGGCCAAAAAGATTGGTAATAATGAAGACAATCGTGTCACTAAACAATGTGGATCCGATGAGGGAACAACTACAAATGTATGAGGAGAAGACCTTGTTGCCACCCGCCCCTCAAAAAAGGGAGTAAATAGATCCAGATCATCTACCTAAAAAGTTGGCTAAAACCAGAGCCCAATCAAGGAGATGCATAGGCTAAAGGCTGCTCAAGGGCTAGTCAAAGAATTCCAAGCTCAATTGGATGAGGAACCTTAGGAAGTTCAAGCTGGAGGAAGTCCTGTAATGGTTGGCTAGCATAAAATGTATTGATGAAATCCATGAGACAAACAGAGGACTTAGCCATCATCAGGTACTCTTTTTGGATCTCCCCTAGAATGTCAAACCAAAACTAGTAATAGTTCCACACGAGGTGGATCTCGTGTGCGTTTTGCTACTTATCTTAAGAATTTGTGGGATGGCCGCCCAAGAAAATATGACACTAATGTTCATGTCCCTATACCATACACTCTGAGAAGCCTAAGCATGAATAGGGATCGTCGGATTCTTGAGTTCATCCCCACTCCAAGAGACATTATTGGCCTTTCTTTCTTTTTGTCTCACAAATCCTGATTCCCATTGGCACATTGCTTTAGGGTAGCCAAAGTCTATGGAAGGACTTGAAAGATTGGATGGAATAGAGAATCAAAGTTGGAATGGAGGAGCAAGTGGAACCAGGGAGTCTAGATGAGTTAGATGGCGAAGGATCAATAGAACCAGACACAGCCGCAAGCATACCCATGGTACGAGTGAACAAGTTAGGGCAATATTTTAAAGGATATGAACTTAATGCAGTGCTCTCCCTATATTTTGATGAACTTTGAGTTACCATCATCCTAGATAGTGGCATAGGTATGAGCATTGTCACCAAGCAGTGCTGGCAGAAATGGGGTAAACCTCTATTCGATGACACTACCTTGATTGTAAAACTAGCTGATGGATCCACCACGAATCCCATGGGCCTTTTATGATATTTGAAAATCAAAATTCTCAGAAGAAGTTTCTCACACATTTTTGTAGTGATTAACTTTGGCCAACTACGAGTTTCCCATGATTGCATCCTAGGATGACCCTTCATGAGAGAAACCAAAATGATCCGTGATTAGGATACAGATCACATTTACATTCAAAAAAATAACCAAATGCTAAAGGTGAACCTACACACTTGGAAGATCTATCCAATGAGTGGGGGACCCTTAGCAGAAGATTTAGTGACTACTGTTAGATCTATGAAAATACACTTGTGCAAAACATGTAACAAGACGTTTGAAGATAAAAGGGATAGTATGGAATTTATGCCTCTTCCAGAGTTGAAAGACTCACAAACTGGATGCACATTCTTGCCACCATGGATATACTTCCAGAACAAACTGGTATAATATTTTCCACAATGATAGATGGGAAAAACATTACATCTCTCTACATGTTGAGTGCCGCATACATGTTTGACACCACGGAAAAGAACCCATGAGCATAGAAGAGGTAAGGCTGTGGAAGAAATCTACTCTCGTAAGACCCCTAGAGCTAGAGTTTTTAAAGGAACAGAGCCTTATTTCTTCGCAATATAATCTAAAGAACACTGGCTAAGATATGTAGAGTCTGTCAATGTACATTCAAACTTCTGCCAACTCTAGCAAAAGGAGCTTGATGAGTTCCCCATTTCAGCTTACAAGGTAACCACTAAAGGGGAAGATTCACCTAACTCACAATCAAAAACCCAAATACTCTCTCACTCCACTTGTAGAACACGAAAAAAATGTTAATGCAAGACAAGCGAGAAGCCCAAAAAAAAAAAAGAATAGATCAAGAAACTCCTAAAGCGGAGGAGACCAAACACGTTCCCAAACCCTTCAAAGCCTACAAGGTGATCACTTTATATAGTGTGAGAAGGCTCAAAGATTTCATGATGGAAAGCCTAGAACATCTTATGATGGTTTGTTTGAGGTAAGGGAGATCAACCTAGCAGGTCCGGGTGAGGATCCAAATCTTATCTATATCAGGAAAGAACTCTCTACAAAAGAAGAGAGAGACCCTCTTGACCTACTCACTGAATTCCAAAACTGCTTTGCTCGGAAATACACTGATATAAAAGGTGTACCTCATAAAGTTGTCAAACACACCATCCTTATGGCGGAAGAGGCAAGGTCAATAAAGCAAAGAGTGTATCCTATGAAACCTAAGTACTCCAAGATGGTCTATGAAGAGATCGGTCGACTCACATAGATGCCAGATTAATCTATGACATAGAGCACACTGAACATGGGTCTCACCCACATGATAATTTCCAAGAAAAGAAAAAAATTAAGAGTGTGTGTGGACCTCAAAAAGGTCAATGCAACCACAATCCGAGATCACTATGAGTTACCCTTCACAAAGCATGTGCTAGATTGGGTCGCGAAAGGAGGCTTACAACCTCCTTGATGGGTTTTTAGGCTACAATCATGTGTTAATAGAGCCCCAAGATTAGTATAAAACAACTTTTTCCGCTAAATGGGGCACATATGGGTACCACATCATGTCGTTTGGTTTGACCAATGCCCTAAGGACCTTCCAACACCCTATATGCACAGCCTGCAAGTATCTATTAAAATTCCTTCAAGACTGTATGGATGACCTCTGTGTCAAGTCTACATGGAAATCACATCTATGGTGTTTCAAAAGAGTGCTAGCAAGATGCAAACTCTACAGAATCTCTCTTAACTCTTTGAAATGCCAATTTTGGGTTTGACATGGAGTGACCTCAAGACACGTTGTCTCAAAATATGGCATTTGCATAGTTGATAGCAAGGTGCGACTCATTCTTAAGTTACCACCATCTACTAACTTTAAAGGGGTGCAAAGATTTATGGGAATTTTGGTTATTACCAACACTTTATCTTCATGTATGTTAACATAGCATGTCCCCTTTATGGACTCCTGGTTGTTTTTTAATAGATAGAGGAATGCCAGCAGACATATGATACCCTCAAGAAAGCATTGGCGAGTGCTCCCTATTTTGAGATCTCCCAATTGGGAAATAATACTTCATATCCATATAGATGCTTTGGTTTTCGCAATTGAGTGTGTACTAGTTCCAACCCAAAGAACATAACAGGGACTTTCCTATTAGCTTTGCTAGTTTGCCAATGGAACGAAGGAGAAAGAAATTGCACATCCAAAAAAGAGAAGGGTTTGCCATGGTCTATACAGTCAAAAAAGTTTGTCATTATCTTTAGTTTTCTTTGTAGACCACCAAGCTCTTCTTGACCTTGCAAATAAGCCTTACACCACATGAAGAACCACAAGATGGCTCCTAATTTTACTAGAGTTTTATTTTACTATCATAGTATGAAAGAGTTCTCAACAAGTACTTGCTGACCATTTTTCACGCATTCCTAACAGAGAACCGCTAGTGGGGAATTGATGATAACTTGTTAGACGTTCATCTATTCCAACTTTTCTTGATTCCAGAATGGGGAGAGGAAGTTACACATTTCTTAGCTGACGGCCTACCCATCGAAACACGGATCAATAAGGATTGACCAAGGCGCCTTATTAAGAAGGCAACCCCCTATCAATTGATTTTGTGACAATTGTACAAACATAGAAAAAATGGAGGATTGAGACGAGGAGTCCCTGAGGATGAGTATGTCTCTATTTTGGAACAAGCTCACTTAATCAGGGGTTACAAGTGGACACTTCACAATAGATACTACTGCTTGAAAGATTCTCCTGGGCAAGCTTATCGTGGTCACCAACCCTACTTAGAGATGCGACCGAATACGTCAAAAGCGATGTGATAAATACGCTAGGTAGATACTATTACTTGAAAGATTCTCCTGGCAAGCTGGTCTGCACCCCAACGACCAAGGGAACATCCTGGACAAAAAAAATCCCCCCCCAGTGGTCCGGCATGCAAATCAAGGTCGACGTCCCAAATTTGGAGACCCCGCTCCAAAATAAGGGACCGCACACACTCACCAGGGTGTCCGTACAATGGCCACACAAGGACCAAAGGTCGGCCACCCACTGTGTGGTCCACACGCACCGCTACGTGGACACCCATGCTGCCTTTGACCAGATAAGGTACATGCATACCACTCCTTTCCCTGTTAACCGCCATCGTACCTTTCCCCCAGAGCCATGCAGGCCACTGATCCACATCCTTTGTCTCAGCACACTGTCCTTTTTCGACCGTACTTTGTGCAGTGCCCACACCCATACCCCACAGCTATATAAACCCTTGGGGTGCTCCATGGACAGCACGCATTTCTGCGTAGCCTATACTCTGTCGTGTCGCTGCTCGTACACCACACTCTGTCCCTGCGCAGTGTACTTGCTGCAGTGCTGCCGCCCCTCTCAACACCCCCTCATTTTTCACTTTTCAGATAAGGTAACTTTCCTCAACTCCCCCCTTGTTAGAAGGCAGTGTCCTTAGCTCTTCTCCCCCCTATGTGAAGAGACTTACAGCAGCACCCCTCTCCCCTTCAGCAAAACGTTTTTGTTAAGGACATCTCACAAATCCCCCCCCCTCCATTTGCATGGACTTTAGCAAGAGGTTTTGACCTTAGAGAGGGTTCATGCGCTGTGGTCTTTCGCTCATACGGTGAGCAAACGATCTCAGAATTGAGATCTGACTAGAGCATTATGACCGCGACAGCGAGCACTACAAGGCGACGTCCAAGATGGCCCCATCTCGAAAACGCTAGAATATTACCTCGAGAGGAGCACGCAACAATGAGATTGGAGAAGATGCTCCAACCCTCCCGTTACAAACTCCTCAAGGAAATGGTGACCAGGTTAGCTTGGTTATCTTTTAAAGAAGAGTTTTTTTTTCTTTAATATTAATGTTAATGTGTATCTTTTCCTTTTTAAAAATAAAATAAAATAAAATTGTATGAAGCTACGATTTGAAGAGATGTTGTATTCAATGAATTCTATTGAAATTATTATCTTTAAGAGAAAGAGTGCAAGGTTTTCCTGGCTTCAATGCTAACTCCGTTCCGTGCTTGTGTAGCCAGGCAGCATCATTAGCAAAGCCGGAGAATGGCACCCAAGGTATCCCTCATACCATTGGGAGAATAAGGTTCGCCAATTGAGGTGAGAGGTTATGATGTTGTCTAGTTCTGAGGGCCCAAGCTAGTGCAGTGAATAAGCCCACCCTAGTACGTAGACATCCCTCTGAGGGACGGGAGGATCGAGCGACGGAGCTTGAGAGGGCGACAAGCCGGCTTGAGTCCTCGCCAGAGCGGGTCGACGATGAGGTGTATGGTCCCGTAGGTTTTTGCCCAGCATGTAGAGGCTGGAAGGCCGAATTCTAGATCATCGGCAGTATAAAGGAAAAGAATAAAAGAGCCGGTTTGGCTTGTATGGGATTGATTCATGTATAAACTTTTATTTTATAAATCTTGTCTTTGGCATTATTATACTATGGCACAAGGCTGTTTTAACAAACCTTGTGAAAAGGGCCTTAATTAAGGAACATGTTTATTTATGTCAAACAGTGTGGCAGAATTAATTAGAAAACAAAATTGATGCGTGAGTAGGGTGGAAAGTGGGAGGATGGAATGCCCCGATGGCACCATCCTACAAACGGGTGGACCCGATTAGTCGGGTAGCTTTCCAACAGATTAAGTGAAAGCCCTATGCTAGATAAATAGGTTCTCGAGCAATTCTATTCTAGAAGACGGCCACTGGCTGTGCCTTGCATGGATGAGGAAAAAAGCGTTGTCTCTAGGAATCAAGACTAGTAGTTGCCCAAATTATGATCAATTACCCTATGGGTAATTTGATTTTTAGAAGATCACGCTCCCCCTATGGGATAAGACTAGGTCTTACCTTTGAATCGTATCCTTGAATCTCTGCATGGTCAAGGTGTCGATGTATAGGAAATTTTCTCCAAGTTAAGACTTAGTGGACTATCTTAAGTGTTTCCCCTATTTTGGAAGGGGGGAAACCTTACACTTATTAACTTAAATAACTTGGCAAGGCGTTGTACACATTGAAACACTCGATGGAGTAGAAATGGCAGGTTACTTCAATGGAGTAGAAATGGCAGGTTACTTCAATGGTAGCAAATTGTGATGCTACTATGGATCAATCGTGCAAAATGTCTTGAAGGAAACTCACCTCAAAAAGGATGAAAAACAAAAACAAACCAAGATGAAAAAGAAAGCACAAAAGGAAGCCAAGAAAAGGCAAGAGAAATTAGAGGGAAACAAATCTCTATAAACATGGCTCAAGTATTTGACCTTGAGGAAAAGAACTGGGAAGTCAAACCTGCCTATTTATGGTTAGGATTGCCCACACCAACAAGATTTACCCAACAGTTAGCACTCAATAATACTAGTGCTAATCATAACTTGATGTCCTATGACACATGGGACTCTCTAGGATAACCTACTTTAGTCCACACCCAGGTCATAGTCACTACTACACTTGCTTCAAATTGTGTTAAATGCCTAGGTGTTATTATAATTCTATTTCACATTGGGAATAACCCCCTAGAAGGAAATTTCTATGCCATTCCTGCAAGGATAATGCGAGAAGAAATCCTCCTTGGAAGAGAATGGATGGACCACAATAGATGCAACTATGTATAAAGGAAAAGCATGGTTAGGTGGTACCGAAATTCCACTATTTTAATAGTTCTAGAAAAGTGGTTTAGGATCCTTGAAAACCCCAAATAGAAAACCAAAAAAACCAAAAAAGAAGGTAACGCATGTTTTGGCCGTTTCATATGTAATCATGAAACCATACCAAGGTTTACTTTGTGCCACTTTTTCATGATACCTTCGAATTTGCACGCGCAAGCGACTCCATCCCTCAATTTTCTGCCTTCTTTAGCTTCGACATAGCTTCTTTAACTTAGTTCCCCCACAGCAGCACTACCATATGAGGACTCCAACCAAGAAGAACAATCCTGAGTCTTCTACTGTGTACATGCCCCGAAACCAAGTATTTCCTTTGTTAACATTGAATCCTCAAGGTCATGGTGATGCATGTTTATAGTTTAGATGTTTTCTGGCTCATGCATGTTAAAGGTCTTAATTTTTTTGGCTTCTAGGCTGATGTATTCTGGTTTTCCCTTCAGGGGCTGGTAAGAGGACGGCAAAAAAGGAATATAAATATCCTCGTTTGTCCAAATTTTGCTACACAAATGAGGAGTTGCATACAAAATACAGGCTGAGCTTGTCAGACAAGCTCCCCCAACAGTTTCCTAATATTGAAGACAAAGACTAGCTATAGTCTTCAGTGTCGATCACAAAAAGAACACAAAGCTGTTTCTGAACATGTTGCACCCAGAATTTATCGAAGAATGTCGGTTGTTGTACCAGAAGGTGTACCAAGCCCCCCCAAGAATGGTGAGCTACCAACAAAGTTTGTGGGGTGCTTTGTGTATGGGCGATGTCTTACAGGTCGAGAAAATCCCGATGAACATACAATAGTGTGGGCACTATTTGGAGGGAATGTTTTGAGGAATGTGAGCTCATCATGTGGAGGACTTGATCGGAAAATTGACACAACTGGAGGAAGGTCAATGGCCCTACGTGTGCTTATAAGAGTGCAGCCTCAGAGAAGGGCACTTTGAAGGTCAATGGCCCCTCCGTGTGGTGCTAGGAGTGCAACCTCAAAGAGAAGGGTCCTTCCAAAGGGGGGAGGTGGCCCTTCTAAGAGTGTAGACATCAAGCCGCTTCAGGCATTGGCTACTTCCGAGATAATTCAGTAGGCAAACATGATCCACCAGAGAGAAAAAGCAACTATGATGGAGAAAACACAAATTTTGAGCCTTCGAAAAGCTGATTATGAAAGCAAGAGAGACAACATATTGTGCCAAGAAGGAGCCTACGGCATAAATGTTCATGGCTAAGTTGGACACATTCAAAAGACAGCTTGAGGAAATAAGAGCAACGCCTTCTCCAAACAATGTGCAAATAGGGCATGTGCAAGCGCAAATTGAATCATGTGCGAAAGGGTTGTCCTTCTGTGGCGTGGATCCACATACATTATCTAGCAAACAAAGACACGTTTCAAGAATTATAGGTAACAAAATTATGAGTTTTTTGAAAATCTTTGTTTGCATTAATAATTACTTTTTAAATGTTTTAAAGCACTTTAGAAGTTTGATAAAAGCAATTTAAAATCAGTAAACACAATTCACTATGTCAAGGAAGCAAGTTACAGAGCCCAAAGCACTTTTGTACGGACCAGAAGTATTTTTCTAGTGCCCAAAGCACTTTTTATCATATTTAGGATCCTGGAAAGAACTTTTTGATAGCCCAAAAGTCCTTTTATAGTGCCCAAAAGTACTTTTTATTGTATTTAGTATGAAAGAAAGAACTTTTCATTTTTGGGGAGCCCAAAGGAACTTTTTATTGACTTTAGGATCTTGAAAAGCACTTTTGTAGAGCCCAAAAGTCCTTTTGTAGTGCTAAAAGCACTTTTTTATCTTTAGGGTGGAAAGCACTTTTGTAGTGCCCAAAGCACCTTGCCCAAAGCACCTGTTATTCTTTTTAAGATTTTGGAAAGCACTTTTGTGGAGACCAAAAGTCCTTTTGTTGTGCCCAAAGCACTTTTTTATCTTTAGGATATTGGAAAGCACTTTTGAAGTGCCCAAAACACTTTTTATTATCCCTTAGGATATTAGAACGCACTTTTAAAGAACTTTTTATTATATTTAAGATCTTGAAAAGCACTTTTTGCTAAGCCCATAGCGCTTTTGTAGGAACTAAAGCACTTTTGTAGTGAAATCACTTAAGATCTTTAAAAAGGTGTCTAAAACTGCTTAGAAAGTGGTTACTTTGTGGTCTTGTATTGCTTGGTACTTAGTCTTTTCATGATAATGATGATGTTCTTGAAAATACTGATTTTAGTAAATGATATTCTCCTTGTAGGTAAGATACGAAATGGCCTTGATTGAAGAGAATGAAGCAACCTGCCACTTTGAATTTATGGAGGCCTTAGTTCAGCATCTTAGGGATGCTAAACTACTCACAATCACCCCTACACCACAGAATGTAGAGGCTTGTGACTTCAACACAATATATCTGGATGGGAACTGTGTGCTAGTTGTGGTCTAGAAACTGAGGCAAAGGATGTGCTTGGGATGTACATGCTGGCGAAGGATGTGGTTGGGATGTACATGCTGGCATGTAGACACCGATACCACCCTCTATGTTTTGCTAGTACCTGTGCTACCAGGCAGACTTGTGTACAGCCAGGGTGCCATCAAAAAATCCCTAATACTGCAAGGAAATGGGTGTCCATAGTTCCTATTGAGGAACAAAGTAAGTTTCTAGAGGATACTACAACAGCAATTTCTTTTGAAGCAATAGTTAAGAGCAATGTGGAGATAGGTATAGAGCTAGAGAAGCCTCAAACAGTTGCCGGGTTTTCTTATAATGGGCCAAAAATGCACTCCTCCACAGCCGACTCTAGAACCAAGTCTGGTTTCTACATATTTAAGTCAGAGGCATGTTGTTCAAGGAGCAATGTGGAGATAGGTATAAAGGTAGAGAAGCCTCAAATAGTTGAAGAGTTTCGTGTAAACGGGCCAAAAATGCACTCCACAACCAACTCCAAAACCAAGTCTAGTTTCTACGTTTACGTTAGATGGTGGGAGTAATACAATGGAGAACGAAGAGATGGCAATACATCAATTGGTACCTCTAAACAAGAAGTGCCTAGAGGAGAGACAAACACATTCAAAAATGATATGTCACGAGATGGTCGTCGCACAAGATACAGAACAGGCATTTTAAAAGAAGCTACAAAAAGGATCAAGAAAGCACTAGACATAAATGCACAAGTTACACAAGTGCAGATGTTTCAATCTTCCAAACATGAGGCTTTCACCATTGAGACTTTTGGAGAAGGGTCTCATGTGGGAAGTTATGATGTGCATATCAAAATGCATCCATCATGCTCATGTCCAGATTTTTTGGGAAGGGTCAACCAACAAAAACCCTACTTGGTATGTAAGCACTTGTACTTTGTGTACATGAGAGACATGGGATTGAGCCAAAATGAAAATATGTTTATTCACCAACCAATTTTGACAGAAAGGGAGGTATCTGAATGTCTATGCACAGAACGAACCTACCTTGAATTGGTTTAGTGGACAACTCATGTTCTAATTTAACTTCAGAGATGTATGGGATGTGCAAAAATGTTTTGGGGTTTCATTTTATTGGAACAATTTCAATGGAGTACTTCTTATTTGGGTTTCTCTCATTTTATCAGGATGTATCATTTTATTGGAGTAAATTTATTTTGCTATTGACAAAATAGAGAGAGAGAGAGAGAGAGAGGTAGAAAGAGAAAGAGAGAAACTGGGAGATAAAAGAGAGAGAAAGAGAAAGAGAGAGAGATAGACAAAGACAGAGAGAGAAAAAAGAGAGAAAGAGAAAGAGAGAGAGAGAGAGAGAGAGAGAGAGAGAGAGAGAGAGAGAGAGAGAGAGAGAGAGAGAGAGAGAGAGAGAGAGAGACAGAGACAGACAACTAGAGTCCTAGTTGATTAGCAAAGAATCCGTTAAACCGTCTAGGCCAGCAGTGAGACAGGGATAGCTCCATGGGTAACCTTAAGGCAAGTCCTAGTTGATTAGCAAAGAATCCATTAAACCGTCTAGGCTAGTAGTGAGAGAGGGATAGCTCCATGGGTAACCTTAAGGCAAGCCCTAGCAAGTACCTCAAGCTAGACACCCACATCTATTCTCACAAAGAAATATGGTTTGGTGCATAATTTGTCTTAAAAATCATGCATCTTTCCATGGATCCATCCTTGGTAATAACCAGCCTTGGTGACAAAGAGAGAAGGAGACAAGTGTGCAATAGAGACAGACAGACAGACAGACAGACAAAGAGAGAGAATAGACCGAGAGCTCTCCATTATTAAAAAATTGCTCGTTATATTTGGGTTTATGCTCGCCCGTAAAATTGCTCGCCAAAAAAAATCCCCCTCCTTGCAACCATTCGAGAAATAGGGAATTAATTTCATTGATCCCAGTAGTCTCGCTGCCCGAAACACCCTAGCACAATATATCATAACGACTATTGCACTAAATGGGCTGACGATCAAGCCACAAAAAAGGCCAATGTAAGGTAAACGGCCAAATTCCTTTACAAGTGTGTAATTACTCGATTTGGATGTCCTCTTAAGCTTGTCCGTGATAATGGCCACCCATTTCGTCAACAATGAGGTAGTACAATTCTTGCTGTACAATAATTCTTGGTCACACATCGTAAATCTTAACCTTAATTCTTGGTCACACATCGCTAATGGCCAAGCAGAAAGTACTTATAAGACAATACGTGCCATCCTAACAAAGAGGGTAGAGGAAAATCGCAAATTAGATGGCCTATATAGTGGCCATTAACATAACACCCTTCATCTTAACATATGGAACTGAAGCGGTCATGCCCATGGAATTCTTGATGCGAAGATTAAGGGTTGTGGTACAGGAGAGGCTCACTGGGAACATCTTAAGTGACAAATTCTTTAAGCTCAAGAAGATAGACGAAACACGTCTAAGAGCTATGTATGGCATGATTGTAGAAAAACTAAGGCACAAGCAATGTTTTGATGACCAGCACAAAGAAAAAAAGGTGAGCAAGGGTGATATGGTCCTTCTTTATAGCACAAAAAATAACAAAACTAAGCTTAAATAAAAAGGCCTTGGACCCTTCTTAGTAACTTAAATAACTTGGTAGAGCGCTGTACACATTGAAACACTCGCTGGAGTAGAAATGGCAGGTTATTTCAATGGTAGCAAATTGTGATACTACTATGGATCACTCGCGCAAAACGTCTTGAAGGCAAATCACCTCAAGAAGGAGGAAAAACAAAAACAAACTAAGATGAAAAAGGCAGCACAAAAGGAAGCCAAGAAAAGGCAGAGAAACTTAAAGGGAAACAAATCTCTATAAACATGGCTCAAGTATTTGACCTTGAGGAAAAGAACTGGGAAGTCACACCTACCTACTTATGGTTAGGATTTCCCACACCAACAAGATTTACCCAACAATTAGCACTAAATAGAAACTAGTGCTACTCGTAACTTGATGTCCTATGACACATGGGACTCTCTAGGACAACCTAATTTAGTCCACACCCAAGCCATAGTCACTACTACAGTTGCTTCAAATTATGTTAAATGCCTAGGTGTTATTATAATTCTGTTTCACATTGGGAATAACCCCCTAGAAGGAAAGATCTATGACATTCATGCAAGGATAATGCAAGAAGAAATCCTCCTTGGAAGAGGATGGATGGGCCACAACAGATGCAACTGTGTACCCCCTCAACGCAGCACCCTCTCCTTTAACAAGGCATCTCCCTCAATGCAAAATGCCTCCCTCAGATGCAATTGCAATCGAAGGGCTTCATTAGAAATCAAGATGAGATCGCAGTATCGCAAGAAGTGGGCATGTCATAAGTGGCCACATCAAGTGAGGTAACGAACACCTCTCAATTGCATTTGGTTGTGGGGGCTGCTACTTCAATGCCCACGCAACAATCATGTTGCTAGCAATAGTGCACCAATTTTTGCCAAAGAAGAGGAGTCCATAAAGAAGAGTTTCGGCCAAGTGGTTGATCGACACATCTCAACAAATTGGGTGGAGGACCACTTGGTTGATAATCATAACCGTCTTCCTATAGTGCCTCTTTGTCTCCTCCTTGCAAACTCGGCAACCCATATGAATGAGGATTCCATCGAAGGGTTAATTAAAAGCATGGAAGAGAGCACATACCAGTCAACAATGCTGGTGTTCATTGTCTCTAAGGGATTCCCTGGCCAACAGCCCTTTCCATTAGACCATCGAAGTGCAGTTCGTCAATCACGACCTATCATTGTCAGCAAAGTCTAGCACGATACTAGAGCAGACGGAAGGATGGCAACACATGGTTGGGAAGATGTTTGTTTTCTGGGATGGCAACCATCAACTCAAAGAATGGCAAGAATGGGAAAAAACCAATCGAGTTGAAAGAGAGAAGATTCCCAAGGTGATTTGTAAAGTGGTCCCATTCCTTGAGGAGGAGGAGGAGGAGGAGACAGAGTTCTTGTTGGTGCTGCAAATCATAAACAAGTAATTGGATTGTATCTTGTTTTTTTGTGATTCAAATGAACAAACATCTTATATGTCATCATTTATCTTATTTTATATGCATGCAAAATTTCCAAGGTCATGACCATTCAAGTGCCGAACACGACGGCACATGATTTATTTATGATGCAGCATGTGGGCCGCCTTGCCGATCCACAATCGTTATTGTCAAATTTCAATGATGCGGATTGTGTATGGGCCGAGAAAGCTATTACTCATCGGGAACCTAATAGATCAAAGTGGCTGAAGCTTCCTATGGCACTCCTCTCACAATTGGTTTTCAAGGTATGTGTGCACCTCGTATTCAAACCACAATAAAGCCATGTTTTGATTTCAAAATATGTTTCTTAAACATAAATGCATTGCAGTCAAAGTTTGATGCCACATCCAAGGCCAATGTCAATGGCTTTCTTGAGCGAGGGAGTAGAGAATACCTTTTGAATGCAAAAATGTTTGACAAGAATTACAAAAATGCCCTAAAGGAGACAGAGGTGCTTTTTACAAAGAGGCCCTAAAGGAGACGGAGGTGCTTTTTACAAAGAGGGGTTTACAAAGAGGGGACAAGGGTTGGCACAAATTGCCAACCCCGACTGTAGCAAAGAGTTTTTTAAGAAAGTGATCTCCTCCCAGGGGGCAGGGGTGAAAAGGCTAGTAAATTCACTACTCCCACACTAGCAAAGATCGCTTGAGCACATATTCCAAATGGAAAGTAAGATCATTAACTCTCTTGTCGCATTAAAATATTTTTTATACGTAGGTAGAAACATAACGCTGGTTCACAATGTAGGAAATGTCAGCTCTGTGACATATTGGTAGGTGGCGATTTTGCTATGAGGGATGCCCAGATTTTGCCATCTGATAGATTGTTCTTCATGTGGATCCATCATCATGTGTACTAGTTCCAATTGGCTGAGTATATCCTACAATTGTACGCGAAGTTGGAGATGAACTCACCCGCCGTCCGACATGCACATGAGAGAGCCATAGTGGACTCTAGGATAGGTATCACAGATGCCCTCAAATCCTGCAAACAAGAAGACTCACTTTGAGAAGGCGTTCGTAAGGTGGAAAGGGCAAATGCGTGCCACCTTGGATCTGACCAGCAAAACCACACCTGCCATGCATAGCATGATGCCTCTTATACAAGTATGTAGTAGCATGCCATAATACTGTTATTGTTATTTTATCACATTAGGTGGTGGAGAAGTTGTTATTGTTATTTTATTGGTTTGTTATAGAATTTTAATGTTTTTGTATTAGGTGGTGGAGAAGTAGTTTGTGTAATTGGGTATATATTCTCGAGCGCCCTTTAGACGTATGGGTGCAGTCCAAGATAGAGGAGATGGGATTTACCTCGAGGAGTGGATCAACGAGCTACGGGGCAAGGACACTTGGATAATGTGCCCATGGTTGATAGACTACCCAGAGGGGGAGTTTCCTCTAGACAAGGCTAAGCAGTCTCAGAGTACGTTTCATTGTGTAGAGTAGCACATATGTATGGACTATGAAGCTTGTTTTTTGGGAGTTTAAAGTTCCTATGTTAGTTGAATGCAGGACAAAGAAGGGCAAGAAGCTTGGCACCGAGCAGCAATTGGCCCCCAAGAAGAAGAAGGGCAAGAAATCAACAAACGAAGAGTCTTCATCATCCACAACCATGACAACAACGCCCAAAAAGAGGTCACGTCCAGAGTGGGAAGGGGATGCCATTGATGCAGATGCTAAGGATATCCACTCTAAGGATGATAAACATGATGATGAGCATGAGTCCCACACATAGGACGATGAGCAGGTGAGCCCGCATGGTGAGAGAGCAAAGAGCAGGGGTCGGAGAGTTCAAAAGAAGACAATGCAACCCTCTTGGGATCAAGTAAGTGAACTTAACATGTTTGAACATTCATTAGTTCATTTATTGAACAACAGTAATAACATGAATTTGGTCTTATCTAAATGAAGACTACCGTCCACATGTGGTGGACCCTCTGCATTCTCAACTCCAACATTGATTGTCTAAATCTCACACTTTTGGGAAAGCAAAAACACAGGTATGATCTCTAACCTATGCTACTTACTCTCTCCATTTGTCATCATTATATAATTTGTAGTCCACTTATATGCTTTGTTGTTCTAGGAATCTTGCAGTATTGCAACGATTCATGGGATCTCTGAGACGAGGTGGGGAAGCATGGACGCCTTTGATAACCTGCTTAGTGTGGGCTGATTTTCCAACAAATCTCTCTCTCTCTCTCTCTCTCTCTCTCTCTCTCTCTAGGTTGTGGTTCCTCGATGGAATGTTTTTAGGGAGGTACTTGTGGAGTCAGCTTTTATACTTGCTAGTGCAGAGTTCCTATAGGCCGACGACACTATGGTGTGTACTCTACGTGTGTACTCTACGTGTGGAGCACTTGGTGATTGCTGTGTGAGGGGCTTGAAACTTCACATTACGAAGGACTTTGTTCTTGGGCTTCCTGTGATACTTGTATGTCATGTCAGAAGATGGCTAAGAAGAGGTGAGTGAAGGAATGGTTTTTATTAAAGTGAAGCTCAATGATTTCCCTAGCGTAGTTACTAGTCTATGCGCATAGGTCACTATTTTGGTCATCGCCATCTTTATGCACCCCAGTGAGAGTATGCCCAGTTGTCCAAAGAATGACAAGTGGGGAGGTGAGATAGCTACAAATTGTTCAGGTTTCAAGGTGGGCGACAATATCTTCCTATAGCCGGAACCACAAGAGGGAACCATGCCATACCAGTTGGATGTGGATGGGAATCCCATCTGAGATGTTGTTGAGCATAGCAAGTCTTTCACAAGGTAATTACAACACTCACTTCATTACAATTTGATTCGATCAGTGTAATCATTATATAGTCATTGTCTTTTATATATAGTCATTGTCTTTTATATTGTCATCCATTTATATATGCCAATTGTGAGCTTGTACTATGGCAGGTGGTTACTCGAAACGTTCACCAATCAAGGGGATACAGTCCTAGATTGTTTTGCCGGTACTGGGACCCTTGCTACAGCATGCAAGATACTACATCGACATTGCATCAAAGTGGAGAGCGATGAGGTGTGCCTTAGTTCATGTCTACTACGACCACTTATGTACGTTCACGATGATTTGGGTCAACAAATTTTCAAGGGTGAGGTCAGTGAGTATGCTCAACGGGAGCAATAGAGGGACGTGGGGGCATCGTCTCCACACGTTCCTCACCCATATCCTCTACCCGCCCCAATACCCATGAGCCCAACACAGTCAAGTGCCTCGTTATGGCCACCTGGTGTTCCAAGGGAGTCCTAATATCAACATGTCATGCCACAGATATCCCCCATAGGTTCTTTTATAATGCCCTCATCATGGGCACCACGTCCCGAACTTGCGAGGCCACAAATATCCCCTTGTGGGTTCTTTTAAAATGCCCTCATCATGGGCACCACATCCCGAACTTGCGAGGCTGCTATTCCCACCTGCATCTACACCATTTGGTAGAGCTCCCTACCCCATACCACTTTCCTTCTTGCACCAGCACCCATGGCGTCCTTATTGATGTATTTCACTTGCTTGTAAAATGGAAGAAATATATTGTTTTAGACATTATTGTGATGCACTCTTGTACACTCAAATTATGTCAATGGCATTGTTTTTAGGTTTTGTTGTGACCATTTAGGTAATTAAATTGACAATTGAGAGAGATGGAGCAAGATGGCTAGAGATCTCAAGGCCACGAGAGAGAGTGCAAGTGAAAGAGAGTTTGAGTGAGACCTTAAAATAATAATTATTATTTTGCTTAAAATAGTTATTTTTATGCTTAAAATAGTTGTTTCTATTTCTAAGAAGTTATAAATACAGTAGAGATTGCCACGTTCCATTACTCTTCTTCTAGGCACACATCCCACCCCACCCTCCCCTTATATCTTTATAGTGCAATAGGCTGGGCATAAACTCAATTATCATGGCTTCAACAATCCCTCTAATACTACTACGTTTGTAAACATCTTAAGTAAAGCTCTTTAATCTTTCATGCACCACCTCAAAGAAAAGGAACCTAGATCAGATGCCCTTATGAAAGCATGGACAACAATGTTTGTAGGAGCTCACAACAGAGAAAGCGATAGATCTTGTAGACAAGAACATGCTAGAGGTGAAAGTAGCAATAGGCATTGGGATATGGAGAGATTTTGGCATCATTGAAAAGGTAAAGGAGGCTCCTCTTTGAGGAGAAGTTACCAAATTTAGGGTAGGCGGAGAAGGCCAAGATGATAGTTGAGGCCCAAAATATTGTTGCATGTGTTCAATATCTTGTAGGTGTTTGTCGTAATATGCTACACTATTGCATTTTTTCTTTAAAATATAACGGAAGTTGCATCTCTCTATGGTGTCTTTGTGAAGAAGTAGCAATGATAGTGGCCCATCGAAGTAAAGAACATTGTGTACACACATGCTTTCATGTTTTGTTGCGTGTGTTCAACATCTCGGCCAAAGTTTGTCATGTAATGATGTGGTCTTGTAAATTTACTTTGGAATACAATGGAAGTTTTAGATCATAATATAATGTCTTTGTAAATGAGTTGCAATGATAGTGGCCCATGGAAGTAAGGAACATTGTGTGCACACATGCTTTCGTGTATTGTTGCATGCGTCGACATCTCGTAGGTGTTTGTCATGTAATGCTATGGTCTTGTAAATTTGCTTTGGAATATAATGAAAGTTTTAGATCATAATATGGTGTCTTTGTAAATGAGTTGCAATGTTAGTGGCCCATGGTGTCTAGTGCTCAACATCTCGTAGGTGTGATAGTAAAGGGAGAGGAGTAGATGAATACGAGAAGGGTAGGGAGAGAAACTGCTCGCCTCAACACCAAAAAGTGCTCGCTCAAAAATGCTCACCAAAAAAATACACCCCGTGAGTGGGATGATCTCCAACATAGATATTCAAGTGTGAAGGAGTACACTCACAAGTTCCTCAAGCTTATGCATGTAAAAGGGTTTGGTGAAGATTTCAAAATTGTGAAGTATATCAAGGGCTTGAAGAACACTATTGGAGCGGATGTCAAAGCTCAATGGCGGCCGACCACTCTTAAGGAAGCCATGATCTTAACCAGGATTTCAAGATAGTCAAACTTTGGCTCAAATCCTTCCACCACAAGGTAAATAAGGGATACTCACATCACTCCGAGTGTGCCCAAGTTTTCGCTCGTGTATGGTAATGGCAGCATACAAAATTTCAGGTTTGGCAACACTTCTCATAAGCCTTCACAAGGGGATGGAAAGTCTTACAACAATGGGGATAACAAGAGTAAATTTGTGAAGGAGGACCGCATCAATGAATTGAGAAACAAAGACCTATGTTATGAATGCGGTTAGAAGTGGCACAAGGACCATGTCAAATCATGCAAGGCACGTCATGTCACTATTAACATGGTGTTCTCGGAAGTGATGGGTGAGGAAAATGACAAGGATGTGGAATCCTTTGTTGATTGCTTTAAATATATGGATACTAACAATGACATATAGCTAGATGGTGAGTTTCCATTTGATCCCGGCGGTGCTCTGTGGAAACCTTGTGATGAAGATGATGGTTTACCCACAACTTTGTGAGCTGCGGATGCATGTGCACGTGATGCTACTCTATGCTCAATCTCCTATGAAGCTTATACTAGTTGCAAGGGATACTTTGAGGCTTAAGGCTATGGTCAATGGAAGAGTGGTGTTCATGTTGGTGGATAGTGGTAGTACACATAGTTTTGTGAATCGACAATCTTTTTGCAATCTTAAATTGTACCCGAATGCCTTAGCAATAATGTGCAGTTCAAATGGCAAATAGGGATGCTATGGATTGTACAATGGTTTGTACGGATGTGGATGTATTGCTCTCAAACGATTACACTTGCAAAAAGAAAAATTACTAGTATTAGACATGGGGCCAATTGACATGGTTTTAGGTTGCGATTGGCTATCCACTCTTGGGACATTCTCCATGAATTTGTAGCAAGGCTTCTGAGCTTTATGCATGGAGAAATGAGTGTCACTTTGCATGGATTTTGCAGCTTAAAGTTGAGTTTGATTAATGGCACTCAACTCAAGAGAGAGCTCAAAAAATGGGGCAAATGTATGTACTATAGCTTTGCAAAGATGAAGACCATGTGGAAGAGAGCAAGAATACACACAAGGGAATGACAAAGCTATTAAAAGACTATGAAGATGTTTTTCAAATGCCTAAGTTCTTGCCACTCGAGCGTGATGTGGATCATGGAATAGAACTTGAGTCTAATGCTAGGCATGCTAATAAGCTTCCATATAGATTGCCAAAATTTGAGAAAGATGAGGTGGCAAAGCAAGTCAAAGAATTGATGGAAATGGGTTGGGTGGAGCCAAGTCAATCACTGTTTGCATCACCCATGCTTCTAGTAAGGAAGAAAGATGGTACCTTTTGCATGTGCATCGAGTATCATAATGTGAACAAGATCACTATCAAGAATCGATATCCAATCCCAAGGATAGATGATCTTTTGGATGACTTGAAAGGGACCAAATTCTTCACCAAGATTGACCTGAGATCCAGCTACCACCAAATTAGGATGAAGAGTGGTGATGAATACAAGACAACATTTAGAACCGAGAGGGGTCTCTATCACTTCATGCTAATGCTGTTTGGATTAAGCAACCCACCCGCCGCCGCTTTTCAAGCCTTGATGAACAAAGTGCTTCAACCATTCCTCTTTAAGTTTGTATTGGTCTTCTTTGATAACATATTGGTGTATAGAAAGAGTGAAGACGAGCACTTGGTTCATGTGTGTAAAGTCTTGGATGCATTAAGAGCCAACCATTTTTATGCCAAAGAGAGTAAATGTATGTTCATGGAAAATGAAGTGGAGTACCTTGATCACATTGTGGGCAACCATATTTCTCCAAGCCTTTCATTAGAACGGCCAATGGAGAGATGTGAAAGAATATATCTCCAAATGTATGCCATGTCAACTCAACAAGGATCCTATGTAAAGCCCAATGATTTGCTTTAGGCCTTACCTTCCGAATGGTAAGTGGACACACATTGTAATGGATTTCATTATCGGCTTAGCATCTATGTTGTGGTTGACTGTTTGACAAAAGTTGCCCGTTTTGTGCCAATAAAAGTGAGATACTTGGCATCCATGGTTGCACATTAATTCATGGAATATGTGTTTAAGTTGCATGGTATGCCACCACAAATAGTGAGTGATCGAGATGTGAAGTTCATGGGCACATTTAGCTACATTATTTGAGAGCATGGGCACTAGATTTACTCCAAGCATGGCCTATTGCCTTAGAACCGATGGTCAAACTGAGAGGGTGAACAAGTGGCTTGAGACTTACTTGAGGCATTATTGCTATGAGATGCAACATGCATGGGATAAATGGTTGCATTTGGTGATAATAACACATATCATGTGAGCATCGGAATGTCACCTTTTGAGGCTATGTATGGCTACAAGGTGCATGTGCCAATTGTAGCATTCTAACATGATGATGTGAATCCCCATGCAAAGGATGTAAGCTCTTTTGCAAGCATGCAAAGAGAACATTAAGAAGTCTCAAAGCAAAAATGAAGCATTATGAAGATGCACATCGAAGACCATTGAAATTCAAAGAAGGGGATTTTGTCTTCTGAGGATACCCAAAACTAGGTTGATTCTCTTAAGGGCAATACCAACACAAAGCTTGCACACCGATTCTAAGATCCATGTACAAGGTATTGAAAACAATTGGTGAAGTGGCTTATCAATTGCTACTTCCATCCACAACCAAGATACATAATGTCTTCCATGTATCACACTTGAAGGCATATGTTGGGCCAGAAGTGCAAGTTTTGGATCACCTATGAGTAAAGATGGCATAGTGGAGTATATCCCCAAAGAAGTGTTGAGAGAGAGAGAGAGAGAGAGAGAGAGAGAGAGAGAGAGAGAGAAGGCACTTCGCAACCGTTCTTTGTGTGAATACCTTGTCAAGTGGGAAGGGATTACCTCAAGATGAAGCAACATGGTAGCTTGCCTCTATGTTGGAGGGTTTTGAGCACCTTTTGACTGTATATGAAGAGGTTTTGTAAGCCAACACAATTAAAAATAGCTTGCTGTAATTTTCTAGAATTCACTGTTATGAGGCCTAAATGAAGCTCAAAATGGATGCAAATGGTGGATGCACTTCATGAAAGACATGTACTATCAAGTACTATACTTTGTAGGTTGCCGGAGAGCATTACATGAAGATTTGAAGCCAAAATACTCAAGCATGCTCTCTTGGAAAGTTTTGTATAAGGAAAGTTTTGGTGGCTTCCTTTGATACCGCACTCACACCTTACTCATACAATGGTCTTTGATATGATGCATGTTTTGAGGATGAAACATATTTCGGTGGGGATGGTTTGTAATGATGTGGGAGCTCGGGCACATGTAAATATAATAATCATAGGTTATGGGCCAAATAAAGAGGACAAGACCATGGGTAATAGGCTTGGGCCAAGGCCAAGTGTGGGGCCCAAAGGCTTAAGTGAGAATGAACATAGGGCTTGGTATAAAGGATAACTTTGTAAGTTTACTAATAACCATTAATCATTACTAATCACAATTATAGCTTTTTAAGCCTCCATGGCTTTCTTGGCCTCCCTTTGCTTAAGGATTGGTGATCCACACCCATGCCTACTCTATGCCCTTAGGAGCCGCTCTCTTGCATATATAATAATATATTATAGATATATATATAAATAATATAATATAATATATAAATATACATAATAACATAAAAAATATATAATTAATAAATAAGAAGGTATACAATAAGAAAACTAAAAATATATATAGTAAACATACAATAATATAATATAATAATGATATATAAATCAATATACATTAGTAAATATATGATAATATTATATTAATACTATTATATATAAACACATTCACACACACATACATATGTGTACACAGTCACACACGTGTGTGTGTGTGTGTGTGTGTGTGGGAGAGAGTTTCTATCTCTGTGTGTGTGTGAGAGAGAGAGAGAGAGAGAGAGAGAGAGAGAGAGAGAGTTTCTATGTGTGTGTAAGAGTGTGTATGCGAGACGGGTGTGAGAAGAGACAAAGTGCATGTGCACGGTATGTGTGTGAGAGAGGTTGTGTCTGTGCACATGATAGAGACATAGAGAGAATGCATATCAGAGAGACAAACACATATATATGTCTATGTGAGAGAGTTACACATAGACACACACACATGCACACACGCACACACATACGTACACACAAACACACACAAACACACACATACATACACACGCATTCACACATGCCTACACAACACATACACATGCATAGATGCATACATGCATGCAGTCGCACACTTGCATATGCACATATGGATACTACATGCGGGTCACCTACGTACTTGTCAACTAAGGGGGGTTTCACAACCATCCACGCAAAAAGTTTATGAAGGGGTGCTATCCTACTTGGATCAATCAGCTGGGGGAACTTTACATGTCATGGACGCGTTTTTCAACATTTAGCGGGTGGCATGAAAAGGTCGGATGGAAATGTGTACACCCAAAGATATGCCGTGAATCGTTCCTACCGTCTGTCCCACCCAATAGCTTTACCTCGTAGACATGTGATGGGCCCTCCTTGCTTTTGGCCTATAATGTGTCCGTCCGCTTGTGTGAATTGCCGCCCCACCATACATGAGCTTTTCTGAATTTATATTATGTGAATCTGGACTTGTGAATATATTCCACTTAATTATGCTACTAACTAATACTAATGTTCGTCCTCCCTGCTCTCTACGGGCTGGTGTGATCGAAGGGTAAAACGCAAAAATGGTGAGGGCTGTGATTGGAGACGAGACACATGTTGAGGCGTTCATCGACAATCAACTGCAGTCTGGCACAACTTTACAGGTAAAAGGTTAGAATTAGGTTTCGCATTAGGGTTAGATAAGGAAGGGTTTAGGGTATCAATGCACAGTGAAGATTTCTCCTTGTAATAACTGATTCACATGCCTCCTTGACTGTTGTGAGATCGCTTGTTTGTTAACCTTGCAGGTTGGGCTTGCCATTGGAAGATTAGGCACTGGATCCAGCAGAGATGCTGTTTTTGCCCTCATCCCAACACCCCAAAATGACGGACAGGATGTGGTCCTCCTTGAGGCAGAATCCAGGGTTTCAAAAGAAGCAGAGAAAAGAAAAGGGACTAAAGGCAAAGCCGCACCTCAGAATCTGCAAATTGACGTTGATTGGGTGGTGGAACATGCCCGCCAGGTAACTTTGTCCATACCTGTATACACACCTACACACCTACACACCTACATACATACATGCGTGCACACACACACACACACACACATACATACATATGTGCGCAGGTACATACATAGTCATAAAATTATTAGTTATTGATACATAGTTTGGGATGACTGTATGTAAGCAGGTACATACAGTTATAAAGCTACACATACATAGTTTGGGATTCTTTTCACTACGTATACACAGTTTTAGGCTTTCTTTGATCATCTGATGATGCATTTATAGTATGTGTGGCATGTATCTATACATATAGCCATATCTATACATATCTATTTTGGGATACTTTTCACCATGTGTATGTGGTTTTGAAGCATACATACATACATACATACATATATACATACATACATATGTGTGTGTGTGTGCATGTGTATATATATGTATGCACACACACACACACACACACACATGTATGTACGTATATCTTGGATCACGATCATAGTACAATCTTGAGAGCTGCTTGAGTTGGATCATCAGCTGACAATCTCATATTGGACGATTGTAAATTTTAGTCAAGTACGATTCCACAATTGGACGATTGCAAATTGTAGTCAAGCATGACTGCATGTTGTAGAGTGCAATTTCAGCCTAGTTTCTTAAATCATTTGTATATGGTGAATTACTTGACTGCTTGTATGCATTGTTGAATATGCCCAAAAATTGGTACTTGGTTGATGCCTAGTAGTGATTATTGTATGCCATTGGGGAAATATTTCATGCCATTTCAATAAGGATTATGTATTAAGATGATGTCTAAATAAAACAAGCTGCATCAATAGTGTATGCCTCCTTGGTAGTTAAGTGACAAAGAAGAGCTTGCTAGAGCTATTTGGGTAATGGTCAAGAGATTACCGTGAATCCTTTCGCTATGCAAAAATAGTTTGAGGCTTTCTTCTATAACATTATACATTTATAATATCATGCACACAGGGCATGCATGTACACGTAGAGTTTATTATTTCTATGCTCATAGTTTGGGATACGCCAGAAAACTTGTGGGCTATTCTAGTCATTGATTTCCATTGAGCTTTCTATTTCCAAGCGATATTAATTCAAGCTGTTTGCCTTTCTTGCAGGTGTCAAAAATGCTGGTTGGTGGGATAAGGGTGGTGGGCTTTTACATTCTCGCCAGTGAAAGTACATTCAAAAACTCTACGGCATTGCTGTGGTAGGTAGGGGCTACAATGGCCACATTATATATACATGTACATTTGTACGCATTTATGCGTGGATATCCTTAATCAGTTTGAGTGGCTTTGTAATGTTTTTATTCTTAACATGTTGTGCCAATTTTACTCCAAAGGCAGACATCGAAGGCAGTGGAAGCAGCAGGGCATGCTAGCAATAACAAGCTTCCACTTGAAGAGTCGTTGCTGCTGCATTTTTCCTATAGTCCGAGGAGGTAAAAATTATGTGAGTTATGTTCACATTTTCTGTTTGGAATGGATGGTTAGAAGATTATGCACTTCACTTTTGTTCCCCCACTCATTTGCATTCATTTTTTATTTTAGGAGTATGTTCTAGGACTAAGCAGAGTTCTACCTTCTATATAGCAATCTTTCTAGACACGCAATGTAAAGATGGAATACAAGTGAGGGTTTAACTAAAATAATTGAAGGTTTGCCCACGAGCTTTTAATAATTCAATTAATTAACAACAAGACGATGCAAGAATAACATGCAGTAGAGAATCTGCTGTGTGCTTATGTGCTTTGTGTGTGGACACTAGAGCACCAAAGTATGGGCTGCTCCCCCCCCCCCTCCCGCCCTTTTGAGTATTCTTTCATTCTACAAATCTGGATGCAGTGCTTCATGGAGGCATAGATACATTGTCCTTAGTTGTGGCATGCACACAATAAATCAATACCAATCTTCTTGGGAAGTTGACTTTAAATGTTGATGATTTTCATACTTCCATCTCTTTTACTAGAAAGTTTGAAATGTCGCGCAATCCTTCTAAAAAGTGAAAGGTCCTCATGAGGTCGTGACACTTCTTATTAAACAAGGAATCGAGCTTCAGCCTGTAATTTGATATCAGCCGCAAAATCATGTGTGTGGACCATGCCAGTGATGGCACAGCCACGATAGCAGTTCAAGCTGCTGCATTCACTGTCTGCGTTGTTGTCGTTCACTGTCTGAATGTATGTGCTGCTCCTAGGCCGCACAACAATGCTGAAATCAGTCTGTACAGTTGAGTTGAGTTGTGTTGGAATAATTGGAGTCTTAGTTGTGTGAAAGGTTATTAAGTCTTGGTGTGAGCACATTAGGTGTGAACCACCTCTTATTAAGAGATTAAAGATAAGGGCACCCTAGTGCCTATAAAAGCAAGGTCTTGGGTTGTAATTCATTTTTGCCAAAGTAATGAGTATCACTTGAGTTCTTGCAATCGTGCTTGCTTGTGTCTATTGCATCTCTCTCTCTCTTCTCCATATCCATGTCTTGTGCTTCTACACACCATGGCTTGATCTCTCCTTCCACTCACTCACTCCTTCCTCGACTTGGCCATGTTTCCAACATGGTACCAGAGCTAGGATCCATTCCATCGCCATGTTTCACCTTTTCCCTTTCTGCGTTTTTAGGGGTTGCATTTTTTAGGGTTTCTACGTCTTCAGCCTTCCATGAGCATCTGTGTGTTTTTCTCTTCATGAGCCACCCCCTTCATATGCTGCGTTTTTTTCTCAGTTCACGTGGTGCGTTTTTAGGACCTATTACCTGCCATATGCTGTCCTGCATACTTGCATTTTAGCTTCTCTCTACTTACCATGTAACACCCCTTTCTATGCGTTTTCTCACCCATATAGCTGCCTCTTCTTAGCCGCCTATCAGCCCATGCAGCCACCTTCTCATGCTCATGTAGCCGCCTTATATCTGCTACCTATCAGTCATGTATGGTGCATTTTTTTTTTCATATGCTGTAACCAGCCTATAATCAGTGTTCTTTCCTCATATAATAGCTCTCTGATTTGTGTTTTCTTCCCATGAAGTGTCATAGTCTATGACCAACATATAGTCAAGTGTTTCTCTCATCATGAAGTATGGAGTGCCATGCTTACACAAGATGACATAAACGTGCAACCATAATAGTCATTTAGCCGTGTGTTTTTCACACATGGATGCCTTCTAAAGTCATCATCAACAAGGGGCCTCTACACTAATCTATAGCATGAAGGCAAAAGGATTTCCTTGGAAGTACAGATGCGGGTTATGAATCCTGCAAAGTCATCGACGATGCGGGAACACATTAACAAGTTGCAGGTTGTAATATGCGGAAGCTTCGGAGAAAGATCGGTAACTTCAAAACTCAGTATTCAGCACTCTTTTGGTGACGGAAATTAACGCACAACACTTGAAAGGAGAAGTGCAGAAAATAGAGAGAGAGAGAGAGAGAGAGAGAGAGAGAGAGAGAGAGAGAGAGAGAGAGAGAGAGAGAGAGGACACAGTATTGGGTCCCAATTACCCTCTGTAGGGCCCCCACCACGGATGGTGTATTTGCTTTATTAGAATGATGAGAAAATCTGAAAGAAAATACAGCAATCTTGGACCTTTTCTTGGCTGGACTTCAGTTCTCCACCCCTTTGCTTAGTAAGTCCCTTGGCTTGTCTAGCCCTTGATTTGCTTGAGCACTTGGTGAATAATGAGATGAATGAGTGGGATTATCCATGGTTCTGGGTCTCTCTCGTTTTGCCGAAGCTCGCCATAGCAGGAAAATGCAATTCCTTTCCGGAACGCAATCTGACCATCCACTATCTGTGTGGAGAGACTTTCGGAGGCTTCCGGAGGCTAAAAACCAACCGTCCTTCGAGGGACAGGAGTCACTCCGAAAGGGGTAGTCCACCGGCGTCTAAAAACCAACCACACGAGCGAGAAAATTTTCTGGTTTTCTTTGTTGAATCTTTGTACTTGAAGTAGGCTCTGATACCACTGTAATATGCGGAAGCTTCGGAGAAAGATCGGTAACTTTAAAACTCAGAATTCAGCACTCTTTTCGGGACGGAAATCAACGCACGACACTTGAAAGGAGAAGTGCAGAAAATAGAGAGAGAGAGAGAGAGACGGAGAGGACACAGTATTGGGTCCCAATTACCCTCTATAGGGCCCCCACCACGGATGGTGTATTTGCTTTATTAGAATGATGAGAAAATCTGAAAGAACATACAGCAATCTTGGACCTTTTCTTGGCTGGAAAATCCTGTCCTTGACCTTCCCATCAGGAGCAGTCGGCCAGCATAAAGGCAGTCAGCCAGCCCAGAAATGTCCCACGACTGGAAATTCAGCATTTAATGCTGAAAAATCCCATTAAATGCTGGAAAAATTCCCATAAATTCTGCGCATCTCTTCCTGGCTTGCTGGTCATCAGGTGCTTGCTTCTGATTGGTTGGACACCACTTTTGTCCACAATCCAAGGGCTGGGCAGCCTGTATGGGCTGCCCCATACTTGCCCTATAGCCATATAAAGGCTGTAAGCTCCTGGAAATAGCCTTATCTTTGCCCTAGGGCTGTCCTACAGCCCCTCCATGGCTGGTGGGTTCAGCTTGGGCCTTCCTGGCCCTCATGGGGGTGGTTCTACACCATTCCCATGCCCCCACTCAGACCCGGGGTAGCCCTATGGGCTGGCCCCTTGTCCTAACCACTATCTACTCAGTGATCTGGCATCCGATACCATACCAGATACACAGAACCACTGACATCATTCTAGAGGGAGACCCACAGCACGGACTGGCACTGTTTCATGTGCAGGACAGTGCACATCTGACCTTGGACTCATGTGCAGGACAATGCACACTTCACCTCAAACGATTGAGATGGATCCCTGGCTGACTCGTCCCAGACTGGGCTCACATGGGACCAGTTCACCATCCCAGGTCCTACACCTTCTGTACAGAAATGTCTACGAGGCATCCAAGTGCGGGATGCACGTGACACAGGCTCTTTAGCAAGAAGTTCTTCAGGCTAGGAAGGAGATATCATCGGAGGATATGGCCATCACGTTGCTGTCGCATTTACCCTCTCAGTACTCAGCTTTCTACTCTTCTTTGATTTCCAGTGGAAGGCTCAGCACCATCACATGGGAGGAGCTTGTGCAGATGGTCTTGGACCAGGAGGAAAGATTTGCGTGGAGAGTGCCGCCGATGGGTATCGACTTAGGCTGTGTTCTTGAGTACTCAAGTAGCATGTAGGCCTTCAAAGGGGCTGGTCGACTTGTTTCAGCAGACTATACAGCTACGTGGATAGCCAGTACAACATACACAGTACGACTAGCAGGTACTAATGATGATGTGATAGTTGGTACAACAATCATTTAGGGTTTCATCTGAATTAGGGTTGGCCTTTGTAGAATTAGGGTTTTGAAAATTCAGTAGTTCCATGAGTATATGAAAGAGAGAGAAAGAAAGAAAGTTATATCAAACGTTTCCTAATGACCTAATGGGTCTATGAGACCAAAGCGATATGCTATCCAGGGTTTGTCTCATCATGGAAAAGAAAAACAAAACAAGTACAGATAACATAGCTGTCTGAAAGTAGAGGCTCATAAATGATCATCATGGGGAAGTACATGGGGTATAAGCACCAGCACAAGAGTCATCAGCGGTTCTTGCACACAAAGTTCACCTGCGTTGCCCTTCACCAAATCTACATTGTGTATAAGGTAGTTGAGGGCTATACCCAATTCCTTTGCCATAGAATCCATAGTGTGTGCCACCATAGACTTGGCCTTTATGGCCTCCATAAGCTTGTGAACCTGCGGGTTATCATAGAGCATCTTGAGCGCTTCTTCCCTGGTGGACAACTGCCTTTTGACACGCTCAATCTTTGCTTTCAATGCATTTGGGGCATCCTCTTGCATCTTCTCTTGACCTTGAGAAGGCTGTCCCACATGTGTGTTCTCTTCTACATAACTTGTATGCATATGGTTATTGCCCAAAGCTTTAGAAGCATGAGTACTACTTGGCCATGTGAACTAGCCCCTTGACCACTTTGTGCATGGCTGTCTATAGTGTTTGACGGCTGCTCACATGGAGCCCAATGCCGAGACAATCGTTTCCCCACTGAGAAGAGGTAAACAACCATGCTCTGATACCACTGTAACTACACCTCCTAGGTATGAACGTCCTTGGACACTGTCTCGTGAACAATACGCAAGTCAACACTTAAAATGTAAAAGCCACATTGCACAAAACAATTGAATGATACATTACAGCACAAGATAATCTGCAAAAGAGATGAGCACTGCACAATACACCACCACTGGGGTCGTGAACGGGTCGATCCCCCCTCAATATTGAAGTATATTATTAGTACAATGTTCCTAAATGCGACAAGTTACGCAAGCAAAAGTGCATCGGAGTAGATTGTCGATGCCAGACTTGTCGAATGAGTCAAAGTAGCCTAGCCACCAGTCTCATACACCTAGAGGGGAGTGAACGTGACTGTGTTGTTTGAGACCACGTACAAATAGGCACTCTTGTACTAGAGCCTAGCTGGCCTAAGCCTCCTTGGTGCGAGTACACAAACAGGTACTTGCATACGAACAGGTACAAGTACACAAATAGGTACTAGTACGCGGTTTCTAGTAGCCGGTACTCAAACAGGTACATGCGGAGTCGATTCACAACCAGTACATTTGGTGTAGGAGGCACTATTGTAAGTACAACAGCTACAGTGTGGTTTCCAACAGGTGCTGCAGGTACACAAGGGTTTCCAATAGTTGTACTTGCAAGTATAGCAGGTATTGTAGGTACAATAGGGTTTCCAACAGGTGTACTTGCAGGTACAGTAGGATTTCATGAGATACTGTAAGTACAGTAGGGTTTCAGCAAGAGTAGTTGGTAGTGTTGGAATGTGTAGCGGAAATTAGATAGAAAACAGAAAGCAGATAACTGTAGAAGAGCAAGAGTAGAAGAGCAAGAGAGGAGATGTAGTGTCAAACTCTACCATATACAAGAGTATATTCGGTACAGAATGTGTGTGGGGGGGAGAGAGTGGTATATATATGTGATGGGGCAGCCAGTTGGCTAGTAGAAATTGGGCCGACAGCCCCTGTGTAGGTCCCACGACCAGCAAGACCTGGTCGGCCAGCATGCAGTTGGGCAACTCTTGGCAAGCAAACTCCTACAGCCGACTAGAGAAAGGAAACAGCCCCCCTCACGACCTACAAAACTTGGAAAATGGACAATGGAGAAAACCTCACACGGGCGGGCACACCCACATCACTGGCCCTCACTCCCTAGAGTGTAATATGGTACAGGAGATGATTGCTAACACTCCCTTTCGGCTCCTGGATGTGAAACCAATGAGAACCTGCTACAATCATCCACAATCAGCATGAAATACAAGGCTCTTGGAAAAGACTTCCTGCCACGAATGCAAGAACTGCAATGTCCGTGCTTGCTGCCAACATCTAGCAAGCCATCCACCATCTGGTCCCGAAAAGTTCGCCGGAGCGCATCCACAATCAAGTGGCTAATGACCTTTCTACCCACAATGGTTACAAGTCGGCTTGGCCTTCAAAGCATCAAGATTTGAGTCGGGCTTCTTCTCAGAAGACTTCGACTTGAAGACTTCCCTTTGTACTTGTTGCTGTGGGCTTTTGACCGTTGGCTAGTCAAAGCCTCAGAACCTCCGCCCTATGGAGGGTTCAGAAACCACTCCTCCTGGTCCAATATCATCGGCGCAAGCTCCTCCCAAGTAATGGTGCTGAGCCTCCCACTGGTGATCAAAGAGGAATAGAAAGCTGAGTACAGAGGGGATACATGAGACAGCAAGGTGATGGCCATGTCCTTTGATGATATCTCCTTCCCAGCCTGAAGAACCTCTTGTTGAAGAGCCTGGAGTTTGTTGATGTGCTCTCGCATCGTTGAAGACTTTGCAGGATTCATCGCTTGCATCTGCACTTCCAAGGAAATTCTCTTCATGGGCGATACCCGGTTGTACAAAGAGGCCAAGTGCTGCCAAATCCCTCGAGCCAGCGTCACGTGTTTGATATGATTGATCACTTGGGGTGTGCAATTGAGGAAGATGAAAGAACGCACATGGGCATTGATACGATCGCACAACTGTGCCTGGGCCTCCCGCTCTTTCTTAGTTGATAGTGAAAGTTCCTCCTCCGAATCTGGCCTTGGAACTCCAACCACGATGAAATCAGCCAAATCATAAGACTCCAAAACAGACTCCATTGCCTTCCAGATGAAACCGATCCCGTCAAGTGGGAAAGACTCAGTTGGACACCTACACGTTTAATAGCACAACTTTAAAACCACAAATATGAAATGGACAACTTAAAACAACTTGAAATTTAAATGAACAGAAATGGAAAGATGGACACCAGCACTGGGGCCGGAACGGGCCGACCCCCCCCTCAATATATGATATATTTATTGGGAGTATTTAAAGAATACAATGCTCCATGGGTTCTGAGAACCAGATAATGTCCATGTACATATGAAAACAGTACTAAACAAATAGCTCGAATTTCGATGTAGAAGCTCGAAGCAGATTGACCACTAGTGTGGTCCAATCGCTACGGTCCTGTGCTTTCACTGGACTCCGCGGAGAGCACCACACTGGTGTTCCGAGACCACGCACAGACTGGCGCTCTCGTACTAACGCCTGGCTCTCCCGATCTCAGCACCTTTGGACCGAGGTTCGCCCATATAGCTTGGACAACCCGGCACCGAACGGGTGTAGGCCGAGCGGGACGAATCTTTTACCAGATTTAAACATTAAATGCTTTACTCAAATCTGAAAATCACTTACTTGTAGTTGGTTGATAGAAGACCAAGACTTGTGGAATGATGAAGCCTTCCAGGTGATGAAGTAGCAGTTGCCTTGTGGTGAACCACCAAGGCAGATACCTCCGTAAAAGAAAACCACAACCACCTTATAGAATGCACAGCCTGATAGTGATGGATACACAGCCGCCTGTAGAGTAGTAAGCGCAGCCTGTGTAGAAGGGAAACGACCGGCTGTAGAGGTGCACACAGCCGCCACAATTGGTCCAGAAGCGCAGCCTGGACAGCATACAGGTAAGGTTGCCAACAATAGGTGGTGGGCAGCCTGTAGCATGTACTGTTGTAGAGCAGCCAGCCGCCTGCAGAGAGCACTAGCCCTGTAGAAGAGGAGGCGCAGCCAGCAGCCTGTAGGAGATGGCGTAGAGGAAGCAGCCGCCTCAAAGAAGCAGGTTCAGTCGCCTGTAGAGGGTCAGGCGCAGCTGGCAGAGCAAAGATGGAAGACAGCCGCCTGTGAGCAGCGTAGGCTGTCTCCTGCAGGTTTCAACGCAGCCACCAGCAGTAGGGTACAGCCGCCTGTAGTGGGGCAGCCTGTAGGGCGGATGCAATGATATAGTAGTCAGCCGCCTGCAAAGAGAGTGCTAGCCGCCTGTAGAATACGTGCGCCAGAGAGAGAAAGGTTCGCCGGTTGATGGGAAATCCACGCCAGAAGGAAGCGATTTGATCCCACGCTTGAAAGAGAGATTTCTTTTTAATAAATTAAAGTGAAGTTAGCCTTAGTAAATTCTACGCATGCATGTGGGGGACTAGTGGGGGTTGGTGACCATGCCCACCCCCACACTCACTTAAAAGTGGGGCTCCCCACCTTGGCCCCAAAGTGGGTGCCCAAAGGGGGTGCCCACTTTTAAATAAGTGTGAATCCCCTAACCTTATAAATCAAAGGGTTAGAATTTAAATATTAAAACAACATGTACCATATACTTACCACCTGTTCACATGCACTGAAACTCGTCAGAATACAGGGCAGACTTCACGACTCACTGGCAGGCGTCCCCGCTCAGTAAGTAACACGTCAGGCAGGCAAACACACGAATACATGTCATGCGAAAACAGTTTCAAACATGCAAAATATGTGTGCATGTGCAAATAGTAACATGGACATATCTCCCGTTCATGGAACATGTACAAAATATCTGTCGGCACAAAACTGGCACGACATAAAAACATAAAATCCTGGTCTTCCTATGGAGTGACAGTCCCATAGGTAAGACACAGTTCCAGGCACGAGTTTCCCTATGGTGTGACAGTCCCATAGGTAAAACACGGCACGAATACTGGCTCTTCCATGGCGTGACAGTCCCATGGATCGAACACAGTCCAGGTCATACACGGGTGGCACTGGTCTGGCTCCCGTCCATACGACACCATCCTGCTAACACACGGGTGGCACCAGTCTGGCTCCCGTCCATGTCAGCAAAATACTGGCCTCTTCACACGAGACACCGGCCTGGCCTCAAGTGAACGAGACGCAAAAACTAGGAATGGACCAAATGGTCGGCCAATTGGTGACACCAGATGCCATACTTGTTCTCGTCCAACTGTTGGTCCACCGGGAATGTCGGGAGGGTGGGGATCTCCGCATGTTTCTCCGTCATCTCGAGCAAATCTGCCATCTCGGGGTTTCACGTGGTCTTGTCAAGGGAGGGTGAGTGGGAAAAAAAAATTGAAGAAGAGGCTGCGTTTTCTTGCTAGGTGGCTGTCAAGCAATGAAGCCCGCCTTCTACCCTCTTCTCCACATCCCGTACAGCCCAAATGTTCTCCAATCAGTACCAAAAACAGCAACCCTGAAAGCTCTCACTGTCTCCAAAGATTCAAGCCACCTGGGGCTTTGATACCATGTTAGAATGTGCAGCAGAAATGAGACAGAAATCAGAGAGCAGAAAACTGCAAAAGAGCAAGAGAGGAGATGTAGTGTCAAACTCTACTATATACAAGAGTATAAGAATGTGTGGGGGGAAAGTGTGGTATACATATGTGATGGGGCAGCTAGCCGGCGACGAGTAGAAACTGTGCCGACAGCCCCTGTGTAGGCCCCATGACCAGCAAGACCTGGTCAGCTATCGGGCAACTCATGGCAAGCAAACTCCTACAGCCGACCATAGAAAGTAAACAGCCCCCCTCACGAGCTACAAAACTGGGAAAATGGGCAATGGAGAAAAATGGAGAAAACCTCACACGGGTGGGCACACCCACATCACTGGCCCTCACTCCCTATAGTATAATATGGTAAGAGACAGGAGATGACTGCTAACAGGCAGCTAGGCGAGACAGTTACCCCCAGAGGCTCAAGAGAGAGGCCTTCTTGGGATCAAGGGGCAGAGACCGACTTAGCCTTGACATCGACTCTTCCATCCCTCCGGAGTGGTTGTCCCCGATACTGGATCCTTCTCCTCTACGGTGGTTGGTAGTGTTCCCTTGGCAGTTGAGGACGAGTACTTCGCTCGACTCACCTTCTCTATTGGGCTTCATGGCGGACTAGAGAGATCAGAGACCCCCCTTAGAGAAGGAGAGATTAGGGACCCCCCTTAGTGTTCACGAGGCATGGCATACCCTTTTGGCAATTGAGGACGAGTACTCCACTCCTCACCTTCTCTATTGGGCTTCATGGCGGATTGGAGAGATCAGAGACCCCACTTAGAGGAAGCAGGGGATGCACCTTGTAGATTGATTGCCTTTCACGCACATGAGTGGCGCATGGACTCTCCACCGGCCAAGGTGGCCAGAGAGAGACTATGGTGGCTATGGATGTAGGAGGGCCGGCCCGAGTCTATTGTGGGACCCAAGAGAGTGGACATGGCAAGATCCGGAGATAGAGAGGAGTCGCCCGGTACCCTCTTCTTTGCTTACAGTGCACGGCTAGGCCGTAGGATTCAAAATGGTAGAGGTGGAGGGCACTCCAGCAGTAGCAGCACAGGGCCTCCTATCGCATTTTCTTGCAAATTTCTAGAAGTGGCTGTGGGATAGCTTTCGGCCGTGGAAGATCACTCTTTTCATGTGGCAGTTGACTGGTTGGCTATTTGTCACGTGCATCCCACGCTTGGATGCCATTTGGACATATCTGGAGGACCTGGAGTGGAAACTAGTCTCATGTGAGTCCAAGGTCTGGGACGAGTTAGCCAAGGTTCCACTCTAAGCATCCAAGGTTAGGTGTGCTTTGTCCTGCACATGAAGCAGTGCCAGTCCGTACTGTGAGTCTTCCTTTGGAATGATGTCAGATGTTCTGAGAGTCTGGTTTGCAGCCGGACACTATGCCAAGAAAGCATGTAGAAGGGGGCCAGCCCTTAGGGCTACGTTAGAAGAGGGTCCCTTGCATTGGGCATGTGTTATGCCTTAGGCCTCCCCAAAAAGGGCCAAGAGGCCCATGGCCTTGCCCACAGCCCCCTTGCCCACTAGCCATAGATGGGCTAGGCTTCGGGGTAGATCGGTAACTTCAATGCTCAGAAATCAGCAATCGTTCAAGATGGGAATAACACACAAAACTGAAAGTAGATGTGCAGAAAAATAGAGAGAGAGAGAGAGGGAGAAGAGGACACAATATTGGGTCCCAAATACCCTCTGTAGGGCCCCCACCTTGAATGGTGTATTTGCTTTTATTAGAATGATGCGAAATCTGAAAATAAAAGACTGACTTGTTGGGGTGGCCTAAGGCCTACCCCTTGCCCATTCACGGGATATAATACCCCTTTCTGGGTTAACCCTAAGGGCTACCCCCTTCTACATGCAACCTACATGCTTCCTATACAGCTGCCTGGTGTTCGGCTGCAAACCAAACACTCAGAACACCTGACATCATTCCAGAGGGAGACTCATAGCGTGGAATGGCACTGCTTCATGTGCAGGACAATGCACACCTGACCTCGGACGCATGCACAGGACAACGCACACCTGACCTCGGATGCATGGAGTAGAACCTTGGTTGACTCGTCTCGGGCTGGGCTCACATGGGACCAGTTTTCCACTCCAGGTGCTGCACCTTCTTGTTCAGATATGTCCATGTGGCATTCAAGTGCGGGATGCACGTGACATCCCCTTCTGCTTAACTTGACGGAAGCTGCATAGTCTCCAAATAGTTTGTCAATAAAGTCGGATAGTCGTTGAAGAACTATTTGTCAAGCCATACCGCTTCGTGGGTTTCTCAGTCTTGAAACTTTCTGAGGAAGTGTCTTTGTCTTCGGTGTGAGTCATGCTTGAAGTGGTGCAAAACGATCTGTTCTGGAACCATCCTTTCAGCTTCATCAATGATATTTGGCTCTGCTTCGTCTTTCACTTCTAAAGGGATCGGACCTGCATATGGTTTTAACCAACTGACATGGAAGACATCGTGCATAGTCCAGCTCGGAGGTATCTTCAACTTCATTGAAACCTCGTTAATCTTTCTCTGGATGGGAAAAGGTCCGAAGCTCTTGAATGACAACTTTGGGCATCGCTTGCCCACCTGTTTCAACCTTTGCTTCATGATCCAAAGATAAACTGAATCACCTTCCGAAAACTTCATATTCCTTCGGTCTTTGCTGGCTTGTCGAGTTTAGGCTTACTGTGCTTTAGCCAACTTGTCTTTTACTGACTCCAAAATCTCCTGGTAAGACTTCGTCAATCTGTTCGCTTCAGGTTTCGAAGACGAGGTCCTGGTCAATAGTGACTGAAATGGTCTTCCAAATGCTGCTTCATATGAGTCCTGCCAACAGTTGAAGAAAAGGAATCATTCAAAATAGCTTGAACTAAAGGCAAATATGATTCCCAATTACCTTGTTGATCGTGGACATAACACTTCAGCACATCAAAGGCCAACTAGTTGTAGATTTCTGTCTGGCCATCCGTTTGTGGGTGAAATGCACTGGAAAAATTCAATTTGGTACCAAAGTTATCAAACAATGCCTTCCAAAAATGACTGGTAAACTTGGCATCTCGATCTGACACTATGGTCCTAGCGAACCCGCCAATCGGGTACCAATGCTGAATGAACAAATGGGCAACATCTTCGGCGGTCACATTGCCCCTGCATGGAATAAGCATAACAAATTTGCTAAATCTATCAACTATAGTCAAGCACTGAGTATTACGCTTACTTGGACTGGGAGGCAGATTCGTGACAAAATCCATCGATATATCTTGGAACGGTCCCTGAGGAATTGGTAAGGGCTGTAACAACCCTATCTTCTTTCCACGAGGGGCTTTCACCTTTTGACAAATATCACATTGTTGCACATGTGCAAACACATCTCGCTTTATCTTTGGCCAATAATATTGCCGTTCTAACTTCTCCAAAGTCGAATCCATGGCCCGATAACCACCAGTAATAACTGTTAGAAGTCATCTCCTGTCTTTATGTGGACACCAGGGCCTTTGTTGTGGATGTGCCCGCCCGTGTAGTTGTTGTTCTCATTTTTCCTCACTCCTCGTATTTTTTTCCCACATTTTTTCCATTTTTCTATGCTTGGGTGACTGCCATGTGGTGGCTGGAGTTCTCAGGTACTACCCGACTGGTCAATGTTATGGCCAACTCATGACAGCTGGCCGACTGGTGGTTGTGGCTGGTCGTGGAGCTTCAGGGCTTGTCGGCTGCCTCTGATGCAGGCCGACTGCAGTTTGGGGGCCATGTCCCACTGCCCTCTTGCCATTTTGTATTGTATTCGGGATCTTCTTTGTGTATGTAGAGCAGAGTTACACACCTCTATCTCTCTCTCTCTCTTGTGCTGTTTTTCTGCGTTGCGTTTGCTCGTGTTCTCGGATTTGGTCATCATCTCCGTTGCGTATTGTCACATGGTATCAAGAGCCCTAGGCTCTTGATAGTTCTTGGGATTTGTGTGAGCAAGAGGGGGACTGTTGTGTTGCTGATTGGTGGAGTGTTAGGGTCTGTTTGGGAAGAGGAGAAGCAAGAGGACGGCGGGCTGATTTGCTGTTGTTCCCACCCACCCACCCTTTTTCAGAGTACATCCCCGCAATGGCAGATTTGCTAGAGATGGCCGAGAGGCATGTGAAGATCCCTACACTCCCCACGTTCCCAGTGGACCGTTAGTTGGACGGGAACAACTATGGCATATGGAAGGTTATGATGGAATCTGTTCTAGAGTCTTACGACCTTGCTGATTTCATCGTTGTTAGGGTTCCACGGCCGGAAGTAGAGGAAGGGGAGTCACTGTCGATTCGTAAGGACCGGGAGGCACAGGCACATTTGTGGGATCGTGTCAACGCTAGGGTTTGTTTATTTATCTTCCTCAATTGTACACCGCAGGTAATCAATCATATCAAGCATATGACGCTGGCCAGAGGTATATGGCAGCATTTGGCTTCTCTTTACAACAGGGTATCGCCCATGAAGAGGACTTCCTTGGAAGTACAGATGTCCGGGACGAGAGGCTAGCCTGGGCGGCCCCTCTGAGACCGGGCCCGGAAGACTCCCCTCGTCCGGAAGGCACGGGCGATTCCGCCAATTGGGAAAAATCTTCTAATGGGGAAATTACTCTAACGAGTTAAGTCTTAACTAGATAAACTGATCTGACCAAACCTGAAGTCACATGGTCAGATCAAGAAGAGACTTGCACTTGGTCCATGGAATCACCGCTTTTTTCCTCATTTACGAGGCACAGCCGATGATCCCCTCCCACAAAATAAGGTCTTCTCAGGATTTAAAACTAAATAACGTAAATCCTCCGATCTAGTCTAACTCCATCTGGCCCATGGGTTAGCCAACCACCCGACCACTGAATTGGTGGGATTCCTTTATAAAGATTTGGTTGGGTTTTTGTCCGGGTACTACCGAGGAAAAGAGTTCCCAAGCCCCCTAGCCGGCGATTCATGCAAAAATGAAGGTAGGCATACCACGTACACACCCAATATGAAATTGCCATTTATAGGAGATTCGACTGGCTTTAAAAACAATCCTTCAATAGAAATCATAATATTTTTGATCATCATTTTCCGAAATTCCGAGTCCATTGTATTACAAAAATGTATCCTCTGAACTCTCCGTTGAAGACGAGTTGGCCAACCAACGAGATCCAGTATCAAAATTTGGTTCTAAAAAATCTTTCCTTTTTGTCCATCCGAAATCTTCCTCGACGTATGCATGGGTGTTCTAGCAACCGCGAGTCCGTGCATTGCTTGGTCAGAACCCTCTAGGATCCTCCTTAGGTGTCCTAGCACTTCACTCAGGGACCGCTTCGTTGGTCCTCGCCCATCGTACCGGAAGCGCACCATTTTAACCGTACCGAGGCTGGTTAAGACCTCGACAGGCTTTGCCGCGAGCAACGTCCCTTGACGACTCCCCGCCAGCTGTTCCAACGAACCTCCTCTTAGAAAAACATAAGCCAAATGCTTTCTCAAGCATTCTGGCGTAAAACAGTCCTTTGAATGAAAAAACAAAGGTTCCAATGCAAGTAAAATTCCAATTTGAGATTGGTTTCAAAAATCCTTTTTCCATGATTCCCAGTTTCATAATGAGGATTCTTGATCTCTCATCAAGATAATCTACCCATCATTTTGTCCATTTGTCTAACTAGATTCTTGGTGAGTTCGGACAGGAGAAACTAGTTTAGTTCCGGTAGTCTATTCTTTGTGATTAGAACTGGAATTGGTCATGAAGTCTTTACTTGATTCAGATCGAGAGATGGACAAGTAGGTTTACTGTCCGTCCCTCTCGTAGTCTAACCAAATTCATTTGGTTTAGTTCTATAAGGATTCCCTTCAGATAAACATCTAGTTTTGGGTGAATATACATTTAGTGATTTTATCAATTAAAATATCTAAAGATATTCTTTATGCCACATAATTTCTCAACCTTAATTCATTAGGTAGAATTATGGTGGAAATTCATCTTTTGACACTAAAATTTAATTCAAATCCATCTTTTCTTAAATATCATAAAAATTCTTCTTTTAACTAAAATATCAATACCTATTTTTTTGATAAACTTGAAATCCTTCTTTTTCTCATTTCAATGAGTGTAATCCAATTATCATGGGAATTCCTCTTTTATCATAAATTAAATCTACTTAAAATTCTTATTAAAAATTACATAAAAATATCCATTAATTTCATTAAGCTAAAAATTTCACTTTTCTCATTTAAGCATTTGAATTCCAATATGGTGGGAATTCCTCTTTCATCATTTAATCTTATCTATACAAAAAGATAAATTTAACTAAATTTTCTCTTAAAATTTAAATAAAAATCTTCATTAATTCCTTTATACTAGGAATTACACTTTCCTCATTTAAATATTTGGATTCCAATATAGTGGGAATTCCTCTTTCATCATTTAAAATTTATCTATGCAAAAAGATAAATTTAACTAAAATCCTTTTTTAATTTTAAAATAAAATATGCATTATTTTAGCATCACATTTTTCTCTTACTTCATTGGAGTACATGGATTTCCATTGTCATGGGGATTATTCTTTTAACATAAAAATGGATTACTAGAAATTTCTCTTTTTCGTAATTAACTATTTATGTATAAACATAAAAATTATTTTTTCATGATTATAATGAGAATCATTCAATTAATCTAGGATGATTAATCCTAGAATATGGTAGGAAGTCCTCTTTTCATAATATAAATGAAAATAATTTATGTGTTTATTTTTTAAAAATTTTGCCATAGCTCTGTTGCTATTATTGATAATTCTCAATAAATTTGAAAGAATAAAGTTTAGTATTATTCATGTGATTAGAATAACCACTAATTGGATCATTATCCAATTATGGATTGATTCTTAATTTTACCATAAATCAAATAGCATAAAAGTATTGAAAAGCCATTATTTTGGCTTCCAATTAGACAAGCATAGAAATTACTTTTAGATTAGAGAAATGCTTCATGAGAAGCTTCATTCGAATTGAGAATAGGTCATAGGAATGACCATTCTTTGGGGGAGAGAGAGAAATGCTTAAAAAACCATTACAACATTAAAGAACTTCAATAGTATTCAAAAGCCATTCAAATTAATGCTTCTCAAGCTTGAGAGGGGTTGAGAAGAGAAACATTTAGAGTTTTAAGAAAAAGAAGACAATAATTCACACTTTACCTTCTAAATTACTTGTAGAGGGTTTCAGAGGATAATAGAAAATAAGCTTAACTTAGAGTAATATCGGCATAGTTTAGTTCACAGATGAGAATACAAAGGAATGAGGGTCTATTTATAGGTGAGGGAGGCCACTAACTGAATCCAACTGAGTTCTAGAATTTTCTAGCTTCAGTTTGGCTGAATTTGGACAAGATTTGGACCAGTTTGGTTCCCTTTTTGATTTGGTTTGATATAGGAGAGGAGAGATAAAAATATCCTATTATTTTTGAGTTTAAAACTCATCCACATGTGAAATAGGTGTCTCCTTGAAGGGTCTCCTTTTCCTTACTCTTGTGTCAAAAATGAATGATTACTCCAAAATATCTCATTTTTTTATTAATACTTCATAATTTTTAACTAATATATCTAGTACTTAGTCAACTCTTCATCTTATGTGGGCATTTACTTATTTTTGGATATTTTTTTTAATTCTTTGGATTTATCTTGTCCCCCCTAACACTTGGATTAATCTTATTGGTCCATAGGAACCTTAATTGGACCATAATCAAATTTTTTTCGAAAAAAGTCCATACTGATGCATTTCCACTTCATCTGTGGAATGTCTAGAGGTTGCAGTTTCCTTGGCATCTTGACTCTCTCTGCCTTGACTCGTTGACACATCAAGCATTTCCGCACATGATCAAGTACATCCTTTTTGAGTCCTGGCCAGATGAAGCTTTTCTTCACAGATGAGAAGGTTAGTCATAGGGGACGTTGTCTGAGCATACCTAGGTATAAAGATCCTATACCATCCGGTTAATCCTAGGAATCCTCTGACTTCTTTTACTGACTTGGGTTCTGGCCCCTGCTTGGATCTTTGTGGGGTTAGGAGAAATCCCATCCTTTGACACTATGAATCCTAAGTATTCCACCTGGTCAACAGAGAAAGAACATTTGCTCTTCTTTGCAATGAGTTGGTGTTTCCTTAGGATTTCCAAGACCTTGCGCACATAATCTTCATGGTTTGCAGCATTCTTTGAGTATACCAAGATATCATCAAAGAAGACAAGAACAAAATCATCCAAGTATTCTCTGAGAATATCCTGCATAAGACGATTGAATGTCGTCGGAGCATTAGTCAATCCAAACGGCATGACTGTGAACTTTAATGCCCATAGCGAGTATTGAATGCTGTCTTTGGAATGTCTTGCTCCTTGATTCTGATCTGGTAGTAACCGGATTTGAGATCTATCTTTGTGAACATTTGGGTCCCACTTAACCGATCCAGAAGTTCATCAATCCTAGGAATAGGATACTTATTCCTAATTGTTAATTGATTCAATCCTCTGTAGTCAATACAGAGTCTTAACGTTCCATCTTTCTTCTTTTAAAAGAGAACGGGCGTACCCCAAGGTGAGACACTAGGTCTGACGAATCTCTGCTCTAATAGTTGTCTTAACTGTTCCTTAAGTTCTATGGCTTTAGGGACTGGCATTTTGTATGCACGCTGGGCTACTGGCTGAGCTCCGGGGGTTAATTCGATCTCATGATCTACTTCACGAGATGGAGGCATTTGAGTCAGCTCTTCAAGAAACACATCTGCATACTCACTTAACCACTCTGGTTCTTTAGCCTTGCATTTTATGTCTAATGGATTTATTTTAACGACATACACAGCTTGCTTCTTTCTGAGCCCTTTTAATAATTTGGAAGCCTTGACTAAATGTAGCACTGGGGATCCGGAAATTCCAATTCCTTGAACTTTACTCCCGTGAAGGTCAAGGAAAGAGATGGTTCCTTTGTGACAATGAATGTCGGCCTGATTCTTTTGGAGCCAATCCATTCCAAGGATTCCATCATATATTCTCAGGGGTAGGACTCTGAACTAGCACTCTGTTACGTTCCCATCTAGGCTAAACTGAATAAGGTCAGTCTCAAGGTGAGTGAAAAGAATCTTCCCACTGGCTAATTTCACTTGCATAGGTTTCCCTGATTTTTGATTTAGGACTAATTTACGCAGACATCCTGGGAAAATAAAAGAATGAGTACTACCTGAATCAATCAAAAGCTTGAATTTCTTACCCTGGTACTTTGCTGGAGTCTGGAGGACTGAGAATTGACAGTTATTCCCCTGATGCTCAATTGTTGCATAGATCTGTCCTTTCTCTTCCTTCACTTCCTCAGCTATGGTGACTGCTCTGGTTGCTGCAGTCTGAGGTGGAACTCTCTCTCTTTGGTTATTCCAATTCTGGGAGGGAGTTCGGAAACTGCTTTGCATGGAGGCTGCAAGCTGAGCTGGCACTCTTCTTGGGTTACCTTGATTCTGGCGCGGGGGACCCTGATTGGACTGATATGAAGGAGTCTGTCTCGGAACTCTGGCTTCCTTGGCTTCCTTGGCCCACAGAAGGAGATGGGCAATCCTTGAGCTGGTGCCCAAGTCCCTGACATCCAAAGCATCTGTTCTCGCTTCGAAGCTCTTGCCTTTGCATTCTGGAGAGAGCCGGAGTTTCTGAGAAAGTCTTCGGGGGAAAGGTCTTCCTTCATTTCTGAAGCTTTCCGTCTCCACATTCTGGTTAGGACCTTGGTGTCTCTTTGGAGGCGGAAAGTTGGAAGAACTTTCCGGGGTCTGAAATCTCTTGAAGGATGAGGGAGCTGGCTTCGGCGAGACTTTTACGTTGAAGGCTTTAGCAAAGTCCTTCGCCATTTTGACAGCTTCAGCCATGGACACTGGCTTGGCATTTTTGACCAGTGTGTCCAAGGGCTTCATTCCCCGAATGAATCTGGCCATGAGTTGCTCTTCATCTAGAGGTGGTGAATATTTGAGTAGAAGAGCGAAGGCCTGATGATATTCCTCGATGGTTTTGCTCCCCTGCTTCAGCTCTAAGAATTCGTTTATTTTGGTTTCCAAAATTCTAGGGAGACAAAATCTCTTCCTTAAATAGGTTTTAAGGTCGTTCCAGGACTGAGTATTTCTGTCCAGACGGTTGGTGTCACAATGGTTCCTCCATGCCACCCTGGCTGTTTCCACTCTCTTCAGCCTTGCAAGAGCCATTTTGCTTCGCTTATTGTAGCCGGTGACGTCAAAATATTCTTTCATGGCTTCCACCCATTTCTCCACAGCCTCGCCCAGGTTCTCCCCTTCTCCTTTGAAGGGTCCTGGCTGAGTTCTATGAAGAGTCTTGCGAACGTCAGGGTCAAGCTCATCATCTTCAGAGAGAGGGTCTGGCTGACGGCCACGGTTTCCTCGTCTCATGATTCTACCAAAAATGATATATTATTAAATTTTTATTTTTGATATCGTCCACGAGATCCTAAGACTTAAGAGATTCGGAAAACAATTTCTTAAACAAGACAAATGATCTTATTGGAGATCTATGACATATGTCTGATAACAGATTTTTCTTTATCGATTCGTCCATAAACAATCACTTATACAGCAAGGAATTTTTCTCCAGAAAACATTTCTTTATTTATATAAAAGTTTCAAGTACATAGAGTAGCTCGGCTCCAGAAATCAAAATCTCCTCTGGAGACGCATAAGACGGCGGTACTGGGCCATAGCCATGCCCTGATACAAACGTTCACTTACTGCTGCCAAGGGAGCTATTATCTTCTCCTTAGGAATAAAGTGACTAAGGAGTCTGTAGATTTGGCATGAGAGTCTGAAATTCCGAGACGTTGAATGATATAGAATGACACCATGTACCACTTTCAACTTTATCAGAATCATGGCCAATGAGAAGTTTTGCCTCAGCGTTGCACGCCGGTCGTAAGAGGCGTGGACATACTGCCCTGCAAACCACTTATGTTGTCGTCTCTCCGCTGGGTCAGGAAAATATAAATCCGCGAAATGGCGTGCGAGTCTGACTCGGCTTCTTCGAGTTGCAGTGGAAGAGATGAGATGCTCAAAGGCGAACGCAGTCATGTCTTATGACTGGATGAGGTCGGGAATACCAGATAAGTACGGAACTTCCATCTATAAAAACAATTTCTTTGTTAAAAAATTCTTCATTAAAGAAGCTTACGGAATGAAAATAGATTATGAAAATGCCTTTTCTGAGTTTTTGTTATCAATTTCTGATAAGAATTCGTTTATCCTTATTAGCTTTCAACAAAGCTCTGATACCAGCTGTGAGGTTCCCCGTCCGCTCCGGGGCTCCTGTCGGCGGCGGAAGCGGCGTTGGCCTCTCGCGCGGGGCGGGGTCCACACACTCGGGGCCTTGCCCGTGGATGTCCGGGACGAGAGGCTAGCTCGGGCGGCCCCTCCGAGACCGGGCCCGGAAGACTCCCCTCGCCCAGAAGGCACGGGCGATTCCGCCAATTGGAAAAAATCTTCTAACGGGGAAATTACTCTAACGAGTCAAGTCTTAACTAGATAAACTGATCTGACCAAACCTGAAGTCACATGGTCAGATCAAGAAGAGACTTGCACTTGGTCCATGGAATCCTCGCTTTTTTTCTCATTTACGAGGCACAGCCGATAATCCCCTCCCACAGAACAAGGTCTTCTCAGGATTTAAAACTAAATAACGTAACTAATCGTATCTAGTTGTTTCTCAGGAATCCTCCGATCCAGTCTAATCTCATCCGGCCCATGGGTTAGCCAACCACCCGACCACTGAATTGGTGGGATTCCTTTATAAAGATTTGGTTGGGTTTTTGCTCGGGTACCGAGGAAAAGAGTTCCCAGGTCCCCTCGCCGACGATTCATGCAAAAATTAAGATAGGCATACCACGTACACACTCAATATGAAATTGCCATTTATAACAGATTCGACTGGCTTTAAAAACAATCCTTCAATAGAAATCATAATATTTCTGATCATCATTTTCTAAAATTCCGAGTCCATTGTATTACAAAAATGTATCCTCTGAACTCTCCGTTGAAGACCAGCTGGCCAACCAACGAGATCTAGTATCAAAATTTGGTTCTTAAAAATCTTTCCTTTTTGTCCATCTGAAATCTTTATCGACGTACGCATGAGTGTCCTAGCAACCACGAGCCCGTGCATCGCCTGGTCAGAATCCTATAGGATCCTCCTTAGGTGTCCTAGCACTTCACTCAGGGACCGCTTCGTCGGTCCTCGCCCATCGTACCGGAAGCGCACCATTTTAACTGTACCAAGGTTGGTCAAGACCTCGGCAGGCTTTGCCGCGAGCAACGTCCCTTGACGACTCCCCGCCAGCTGTTCCAACGAACCTCCTCTTAGAAAAACATAAGCCAAATGCTTCCTTCAGCATTCTGGCGTAAAACAGTCCTTTGAATGAAAAAGCAGAGGTTCCAATGTAAGTAAAATTCCAATTTGAGATTGGTTCCAAAAATCCTTTTTCCATAATTCCCAATTTCATAATGAGGATCCTTGATCTCTCGTCAGGGTAATCTACCCATCATTTTGTCCATTTGTCTAACTAGATTCTTGGTGAGTTCGGTCAGGAAAAACTAGTTTAGTTCCAATAGTTTATTCTGTGATTAGAACTAGAACTGGTCACGAAGTCTTTACTTGATTCAGATCGAGGGACGGACAGTAGGTTTACTGTCCGTCCCTCTCGTAGTCTAACCAAATTCATTCGGTTTAGTTCTACAAGGATTCCCTTCAGATAAACATCTAGTTTTGGGTAAATATACATTTAATGATTTTACCAATTAAAATATCCAAAGATATTCTTTATGCCACATAATTTCTCAACCTTAATCATTAGGTAGAATTATGGTGGAAATTCATCTTTTGACACTAAAATTTAATTCAAATCCATCTTTCCTTAAATATCATAAAAATTCTTCTTTTAACTAAAATATCAATATCTATTTTTTTGAATAAACTTGAAATCCTTCTTTTTCTCATTTCAATGAGTGCAATCCAATTATCATGAAAATTTCTCTTTTACCATGAATTGAATCTACTTAAAATTCTTCTTGAAAATTACATAAAAATATGCATTAATTCCATTAAGCTAAAAATTCTACTTTTCTCATTTAAGCATTTGAATTCCAATATGGTGGGAATTGCTCTTTCATCATTTAATCTTATCTATGCAAAAAGATAAATTTAACTAAATTTTCTCTTAAAATTTAAATAAAAATCTTCATTAATTCCTTTACACTAGGAATTACACTTTCCTCATTTAAATATTTGGATTCCAATATAGTGGGAATTTCTCTTTCATCGTTTAAAATCTATTTATGCAAAAAGATAAATTTAACTAAAGTCTTTCTTTAATTTTTAAATAAAATATGCATTATATTAGCATCACATTTTTCTCTTACTTCATCATGGGGATTACTCTTTTAACATAAAAATGGATTACTAGAAATTTCTCTTTTTCGTAATTAACTATTTATGCATAAACATAAAAATTAAATTTTCATGATTATAATGAGAATCATTCAATTAATCTAGGATGATTAATCCTAGAATATGGTAGGAAGTCCTCTTTTCATAATATAAATGAAAATAATTTATGTGTTTATTTTTTTAAAATTTTGCCATAGCTCCGTTACTATTATTGATAATTCTAAATAAATTTGAAAGAATAAAGTTTAGTATTATTTATGTGATTAGAATAACCACTAATTGGACACTATCCAATTATAGATTGATTCTTAATTTTATCATAAATTAAATAGCATAAAAGTATTGAAAAGCCATTATTTTGGCCTCCAATTAGACAAGTATAGAAATTACTTTTAGATTAGAGAAATGCTTCATGAGAAGCTTCATTCGAATTGAGAATAGGTCATAGGAATGACCATTCTTTGGGGGAGAGAGAGAAATGCTTAAAAAATCATTATAAATTAAGCATAAATGAAAATTTATGTGTTTCTTCATTACAATACATTAAAGAACTTCAATAGTATTCAAAAGCCATTCAAATTAATGCTTAGCTTGAGAGGAGTTGAGAAAAGAAACATTTGGAGTTTTAAGAAAAAGAAGACAATAATCCATACTTTACCTCCTAAATTACTTGATTTTTTGATCACAGTAGAGGCCTCCAACTAATCAATTGGTTTAGTATGTTGTTGGAGTCTCCAAGGAAGATTGAAGAGAGAGAGAAGCTCCAATCTCTTCAATTTGTAGAGAGTTTTTAGAGGATAATAGAAAATAAGCTTAACTTAAGTAATACCGGCATAGTTTAGTTCACAGATGAGAATACAAAGGAATGAGGGTCTATTTATAGGTGAAGGAGGCCACTAACTGAGTCCAACTGAGTTCTAGAATTTTTCAGCTTCAGTTTGGCTGAATTTGGACAAGATTTGGACCAGTTTGGCTTCCTTTTTGATTTGGTTTGATCTAGGAGAGAGGAGAGATAAAAATATCCTATTATTTTTGAGTTTAAAACTCATCCACACATGTGAAATAGGCGCCTCCTTGAAGGGCTCCCTTTTCCTTACCCATGTGTCAAAAATGAATGATTACTCCAAAATATCTCATTTTTTTAAATTAATACTTGATAATTTTTAACTAATAAACCTAATACTTAGTCAACTCTTCATTTTATGTGGGCATTTACTCATTTTTGGATATTTTCTTTTATTCTTTGGATTTATCTTGTCCCAACACTTGGATTAATCTTATTGGTCCATAAGAACCTTAATTGGATCATAATCAATTTTTTTTTCGAAAATCTTGATCCTTAGGCTAAGGTCGTCTAAATCAATTTTTATTAATTCCAATTGTACCTTGGAAAATCTATTTTGATTTTGTGTTTTAGGGAAACATTTTTTTGATATCTGTAGAATTTATTTATCCAAAAATATCCCAATATTGATTTACCACAATCTAGAAATTTTTATCTCACTAGGCAAAGCAAGGAAAAATAATATTTTCTTGTATTCAGAAACATAGAATGATTACAAGGGATTGAGGTAGAGGCTTAATCAATATTCAGTCCGAGGAGGAATCTTATAACATTGTACAAAAAAGAATGTTAAGTTAGAGTCAAAAAGAGAGTAGCATTTGAATGTAGATTTTGAAAGAATAGGAGACAAAGATACAAGTTTCAAGAACCTTACCAAGTTGGGTGTTCCAATATCGTATTTCTCCCACCACGACACTGGCTCCAACTGTGTCTCCCTGAGTAATGCAGTAGCTCGCTCAAACATATGGCCACCGTTGCGGTAAATGAGAAGCTCATCCTCGAGCTTTCTCATAAGCTGTATATCACCTCCCAATCCCACCAACTTGGTAATGTACTCGGTCCATCCTGACTCTAGCTCCTCATTGAGGTATTGCTCCTCATTCCTCCAAAGGGGATGCAAAATGTGAGCAACATCATGGATTGGCCTATGAAACCAATCCCAACGCCGATTCCAGATCTCCTTAATATCTTGAACTCTACATGTGAAATACATAAGAGATTAAGATTTATAAAATAACTTATAGGAAGACTCAAGAGAAAGACTCAAAGACTAAAGTTAAAGCCCAAGGGTGAGCACTTGTCAGGTGACAAGGTAGTGCAATCATTGAGAGCTTCACCAATTCTGTCCATGAACTCATAAAGCAGCCCAATGGTACTCCCTCCATGTCTGTGAGCCGAAGGACACTATACATGGGATAAAGTGCCTTCACAAGTCCCTCTGCATCCTGCCACCAAGTATCTCTCATCACCATACGAGAGAATGCTATAGACTTTGGCTCGTCCTTGTCCTCCCATGCTGTCCATTCACGACACACAACAGTGCGCAATAAGCCATGTCGCACTCTCACTAGTCTCTCCACAACAATAAACATATATGCAAACCGAGTTTTGGAGGGCTTTAGAGCTCAAGATCACTATTGGCCCTGTACATGCTCAAAACCTTTGGCCTCTTTGTGACAAAGTTCACCATGCTAGATGGAGCTGAAAATACATGGCTCACCTAATCAAGCTTCCCCACATCCTCAATCATCAAGTCAAGGCTGTGTGCTGCACAAGGTGTCCACACAATCTTGGGGAACTCCTCCTCTAACATCCTGCCCATGGATACACAATTGGACCCATTGTCCGTGATCACCTGCACAATGTTATCGGGGCCAATTTCATTGATTGCCTGGCACATGTGGGACATAATGAACTCCCCTGTAACGACTGTCCCTGGCACCAATGCATCTATGGCACGAATGAACATTGTGCCTTTGCAGGAGGACACAAGAATGTTGTACACATTTCTCTTCTGCACATCTGTCCATCCATCACAAAGCAAAGTACAACCATACTTTGCCCAAGTGACCTCGAGAGGCTCCATCTCCATCTCCACAGCCGGTTGCTCCTTGCGAAGCTGAGTAGTGCGCAATGTTTCATAGGAGGGGCCATCCCACTCACACCCAATATGGGAGATAGCTCTCATTGCCTTCTTCCATCGAGGAGTCCTGACAATGTGGAAGGATAATCCACATTGAATAAACAACTTCATCAACTCCCTCGTTGTGTCTTTCATGGTAGCTTCTGCATCCCTGCCTGCACATGTCCTTTCTTGAACACTAGAAGACTAGTTCTTTTGGCTCGAGGTGCCGAGCTAGAACCACCTGCAACATCACCATTGGTATCTTCCTCTCTGATAGTGCGAGCCATCTTGGAGACACTTTGACGTGCTTCAGGCTCTCCCAGATTGGGGATATCCTTGAGGGGGATACCTAGGTGCATGGCCTTCCAAGCCTTTAGGCTATCATAGATTTCTTGTGGCACATGCTTACATGGCCCAATGCCAAAACCCTTTGTTTGTGAAAATGTGCCTTCAGCGTGGTGACACTGCCATGGTGCTTATCTGCACAAAAGTTGCATTTTCACTTTCCGGAGCCCGAGCCACCATACCTAGACTCGAAGGTGACATTGTTCCAAAGAGAATCACCTGTTCGAGGCATCCTACAAGGCGGGGATAAATGCAGATTGTTGGCTCTGCAAGTGCGACACATAACATAAAGTAATCTCATTTTATGATTCATGAATTTAACTGTCATCTTGGCCAATAATAGAGCAAGGGGAAGAGAAGGTAGGTAGCCTTAGGCCTCAATAGAGCAAGGGGAGGAAGATATGCCATAAATATTGATGGAAGAGAACAAAACGTGCTGCTTTGTGAGTTGTGCAGAGAAAACCAACATAAAGCAAAACATGACATTACCTCTTTAGAAGACCCTCCACAAGGCCCAAGGACACCAAGGAGCAGGCGGGTTGACACGGGCGTTGATTCGATGGCGAGCTGGTACACAAAACAACGAAAAATTACAGGCGGCCACCATTGGGAAACGCACACGAAAAAGGTACGAAATGATGTGATGTGACGGGTTGTAGGGTATTAAAATATTCAGGATGAATAAAAAACGCGTTTCGTACATGACGAAACGTTTCATACGTTTTAAACTTGTACGAAACACGTTTCTATGCAACATTGTGCTCAACCATAGCTGAAAATACTAGTATGTCGTCCAGAAATATGAACACACTTTCCAATCAACTCCCGGAACACCCGCATTATCATGCGGTTGAATGTGGCTTGGGCGTTCGTCAAGCCAAAAGGCATGACCACAAATTCATAGTGGGCCCGTTCCGTACGGAAGGCTGTCTTGGGGATGTCTCCCTCAACAACCCTCACTTGGTTGTACCCACTCTTCAAATCGAGTTTCGAGAACACCTTAGCCCCATTCAGCCTCTCCAGAATATAATCTATTCGAGGCATCGAGAATCTACTTTTGATAGTCAGCTTATTTAGTGTACAATAATCGACACACAAACAAGAAGACCCATCTTTCTTCTTGACAAACAGGATCGATGCTGCAAATGGCGACACACTTGGACGCATGAAGCCAGATTGCAATAATTCTTGGAGTTGGCGGTCCAACTTCGATTCCATTGCCTTGGAAAGGCGATATGGAAACTTGCTCGGGGGTTCCGAGACTGGGAGGAGGTCGATCTTGTGGTCCTCCGATCTGAACGAGGGGAGCTGGGGAGGGAGATTGTCCCGAAGAAAAATCTTCTGGAACTTTTCATGGAGAGCCAAATACTTCTCGGAAGCACTGGCCACCATTTGGGTAGTTTGGATGTAAATCATCGCACAATGTGCGCCTTTTTTGATTGCTCGTTTAGCCTGCAAGTCGCTTATGAGCGGAAAGTTCGGGATTCCTAGCTCACACTTAATGGTCATTGGGGCGTTGGACACATTCCAGCTAATCTGGAAAGTGTGCTTGTCCCACTTGACATGTGGAAGGAACTTGTGAAACCACTGAATGCCCAAGATTATGTCTGCCCCTCCTACAAGAGGGGCAACCATAAAATCACGCACAAACTCTATGCCCTGAATGATTAATTTAGCACCTAGAGCTTCATACTTGATGCTCGTTGTCATGCTTGTGCTAAAACTCTCAACTTGCTTGTCCACCAAGTTAGCTCGAAACGGGCACGCAACCGGCCTGTTTCGTGACCACATCCTCCGTGCTGCCGCTGTCAAACAAGATAGCTCTCTGGCCACCTATGTAGCTAAAGGTCTTGAGTAATTCGTTGCGCTCATACTCTTGGTCATGGGCGCCCTTCTGCTTATCTTCGAGCTCCCGGCTGCTCCAACCAAAGCATTGGGATTGGAAGAACTAGGGACAACCATTGGGGTCTGTGTGGAAGCTGGGCTCACTCACTGAAGCCGTGGAGGCTGGGGTGGCAATCTTTGGAGTGGTAGTCTTCTTAGGACACTCCCGAGAAGTGTGTCCTTTTGTATGACAAAAGAAACACCTACCCTCCTTCTTGTACTGAGTGATCTCCTCAGCACTCAACTTGCCACCGGTCTTGCTTGCCTTAGCTTTTTGGTCTGGAGTAAGCTTGGGCACATTGTTCGAGTTCTTGGAGCTTGAGGCTCCCACGCTCTGTCCTGGGGAAGACCCCGTCTGGGTCTGGCCTTTTCCTCCCGAGGTGTTAGCCTTGGGAGTAGCCGGCTGGAAAGTCTTGGGCTTTCCACCATTGTGCTTCATTTCAGCACTCTGCGCAAGTGAGAGTGCGTCTTCGAAGGTGGCTAGCCTAAACATACGCACCTCCCACTGGATTTGCGTGTCAAGGCTAGAAAGGAATTGTCCTTTCTTGTCTGTATCAGAAAAGCCCAACTGCAAACATAAGTTTGAAATTTATTGGCAAACCGAAGGACTGGTTGCGCGTTCGGACGCGCTTCCCTAAACTCATCTTCGAGTCGCTCAAGGTAATGGGGCGGTAAAAACCGTTGCTTAAGGTCGCGGACAAGCTTGTCCCAAACATAAGCTGCCATACCTAATCTGGTGTGGGCATGAGCCCACTAAGGAATGGCCTCACCTTTCAAGTACCAACTAGCTAAGATCACCTTGTGAGTATCACTTTTTCGAACTGTGGCAAAGTAAGCTTCAAATTGATACAACCATGAATAAAGAGTTGTGGGGTCGACTTTACCATTATACTTACTGATATGGCCCACAGTATCTGGGAGAGAGCTTCTTGTACTTCCATAAGGATAAGTAACTTCTTTTTGGTCGTACTCGAATGAAGACCATATCTGATTCTTCAAACTCTCTCTCTCATCTTTTTTTATCTGCATACTGCTTTTGCCTATCTTGGGCTGCCTTTATATCTTTACGGATTGATTGCATTTACTGGTCCATGTCATCAAGCATTTGTCTGGACATTTCGACTCTGATCAATGGGTCAGACCAAGTCAACGGTGTAAGGCAATCTTTCCCATACAAAGCTTTGAAAGGATTCATCCCAATGCTTCGATGATAAGAAGCATTGTAAACAAATTCGACTAGATGCAAATGGCTTGACCACTTCTTAGGTTCCCTGCCGCAGCATGACCGAAGGATATCTTCTATTACCTGGTTCACTCTTTCAGTCTGGCCATCTGTTTCGGGGTGATAGGCTGCGCTGAGATCCAAGAGAGTTCCTACTGCTTCGAAGAATGCAGTCTAGAATTTCGATGTGAATTTGGGATCTTTGTCACTTACTATCCTCCTGGTGGGTAAGCCATGCAATCTGAAGATCTCTTTAAGGAAAACTCGGGCAACATCCACAGCAGTGTATGTTTCTTTTACTGGAATCAGATGGGAAACTTTGGTTAACTTGTCAACTACCACAAAAATTGCACGCATCTGCAACTCAAGCATTGAACTCGGCTGTGGTTGTAACCCTTCGAAAGGGTCCCTTTGTAGATGATCTGGAATCTGGGAAACAGAAGGAGAGGGAGGAGGAGACGGAAAACGCGGAGCTGGAGAATGGGTGCGCTCTTCCAGAGCCAATATCTGCGCCTTCCGCTCTTTCAATTTGGTACTCTGTTCTGCGATTGCTCGCATCATCGTTTGGAACATCTCTGGTACACTCATGCCTGATGCCCTAGATGGACTGCCTGGTGCACTTCGGTCCCAAGGTTCTTGTTCTCTCTGGTCGTCGTAGCTCGCCATAGCAGGAAAATGCACTACCTTTCCGGAGCGCAATCTGACCATCCACTGTGTGTGGGAGACTTTCGGAGGCTGAAACCAACCATCCTCCGAGTCAATCTGAAAGGGGTGGTCCACCGGAGTCTAAAAACCAACCACACGAGCGAGAAAAAATTTCTGGTTTCTTGTTGATCTTTATACTTCAAGTAGGCTTTGATACCGTTGTGACAAGCGGAAGCTTCAGGGTAGATCGGTAACTTCAATGCTCATAAATCAGCAATCATTCACGACGGGAATAACGCACAAAACTGAAAGTAGATGTGCAGAAAAATAGAGAGAGAGAGAGAGAGGGGGGGGGGAGAAGAGGACACAGTATTGGGTCCGGAATACCCCCACCATGAATGGTGTATTTGCTTTTATTAGAATGATGCAAAATCTGAAAATAAAAGACTGACTTGACCTGTTTTGGCTGAGATGAATCTTTGCCCTTGACCTTCAACCTTCACCCTTGCATTAGCTTCTCCCTTGGCTGTCCGGGCCCTTGAGTAGCTGCAGCACCTTGTGAAATATGAGAGACGAATGACCTGAATTATGGCTGGGCTTTATATACCCTTTCATGCTGCTGGTCGGCTGTCCTATAGGAGGCGGGTGGCAGATTTATTCTCCACGACTGGTTTAAAACAGCAAATTATTCTCCACGACTGGTTTAAAACAGCAATTCATGCTGCTGGTCGGCTGTCCTATAGGAGGCGGGTGGCAGATTTATTCTCCACGACTGGTTTAAAACAGCAAATTATACTAATAAATCAGCGCTTTCACACCTATAAAGGCTGGCCACTTAAGTGCATACTGTCCAGGCTGCTGGGCAGCCCTTATGCCCTGGCCGCCTACAGTCCTGGCTGCCCATGGGCTAGCCGACTGGCTGGGCTGGCCTTCAAAGCATGTTGGCTGGCTGGCCGGCCAGGCTTTTCTATGGCCTGGCCGACAGAGCCACGGCATCCTTGGCTGGTGTGAAGAGTCCATGGGCCCCTTGGGGTGGCCTAAGGCCTAACCCTTGCCCATTCACGGGATATAATACCCCTTTCTGGGTTAACCCTAAGGGCTACCGCCTTCTACATGCAACCTACATGCTTCCTATACAGTTGCCTGGTGTCCGGCTGCAAACCAAACACTTAGAACACTTGACATCATTCCAGAGGGAGACTCACAGCGTGGACTGGCACTGCTTCATGTGCAGGACAATGCACACCTGACCTCGGACGCATGGAGTAGAACTCGTCCCGGACTGGGCTCACATGGGACCAGTTTTCCACTCCAGGTCCTTCACCTTCTTGTTTAGATATGTCCACGTGGCATCACAGTGCGGGATGCACGTGACATGGGCAGGTTGTCGGGCCTTGGCCAGCCCATGGGCCTTGGTCAAGCAGCCGACAGGTCCTAGAGGCCTTGGCCAACCAGTCAGCCGGGGCATAGAGGCTGCCCAGCAGGCTGTGCAACTCTGGATAGCAGCCAGACAGCAGTGCATAAGGGCGAGTAGGGTCCAATGTGAAAGCACATGCCTAAAAGACCAGGTTGTGGGGAAAATCTTAGCACGCCGACCCTTGTAAGAGCCAGCCGACCAGCATATTCTAGGGCTATAAATAGCCAAGTCAGAAATCAGTCAAGGCATCTCATTATTCACAAGGGGTTGTGTGTTCCAAGGGCTAGGACAACCAAGCCAAGGTGAAGGGTGCAAGTCAAGAACCATATTTTTATTTGGAGAATTTGCATCATTCTAATAAAGCAAATACACCATTGGTGGTGGGGGCCCTACAAAGGGTATTCGGGACCCAATACTATGTCCGACTCTCTCTCTCTCTCTCTCTCTCTCTCTCTCTCTCTCTCTCTTTCTGCACATCTCTCTCTATGTTGTGTGTTATCTTCGTTCATGAAAGATTGCTGAATTTTTGAACATTGAAGTTACCGATTTTATCCATTGAGCTTTTGTGTGTTACACCATTGGGGGCAGACCAGTATTATGTTAGAGGTGTGGCCATCCCAAGGAGTCTCAGTGTCACTGTCTTTGGGATTGCCCAAAGGATCGTGCGCATTTTCACTATGGACCATGCTCCCACATGTATTGTCACGTGGGAACTCTTGCTTAGGCCACTGAGGCCACGATCATCATGCCGTACGAGGAGGGTCTCTCATCTTCATATTTCCATTGTGCTAGTTCCGGCTTTGCCTACTAGTCGTTGGATCCTAGGTTCTTGCAGAGATGGGAGATTTGCAATAGTATTGCCGCGTGGCATATATGGAGAGCTCGATGCAACGAAGCCATAGAAGGCACCCTCACGCCGCTAGCGAAGTCTATCCAGAGCATGTGGCTCGATATCATTCATACCCTTTGTGGTCAGTGGGGGTAGCTTTAGGGTGGTTGAGACCGCATGAGGAAGCGTCGAGAGGCCTTTCTCAGGATTTGGCGGCACGGTCCTTTTCTTACAGATATAGGTGGCAAGCCCACTTGGCATTACAGACCATGTGTGTGGTTATATCCCCCCCCTCCCCATTGTATGAGATAGCCTTCTCCTCCTAGAGCGGCTAGCCGGAGGAGAAGTGCATCATCCCCCTTTGATCATCTTGACTAGTGTTTTCCTTTGGGGACGGATTTGTACTTAGCCTTTTGGTTGTTTCTTGGTAACTAATAGAAGGAAATTTTTCTTGGGAAAAAAAAAAGAATACTTACCACTCACCTGTTCAAACTTCACATGCCACAAACCATGTCAAAATACAAGGCACACGCATGGTTCACGGGTCGGTGTCCCGTGCTCGTGAACTGGACACGTCATAGTAGGCAGTCACATGAAAACAAGTCATGTGAAATCAGTTTCAAGCAAGCAGAGATGTGTGCACATGCATTATGCAACGGATATATCTCTCGTTCGTGGAACTTGTAAATAGCAGGTCTTCCCAAGCACGGAGCTGGCTTAGTGGGAAGCCTAAATTGGGATCCCTGACAGTGGTCCCTATACAAGGGCTCACAACATGCATAGTGTCCATCAAAATGGTGTCCTAAGTGTACTGGTTAAGTAGAATGCCCACGTGGCACCCTAGTACGGCATGTGTGCAGATGACACCACCCGTGTCCTCCAGCAGCTCGAACTCCAATACCATCTTTCTCTCTAGAATTTCAAATAATGCAAATCATGCCAGCCATGTGAAGGATGTATGAAACATTGGAAACCAAGTGATGGTGGAAATGTGCATGGCATAGGAGCAGCAAGTTTGGGTAGAAGAAAGAGAAATCCTAGGCATGCGCTAGGAGGCAAGATCTTTGGAGATGAAGAATGAAGAAGACCGTCATTAGCAGCTCCAAAGATCTTGCCTCCTAGCGGGCAGAGAAAACTTGGGCTATTTTGGATGGGGTTTCCATTGCAAGAGAATCTGTTCCTGAGACAGGTTGTGCCAAAGCTCCGGTCAAGGTGGCTTTCACCCAAGTATTTGGGCAAGGTCTTTCCAGTCAGTTTTTTTGCGTGTGAGCCTTGATGAGTATGAAGCTCTTTATTATTGAGGCCACGTCTGTAGAGCAGTCAGAGTGCATCTCACAACCTAGAAGGACACCAAAACCTTCTCTAATAGGAGAGAATTTTAACGTGAGAATTACTGTCTAATCCTTGCTCTGAAATCACCGTAAGGAGTCTTGAGAAAAGCAATCACTGCTTGGAATAGTGTAGATACCAAGTAAAACATTCAAAAGTGATGGGGATTCACCCACACAAGCAGCAAGAGCACGAGGTCTCAATCCACCTACCTTTCAGGGATGATTTGGTAGTCTTTTTGCTGCTGAAATCTACTCAATTTGATAGTCTTCTATAAGTTATTGAAGCATGTACACACCCATGGATCAAAGATATAACCCTTGTTCATGTTGACACGTGCAACATCAAAAAATTGCTGCATCTTTGATGCCTCTTACTTCAGTGTTCTTAGGCTGGACCAAACTATAATGTAAGAAGGTTTAAGGTTGTATCTGTAGTTGTCATAGTTTAAGCTACAATAATGAGCAGACTGATTTTGGAGCTACTTCTGTACTGGGTTGTCATCTTTGGTAGAGTATCTTGTCGGAGTTGCTCCTTTGAGTCGGGATTTGGCACAAGCTCACTCCGCCCTTGTGAGTGGAAGTTGGCAAGGACTGTGTCGACGCTACGTAGCTTTGGTTGCACATACAGCTTCGAGAGTAGGTACGGTGTTGAAAAAGGTGCTACATGATACTTTCCTTTAGGTTCTTGTTTGTACCTATCAAATAAAGTCTGTCTAAAAATCTACTTTTTTATGGTGAAAGGGTACCGATATTTGCAAACAAGCCTTCAAAGAAACGGTTATTTGACACCCTTTTGTCTGCCATATCCATGGAAGCATCTCGCTTGGAATCTGCTGTAGTTGTAACGGATGGATCTCTGGTAAAATTCTCATGTTGCTTTCTCAATCAGTTTATGGATACAACCTTTATGCTCATAATCATGGACATGGGGATCATAATTATGACCATGGACATAAGCATGATCATAGTCACATGCATGATCACGGGGATGGGGATTATAATCATGGCCATGGACATAATCATGGTCATGGTCACGGTCACATGGGCTAGGTTATATGGATAATTGTTAACTGATTGATGAGCAGGTTGCTGAAGATAAAGCTCTTGTTGGTGAGATCAATCACGAGGTGGAAATATTCTTACCATTTGATTCTGCTGCAGGTAATGGCCAGGCAAGTACCCCTTTTCTTTTATTGAAGTAACACGAGGATACATGTTTTTTTGTTCTTGGTTTTATTTCTACCTGATATCAGTTAATCTGGCGGGGTGACGTGCCACATGAAAGGGGGGAGGTGGGGTGGGGATGAGGGGTGAGATGGGATGACATGACGCATGAAGGGGAAGGTGGGGTGGTGATGAAGGGTGCATGTAGGGGGAGATGGGGTGTGAGAAGGGGTGATGTCACTGCATCACGAGGATGAGGGGTCTGGGTGATGTGCCACATAAAGGGTGTCAAGGTTGGGAAAGATGCAATTTCTAAACAAGTGGAGACTAACTGCATAGATTTTGGTGTCTTGATGTTCAAGAGGTGAGCAATGGGGAAGTTGCCGGTCTTGCCACCTTAAGTGGTTCAGTTCGAGCTCAGGCCTATGGTTTCTCCCGTGATCCTCTGTTACGTGCTGTTGCAGATCTGAAGGCAAGGAGCTCAACTTCCTCTTCTTTTCTTTCATGTCTTTGAAAAGCCTTTGCTGTTCCTGATCTGATGGCCATAGCACAAAACAACATGTTTATATATGCAGGCAGACATAATAAAGAGCCTTAGAAGCAGGCTTGAGATTCTTTATGATGAAGTTGATCTAGCTTTGAAGGATTCTGATTCAACCACAGACGCCACAGGAGTGCCATTGCATCCTCTTCAAAGAATGTGAGCCACTGCTTTCTTGTGCGTCTGTAGCTTTGATTGCTGTACCTCTGCTCTTTGAGGCAGAATCTTTTTTGATAATGTGTTGTTCAGAAGACAATTTTGAAATTTGTCATAATTAATTTCAATTCATGGTGACCATGGTCTTAGTGTGCACTTGTTTTTATTTGAATGTGCAGTGAAGATGCTGCAGAATATAGATGCAAGCTTCCACGCCGAGTGTTTATTCCATGGTTGGAAGACGTTCTACTCTGTGACTACATGCAAGAGGGTGAAACTTTCCAGGTTTTTTTCTGAAGCTTCAGCCTTAACTTTTTATGAGATGAAATGTGACTAGGTGGCATGCTAGTTCTTGAAAAATTACAGATATGTCAAACTTTACGAGGGTAATGCTATTACGTGAGCCTTGCACTGTGGTATACGCTAAGATAAATTTGTAGCACCTCTTTGAATCATAATCTAGGGAGCTAAAAGGGAGCGACTAGGGTGCTGAAAGCAAGTTAATTTCGAAGAATTGGCTTGCTTTCTGGAAGTGGTCCAATTGCCTGACCAGCTACCATGTGTGCGCGCGAGCATGTTTGTTCTCTGGAGTGCTAGCCTTTTTATGTCTGTGTCTGTCCTTTGCCTCTGGAGAAATGATAGAAACTCAGTATAGTGGTTTATTAATGAAGATCATCCACTAAGGCAGGACATATCTTTATGTATGAACCTGCATTTGATGACTTGAGCATTGATGACATGAGTGGGCATGTCGTAGCATGTAGTCTGTGCTTTGAATGATGGAGTTGATGATTTGAAATTTTGTGAGGAGACTCTCATTGAGTCAAGATTACACACTGGTTTTTCTTAAGTTTAAAAGATAACCTGATCTTTCGATTGGTGTGTGTGTTCTATATATGCATGTATATATGTATGTACATACACGTGTGCGTGAGAGAGAGAGAGAGAGAGAGAGAGAGAGAGAGAGAGAGAGAGGCTGCGTCGAAACTGGTTTTACATGATACGAAACAATACGAAACATTTTGAACTTTTGAAATTCGTTTCTTTCATGCTTTTTTCAAAAATCAAAACCCTATGTTAGGTCTTTTCATACCCATTTTTGCAAGCACTGCCCTTTGTTCTTGATCCCGACGGCCTGTAGTGTCTAGCCTACTCTACCTTTGACATGAACGCTTCCCAACACCATGAATCGTACTTTGGTCTTCTCCTTATGTGTGCTTACCTTGTCAGAGAATTGGAAAACGATGCAGGCTTTGGAATTATGCTTTGTTTTTTCTCCTTGCTCTCTACAAGACATCTCCACCATGTTTCATGTTTTTAACTTATTTAAAGTAAAATGTATCAAAAATGCATTTTTTGGTGGGGGAATACCAAAAAATGATTGGAGTCACGTACTGCCAACCTGCACAAGTGACTGAATATTGTTCAGCAAATCCGTAGACCATTATGAAGGGTGGAAGTGGAGTCTGGCAAGTACGCGGCCATAATGCATTTGAAAGGCTGAACATTGATATGGTTTGGCTTGCTTTTGAGGAAGAGCTTTTGCAAAACATTTAAGGAGTTTGAAATGTGGTTCGTGCAAGCTGTTTCTGAAACGCATGGCAACCGTGCTGTGTGTGACATGGCAAAGCCCTAGGCTGGTGGACAGGTCTAACCATAACCTAGCCATGGGAATGGGGCATTTAAAGGGGAGGTGAATCAGAGGCAATGGTGAATTATAGCTTCTGGTTTATAGGAGAAACTGTAAGATGCACCTTATGCGGAAGCATTAAGATAACGATGCAATCACACTTGCTGAAACTGAGTGTAGGGTTGAGAGAAGTACACAAAAGACAGCAGATTGGGCCCAATCCACCCTCTCAAGGGCCCCCATCAGCTGTCTATTAGGTCTCAAGGACCCAAGCCCAAGGATCAACTGACAGTAAACCCAAAGGATCAAGGTTTTGTAGGAAAACTCGTAGTGGTAGTGCTAGGTGTGAACATGGGCTTATAAGGAGCACTTTTTATCTTCTACATGGGAGGGTTTTTCCCCCTGACCACCCAGTGTGAAAGGACACCATATGGACAGAATTTTATTATTATGCCTTGTACTCGTGGTTGTGTATACACAACCTTATCATTCTAATACATTTCAGCATTGTGCTACCAAGTCGGGGCGGGCGGGCGAAGAGCCAACCTAAAATCCACACTACTTGTGCCAGCTGATCTGTGCTCTTGATGTGCGATAGAAGATCTCTATCGCCTCTGCAAATCTCTGAAGATTCCCCACGTCTCCTTATAAGTATGCTGCTGTCTTCTGCGAACTTTGAGTCTAGTAGGTCCTCTTGTGCATGGATGGGGATATGCAATCCTTGGAGCCTTGTCTCTTGAGATGAGAGAAAACTGCTCATGGCCTCGACAACAAATAGAAGAAGATAGGGTGTTAGAGGGTAGCCTTGCCGGACCGAGCGAGAAAGGGGAAATCTGTCACTTTGGCTCCCTGAATGAGAACATGATTGTGAGAGGCCGAGTAAAGTCCAAAAACGCCACGGATCCACTCCTCCAGAAAACCCATCCGGCACATCGTTCCCTCCAAAAAGCCCTAATCAACTCTATCATAGGCTTTCTTGAAACCCAGAAGGAGCACAATGAGATCCTGTTGTCGCATCTTGGCTGAAGCTGTCGCCTCCCAGAAAGTGAAGATGATGTCTAGAATGCTCCAATCCTGAACAAAAAGTATTGATGACGATTTCAGCCTCCAAGACTTTAGAGTAAAATGCCTTACATATCATGTGTGTACCATGACAAAGCCCACATCTTGGTCCAAGTTACGAACAAACATGTATGCTCTTGTGCTTTGCTAGCTTGTGCGCCCGGCGGCGCCGCTCAGCTTTGGAAGTTGGCTGCCGGCCCCGTCTCGGGCCAATGGTCTGCCACTCTCTAGCATCAGTGTCAGCTATGGCCGGATCTTGGTGCTCTGTTGCTTGAGGGCCAAGTTCCCTCCCCCCTTCCCCTTGAAGAGGATTTTTGAGGTTGGGGGGGAGGGGGGGCGGACCACTGGGGGTGGTCTCCCGGACCTATGGCGAGGACAAGCTCTAGTGAGATGCCCCATCTGCGTGCATATGAAGCATTGGCCTAGGAGGCCAGAGTACTCTACTCTTTGCAGAATAGGGGCTCCCTGGAGGCAAGGAAGAGATATGGCATGCGGCACTATCTTCGCAGAGGCTATGCAGATACGAAGGGATGGAATCTAAGCCGCCCGAGCAAGAACCGAAGCGGCGGTGGAGGGGGATCCCAACACTCTCCTGATCACTGAGAGGAGAGGAAGGTATTCCTTCCTAAGGCTTGGGAAGCGGACTGTCACGGGAAAGCTTGAAACGCTAGTCAGAGGGTCAGATGCTAGGTCGAAGCCATGGTGCCACCTTGCAAAGGAGGCCTGGGCCGTACGCATTGCGACGAGGCTCAACTGCATGATTTTGTCCGACGCCAGTGGCGAGTCAAACTCAACCTGGTAGTAGCCACCCCCCAAAGGATGAATATCAGTAATCTTTCCAGGCGCACCAAGGAGGCTAGCCTGTAACACATCCCTCAGTTGTCCACGTGCCGGGCGGCTACTAAAAATCTTGCATACCAAAGTGGAGGCCTCTAAACAAAACAAGGGGTGTTGAATGGGGAGGAGAGAGGGTGGATGGGAGGTGGGAAAAAATGGGGGGGGGGGGGGGGGGGTGGAGGAGGGGCCGGATGAGGGTTGGGGGCGTAGGCGAGGGGAATGGGAGGAGAGGGGAAAGGGGGGCGAAGGCTGGAAGGAGGCAAGGGGCGTAGACGAGGGGAATGGGTGGAGAGGGGGCAGGGGGCGTAGGCGGGGGGGATGGGAGGAGAGGGGCGAGGGCTGGCAGGGGGCGTAGGCGAGGGGGGGCGAAAGGTGAGAGGGGGCATGGGGGGGGGTGCGCTCTCACAGCTCACCCTCGACTTTTCTTCCCTTGTTCACGAAGCTGAGAGACTTAGAGTGGGTGGGATGCTACATCCACTTGAGATGCTTGAGAATAAGTGGCAAAGTATCTCAATGGATTTTGTGGTTGGATTAACATGGACTAGTGGGGGGCTGTGGTTCAATATAGGTTATATTACGTTCCAAAGGCCCAGTCTGGTTGATAGGCTTTAATTTTGGGTTAGGTTAACTTCGGCATAAGGATGGAGCATCTAAAGAGAGGTCTAGTGTGACTTAGAGGCAATGGATAATTATAGCTCCTTGTTTATAGGAGGGACTATATGAGACAATTATTAGTTAGAGTTCAAGGGGAGTGCATACCAATCTTGGACTCGTGACTTGGCAAGGACAACTTGGTGTGGCGACACATGAGGAGTGTGTTAGATGCCCAGTTCCTCATGTTCCTCAATTAGAAAGCTAAACACATATTCTTGTAGATTGGAGACCTTCCTCCTATATGCATGTTGTTGAGAAAAGTGGTGCCAAAGTGTAGCACTAGGAGATCTCCGCAAAATGGATAGACCGGAGGTCCTCCATCACCTTAAGGTTTTGGGGTTTGGATGGCTAGACCAATTGTAGAAATCTCCAGTTAAGTGCGTATTGGCGTGGACACAATTGGGATGGGTGACCTGGTATTAGAACCATGGGCTGAATTGTAACCTCTGAGCCACTAAAGAGTAACCAAGTTGAGTCTTTGAAGCCATGAGAAATTTGACAAAAAGTTCAACCTTTGAGCTAAGAAAAGTGGACAAGTTGGGACCAAGGGGGGGTGTTGAGAAAAGTGGTGTCAAAGTGTAGCACTAGGAGATTTCCACAAAATGGATAGACCAGAGGTCCTCCATCACTTTGAGGTTTTGGGTTCTGGATGGCTAGACCACTTTGTGGAAGCCTCCAGTTAAGTGCCCACTTAAGCGTGCATTATCGTGAACACAATTGGGCTGGGTGACCTCTCAGGACTTGGCCCCCCATCCAATTTCCAACATATATATATGTCTGTAAGGCGTATGTGCATGTACACCCACATATGCATGGACCCATGCATCCACGTGCACATGCATTCCCACAGGTTTTGCAAATTTACAGTCAACGCGCATGACTACTCTGTATTGTGTATGCATGTTTATGCAGTTCAACCTATAACAAAGCTAGTAAACTCTGGCTGAGCGTTTAAAGAGCCCCATTTCACATGATTGTCTTCCTTGATCAATCACTGGGGTGAACTAGAAACACTAGCACATAAGCATTCAGAGGTGTAGAGCTTGTCTTTGGTAGGCAGTTTAGGGATTGTTGCTTCCTTATGTTGGAGTTAGTATGTGGGGATTTTGGAATTTAGTTTGTAGGTTCATGAATTGGAGCCTAGTGAGTATGCTTTGCGAAGGTTTGTGTTTTATCCCGCATTTATGATGCTGTGCTTGGTTGAAGGCTATATAATTTTACTTCTTTCTTGATATCTTTGTAGGATTTAAATAGCCGGTGCAAAGAGCTGCTTGGCATGGACAAGCCACTGGATCAATCTAAGATTTTGGAGCACGAGGGTGATATTGTGAGTCTGAGGGAGAGGTCCTTTTGGGATATTTCAATCAAAAGCATGTCAGACCCAAAGGTTCAATGGAGTGAAACACATCTAAATAAACAGGTTTCTAATGTTGCTAATGTTGCCAGTGTGAAGGCCACCTCCAACAAGACTGCTATGTTGTCTTTCCTTGTGCTTTTTGTGGCATGCATTGTTGCTTTCTTTCTAACAATCAATTTGAGGCATACAGCACATTGATAATTGGGTAGGTTTCTCTCAAGCCTTGTGCAATATGGTATATGGTATAAGGTTGGGTAAGTAGGGAGTTGGATGGGAAATATTGCCCTTGTGGCTTCTTTTGTTTGGGGGTTTGAGGGGTGTTGGTGGCGGAGGGGAGGGAATGTGTGCTTTTCTAACTTAGCTGAAAACTTTATGAACTAGAACACCCCAAGCCTGAGCATATGGTACCAATTGTATCAATGTGGTATGTAGCGTGGATTGTGTACTTAATATGTGAATGCTTGATAATGTGCCTTGCATGGCTTTTAATGCTGAATAATATGCGGTTTGTCTCAGCATTTCATATGTTACCAAGTGTGTTCGATGCCGATATTTGATTCAACATGTTGAGTTTTTAAGGAATGTGCTGGTTGTACATGTGTATGTGCAGCTGTGTTGCATGTCTGGGCAAGTGTGTATTTGCATGCACGTGTCTGGCTTTGTGGATGTCGGCATTAAATTTATATAAAACTTCCATAAACTTTCACCTTTGGGCTCATGTTACAGTAGGTGTGCCAAGATATGGGGCACTATACCCCAGCATTACTTCCTGATTTTTATAAACCTTTACATTTAGTGAAATTTGATATTTTTCTTGTGGGGAAATAGATCTTTAGAGTTAGCAACATTAACATGAATAGCCCCCCCCCCCCCCCCCCCCCCCCCCCCCTTGTGTTGGAGCCAGCTACCGAATGTTTGCTTTATAAAGTTTCTCCATGACTACCTAAATGCTTGAATAATAACAATGCCATACACTGCACGTGTAGTGCTAAAGTAGCTAATTGGCTCCTAGAACATACCAGCTACTAGCTAAAAAGTAGCATGCAAATGTTAAAAGTTTGCTAATTAGTACCTCAACTTGTCTAGCAGACACGGTAGGTGTTGCCAAAACATGGTACATATTTTGCTAATTAGTACCTTCACTTGTCTAGCACATAGTAGGTGTTGCCAAAACGTGGTACATAGCATGCAATTATTGTGTGGTGCTAACTAGCAGTTTTGATTTGATTGTTGCTAGTTAGCATTTGTTGGAGCCCCTTGTGTCCACCTCACAAAACTCTATTTCCTTTGCATCACCCAACTCTTGAGCTCCTTAATTTTAGGCCCAATTCAAAAACTAAGATCTCTACACCTCTTTTTGCCCAGAGTATGTCCACACTTGGATGTTGCAAGGCTAACATAATCAAATTTAGCATTTAGCTTGCTAATAGTGGCTTTTAATTAACATACTTGTGAGTATGTCCACACTTGGATGTTGCAAGGCTAACATAATCAAATTTAGCATTTAGCTTGCTAATAGTGGCTTTTAATTAACATACTTGTGTGGTGTACTAATAGAAGTTTGTGATTGCCAATTAAGACTAATGTGCTAGCTCTTGGCAAGATTTGCTAATTAGCATGTGATTATGCCCTTAATTTAGCACATTGGTGCTAAATAGTCAAAAGTAGGTTGGACGATCCGACGAGCTAGCATGTTGTTATATGTGCCAATAGCCTTTGAAGCTTGGTGAAGAACCTTGTGAAACTATTGAGTGTGGACCCATGACATCCAATCTTTTAACTTTTTAAAGCTATTATGCCAGTTATGGTGATATTCGTCATAACTTGGTTCACATGTATCCCATTTCATATACGTCCAAGGATCCCCATAGCCCTTGTATCAAGTGTTGCTTATTCATACAAGGAATGTTCTTGGAGGAGAAACACTTGAAAAAGCGAGGAGATTCTCTCCTCTCTCTCTCTCTCTCTCTCTCTCTCTCTCACACACACACACACACACACACACACACACACACACGTATATAAGGTATATCCTTGTGAGTAGATATAAGAACCTATCCCCAAAAGGAGATGGACACAAGCACCTCATAATGGGAGTACATAAGAATCTTTGCATAACAATTTCAAAGTACATAAGAAACTTTCCTAGCAGATTCAGCATCATCGATACATCTGTTAACATTGTTACCACAAAGGCGACCAAAGGCTAGTCTTTTGATATGTAGGGATCCACCAATTTCGAAGGAGGAGACCAATAGCAAATATTTTGTACAAGAGGGTTTGCTATCTTATTCTAGAATGATTGCAAAAAGTCAAAGCTAGTTTGGTTGAAATAGTGGTTAATTAACGATGGAAATAATGGATGGAAAAAAGTCCTAAGCATTTTTGGTTGAAATAGTGGTTCATTAACGATGGAAATGATGGATGGAAAAAAGTTATAAGCATGTGAAAGGAGCCATCAAACGTACAAGTTTGGTGCAAACTGTTGTTTTTTAAAGCAATATCGATAAATTAATTTTGGTAATAAAGACTTGTATTCTTTACATGTGATTGGAACTTTGTTATTAGAAAATTGTATTGGAGATTCTTTATTGCCATAAATAGATTCAAAGATCCTTAATGCTTTTACTAAAAGAGAACACACAATGATAGTCCGACAAGAAGCGACACATGCATACACCTTTGCATGGCATAGTGTTTGGATCTATAGTTTCCACTCTATCAATAGTCTAATAACTTAAAGGTGATGAAAGATTCAAAATTAGTACCTAGTCAATTGATGCCTAATGGTCAAGGCAAATTTACATTTTTATAGTGAGTTAGGTATTCGACCCACTAAGGCATATTTCGGCATTTATGACTTATTGAAGTGGCTTTGCATCAATGTGATGGAAATAAGTTGTATGTGAAGTAGTGGAGTTACAATATACACCTACATGTGTGCTACTAGTGATATCTTCTTGCACTCGTGAACAAAAATGGCTTGTTGTTTGAATTTATTCATTCAAAGAGATGAAACAAGCTTAATCCACCTTCGTCAACAAGGGTAGCTAATCTTGTATATGTATATGTATCTACTGTATGTATCTTGGAATTCCCATTTTTAGTAGCTTTACTTGTGGCACACCTAAGGATGTGAAAAAACCAACTAGACAAATACATGAAGCAGTCTCAAAAATCGTATGAAGTGTGGATGATGATGAAACATAGCGACATGAAAGAGGTGGACGATCTTGTACGAGTCTTGGTGGATGAATTACTTTGTTGATGAATACTTGTGTTATGTGTTATATATTTTTCTCTATTTTGTATGCATATTGAATGTTGTAGTGTGTTTATGAAATTTAAGTGGAATGTATGCTAAGAATGTTATCTCTCCCTCCCTCTCTCTCTCTCCCCCTTAGTGGAATGAAATTTAAGTGGAATGTATGCTAAGAATGTTGTCATCTCTCTCTCTCTCTCTCTCTCATTTAGCAACAAGATATACACATGCATGTTAAAATCTAGTGTGTTTGGCAATGCTTAAATGTAATGGAATAACCTCAACATCAATGTTCCTAGGTGACATTAAAATATTTAACTTATTAGGTGGAACTAGAGTTGTGTGATGAGTAGGTGTGATTGGAAAATTTTAGAATAAATGTAGTTAATTTAAAAGAGGTAAATAAACTTTAGGAGACTAGAATCGAGAGAATCTAGGAGAAATTGTTGGGCTAACAAGAAGCCATTGGATAAAGACTATGTAAAGCTTCAGAGTATGCAATAAAATACACAATCAATTTTTAATGCATTTCTTGTTTTGTTATGATTCATGTCTTTTTATTTTGTTATCACTCTGTTCATCCATCATGAAACTTATCATGGCATTTAAATGTCATATGTGTTATTTTCTCTCCTACTCTTGCTCCCCAACATTTAGTAGAAAAATGCAATATCTCTCATCTAAAATATATGTTTACAAACTATTAAGATAAGTATTCTTTATAATATTTCTAATATCTTCAAAAATTGAACTCAAAATTCTGTAGTGAGTATCAAGCTTAATAGTGACTGGTGTAGTATTTGGGTAGCAAAAAATTACTACTCAAAGAAGAGCTTACTGCAAAAAATTGGTGCGAAATGTGGTAAAACAATTTCTCTACAAACTTGTAGAGCACATTATGTTCTATTGGGTCATAAAATTTTCTACAAAGTTGTGGAACACATTATGTCTTATTGGGTCATGAATTTTGGGCTCAAACAATGAAGAAAAGAAAGGCCAATAATGCGGATTTTTTAAAAAAATGTACATTTTTAAGCTCTATTTTGAGTAACCTTCATATTAGTTTGATGATGTAGGGAAATCAATCAAGACTCTCTACTTTTCTCATCATGATGTGGGGACTGAATCCTATTACAATCTTAAGAAAGTTAATATTTTTGTAAGTGTTGAATCTCAAAGTTTTGACATGTGTAGACTTTGTAATAGTTTTACTACTCTACTAGGTTGAGCATTCCTCTATAAGCTTGAGCTCTCTAAAGCTAGGGTTATTTTGAATTCACAATTTTAGAGCTATGGTTTTTTAGTAAATATTATTATATGGTTTAGTTTGATAAATATTAGTTCTCTAAAGCGAGTGCTTATGTGAATTTATAATTTTAGAGCAAATATTCTTTTTGTGGTGCGGTCTGAAGAATATTAGTGATCTAGTTTCTTATTGGGGTGGTGTCAAAATAAGCTTGTAAAGTTTACAAAAAAGCTTGCATTCAAAATCTCGCAAAATAAATAAACCCCTCAAAGAATCTTCAATGTTAGAGGCAAATTTATTGCTTGCATGTCTATTTGTCCAAGATTGGTAAGATATGATCTTGAGTGCAACCGTTGAGCAAATGCTTATCTATTATAGATGATTGAATCCTTGAGTTAGAATAGTTGAGGCTTGAGTTTGATAGTGAATCCTTGAGTTAGAATAGTGGAGGCTTGAGTTTAATAGTGAATCCTTGAGTTAGAATAGTGGATGCTTGAGTTTGATAATTTTGAAACATCTTTGTCACTATTTTCAACTTCTTCATTGTAGCTAGAAAATCAAGGACATCAATTTGCAACTTTAGTACGTCTTGCTATCCTATGATTTGATCGATCACTTTTGAGGAAATTCTCCACAAGCTAAGTTTTATGCAAAAGCTTGAAATTCTTTACCATAAAAAAGGCAAATGTCTTGTTGCTTAGATTAACTAGCTAACTAGAAAAACTCACCTTGCTCTCAAAGGCACCTTAAGTAAATTACCCTCCATCTTCAAGTACATGACACTATCAATGAAACATCAGAGCCCAACTTTTGATAACTCATGCTCCTTTTGTTTCTCTCTAGAATGAACCATGGCCTAAATATTATTTTTAAAAGAAAAAAATCAGTGCAACTTATATTAAGACAAATTATGAAAATCTTTGTATTGTGTGTATCATACATAACTAAAACCTGAGATGTGTATCTCTAGTATAGTGTATGATGGACGAGAAGACTTAATATGTGTATATGACAAGAGCTAAAATGTGTCTAACCTAAGATGTGTATCTAAGATTGAGAAATACAACTTAAAATCTAGAAATATTAAAAAAACAAATGTATAAGGTATTTGTATAATAAAGATAGATTGTAGCTTCACTTGAGATCTAGAAATATCAACAAAAATAAATATATAAGCTATCTATAAAAAAGATAGATTATAATTTACGAATGTTATTTCAAGGTTTGGAAATATAAACAAAATTAAACATATATGCTATCTTTGGAAAAAAAAAGAGAGAATGTAATTTATAAATGTTATTATGGCATGGGATTAGGTAAGGCTAGCACAAAATAATCTCCACAAAATCAAAATGTGCATAAAATGATCCACTAGAGATCAAAATGTGCATAAAATGATCCACTAGAGATCAAAATGTATTAATATTTATTTTAAAATCATTGAACATAAAGTTAATCTATAATAGGTCAAAATTTGTTGAATTTATTGATTAAATATTTGTACTCAGAAGAGCTCGAAATGTGTATACAAATTGAGCTAGACGAAGCTAGAATACACACAAAATGATCCATAAGATATCAAAATACGTATCTTATTTTAAATCAATTATAAATATTTATAAAATAACTCATGAGATGATTTTTGTAAATAAATTATAAATGTTTATAAACCAACTCACAAGAGCTCAAGACTTTTTTTTTTTGGCAAAGCTCTCTCCCATAAAGGTTGTAATGCTCCCTCTTTTTCATCAAGCCTCTTGCTCCACACCTCTTTCCTCTTCTTTAAGGCTCATTTCCTCTCCCTCTCCTCTTATTTAAGGTGGATTTCCCATTTTTACATGGATTATGTATAAACATTCCCTAAAAGAGTTTTTTTAGCAACCATCAACTCCCCTAACCCCTCTTATTGATCACTTTTTAGGTGATTAATATGTGTGACCAAAATTCCCAAGCATGTTCTCTTAAATTTTTTTGAGTCTTTTTTTTCTAAAATAGAGGTATACACAAATTCAAACTCAAGAAGTTGGCATGTCTTACAAAATGATTTATAAAAAATAAAAATGTGATTTCTTCTAAAGTTATATTTTTCAATTGAAAACATAATTAAAAAAAACAAATGAGAATACGAAACTACCATTAAAAAAAGTACAATTAATAAAGGTAGCATAAAAACCAAATTAAAAGAATTAAATTAAAGAATAAAATTAATTACACTAATTCAATTAATAGTAAAATTAACTCTTGAAGTTCCCATGGACTAATGGTCTTATAGTTGATTGACCTTACAATTCTTGAGCACGAAAGTATTACATCAACTATCATTGTGCTCTGAGTGTTAGTAAGAATAGGAGTAGGGGTGTCTGAAGGGACACAAAGATCCTCCATCAATCTTCTTAATCATACACATTCAATTGTCACAGTGAATGCTACCCTTCTATATTTAGCTTCACAAGACTAGGTTGTTGCATTTGGTTGTTTCTTGCTTAGCCAAGATATGCATGAATTGCTAAGAAAGAAATAGTTTCGAGATGTGGATTGTTGTGTATCATAATCGCTTGCTCAATTAGAAGCATTGAATGCTTACAGTTCTAAATCACCCCCCTTAGCAAAGAACAATCTAAGATCTTGAGTGCCTTGTAAGTGTTTGAAGAAGATACTTTTAATTGCCTACCAATGCTTAGTGCATGGGCCATGCTTGAATTTTAAACATATTTAAAGATATGTTTAATTACCTACCAATGCTTAATGCCTGAATTTTGAAAGTTGTGACACCATACTAAATTTCTGGTAGTGAGTTGCACAAATAGATCTAGCATCCATCGACTTAATCATAAGTGGTTATGTCGAATGGCATGAGCGACATCCTGTAGACTAGTTTTACACCAAGTTTCATTAGTGTAGAAATCAGTTTGTAACTTTTCATGTTGAACCTCTTGAGCAGTGCCTTGATGTACTTTGACTGCTTAATGACTATACCATCATCTTACTATTTATTAGGGTTTTTTTTTCTCTTTTCATGGACCTTATGGGCAAGATGGAGCAGCTATGTGGGATCATGAAAGAGAGTTTATGCATCTTGTAGGCAATAAAAACTATATAGTCATTGGCAAATACTCTTGGCATGTTAATGAATCGGAATAACATTGGAAACTTAATCTTTTTTTACTAAACTTTAGGAGGTAAAAGGGTACCCTTTTTCTGGAGGAAAACGTATGCAACAAAAGCTTTTGATTTATCCCACATGCTCTCTGTTTTGAAAAACATGGAGCCTTTATAGGTTATTTTGGGCAGACTGTTTTGTGATAAAATTAGAGGGGGAGTGGCTTGTTGGTCTAATGGCTTGTGGCTCTGGGTGCCCGACGCATGGGCGTTCCCACGGTGCGGACTTGTGTCGTGCCACTCTAAACCGCTCGTCGTCTGTGGCCGTCCTCATTGGTTGTGTGATGCCGTCGCGCTATGCACCACCACACCACAATTTTGGGTGGGGGAAAAAAGGCATTTTTTTTCCTCTAGCCCCTCCCCCCTCCCCCCAAAAAAAAAGAATTCTTTTGATAAAAGAGCCTATTTTTTAAGATGGCTCCTTGCAATGGATACATACACCCATTTTTTTTCATAGGCAAAGTAGAGGAGGGGAGTAAAAGAAGAGGAGGGGAGTAAAAGAAGAGGACTTTCCCACCCCTAAAAAACCTACATAAACCACAATCTTGCTTCACCAATTGAGAGAGGGAGAGAGGGCTTTGAGAGAAGGAGAGCTTGGAGTAAGTGGGAGGAGTAGAGCTTCACATGAAGAGGATGGAGAGTAGAGGATGGATGAGCTAGAGAGCTAGAGAGGTGAGGTAAAATTTCTCGTGTTGTTTCCATGCAAAGGGAGTTTCTTCTCCCATCATATGATTGTATGGGTTTTCCTTTGGTATACACTTGAATAATGATAGTAGCTTTTTCTCATTTCATGAATTTTGTTTCGTCTTTGTCGATGCTATGGAGTTTTATCTTTTTTCTCTTCATCATCTATGTCATTATGTTCTTACTCTACAAGCTTGGTATGCTTTGGTGAGTGTTCTCGTTGATCGGTTTGAGTTATGGGTGTTGAGAACTATAGTGAGAGTAGAGAGAGTGCTCTATTCTTGCTCGAGTTGTTGCCTTTTAGTGAGAGAATCACCCTTAGCATCAGAAGTTTTGTTGGAATTGGTCTTCTGTTGAAATTTCTTGCCCTTATCCTTGGTTGCTAAAGCTTAATCACTACTACTAGAACTCTTGAAAACATTCTTTCTAGATTGTTCCTCTTGCAACAATAATCTTACAAGCTCTTGATAGGTAAGAGAGGTTGCATTACCTCTCAATCAAAGATGGAGGGAAGTATTAAACCTAGATAAGATTCATGAAAAGAATTAAGGCTGATGTTAATCATGTTTTTTTTAGGAATGAGTTTATCAATATTGAGAAGTTGCTCCCTCAAGTCTTGCAATTTTGTTAAATGTTCATTTATGGACTCCTTTCCTTGCATGTTTTCACTATGAAGTTGGCTTATGAGATACGCAATCCTTGCATCATTTTTAGCATGATACATAACGTTTAGAGTGTTCCAATCAAGCATGGATGTTCTACAAGAGCGAATGTGTGAAATATAGACCCTTTCACTAACAAGGCAATCAATGCTAAAGTTTGAGCATCATGAGAATCCTATATTTTTTATTCAATAGTAATTTAAGGAACTTGTTATTGGATTTGTTGTTGGCCTTGGCCCCCTTTGCAGGAACAATTGTGATAGGGCCGGGTCGTAACATGCCATTGTAAGCCCTTTACAAGCAAGTACATTTCTGACCACAAAATTCCATATGGAGTAATTTAACCAATTTATCCTCCCTAAGAAAGGATACTAAACAAATCATTTGCAGAGTTATTGGTCATACCTGACTGCTAGAGAATTGAAAAAGGAAAGATGTTCAAATAAAGCTTAAAGTAAAGTCAGTAGTTACTATTGAACTCACTAAGAAGCTGCTAAAAAATCTCAGTTGGATCATCGATTGGAGGCTCCGATCATTGGAGATGAAGAGTCGGATGATTAGACTACGGAAGGGATTGCTGATTGGAGTCTTGGATCACCGATCAAAGAAAGTGAAATAGAATTATTATTGGAAAAATGGAAGATCGAGAGGTACAATTGGACGATTGGAAAATCTCTGATTGGACAATTGGAGAACCATCGATCAGGATGATTAGAGACGACCGATCAAACGATTGAAAAATCATAGATCGGACGATTGGAAAATCACAATCAAGCGATTGGAGAAGTGGAGTCGTCTCGTCGATCCCAAAAAGTAGAATCAGACTATCCCAAAAGTGGAATCGGTCAATGTAGGATCATTGAAGAAAGTGGAATTGTTGGAGTAGGATCGTTGAAAACTAGAATCGAAATGATTTCAAGAGGGAATGAGGAGTCGAAGCGATTCGAGAAAGTGGAATCGTCGATCTAAGAGTGAAATCGACCGATTGGAGAAGCTGATAATCCAAGAATTGAATCGAGCAATCGAAGAAACCACTATTGGATTCTCTGATACCACTATTGGATTATCTGATACCACTATTGGATTTTGCATAATGGAGAGTTGAATTCACATACACACAATGCTCAATGACTAGAACATAAGGATGTAGAGCGTGTGAGAGAGTGGCAAGCTCAAAGGACAGAGATGAAAGCTCTCTACAAGTATAAACAAAAAGTATAAATGAGCAAGCAACCCTAAAATATGAGTAAGGTTACTTATATACAAGCAAACTCTAAGGTGCCCGTTCACACCTGGCTGGCCATGGGGAACCAAGGAGATCCTTACTTAAGATGGTTAAGTGGTTAGGATGCAGTGATATTGATTAGCTTTTGACTACCTTTAGCATTGGAACTCTTGTGACAAGATTTTGATGGTTTGGTTGAATAGGTAACAAGACAAGGGGATCAAGATGGGTCGTGAGCGGCTAGGATGCAATGATGTTGATTGGTTAGAGAGGTGATCGGAAGTGTAGGCACAATCCCTAATTGGATAACTCTATAGGTGTACTTGTGAGTCCAAATGACAAAAAATCTATAGGCATAGACCCCCCCTCAGTGCATACTAAAGATAGTTTTACGTTGAGCTGCATGGTCATTACATTCGATTATAATTTAAGAAGCCATCTAGAAAGTTGTAGGCTTCCTTTCCTATAACCTTCTCAAGCACATGTTGTTCTATGTATAACAATGGGTAATGAGCTGTAATAGTGGATGCACTGACCTTTTTCAAGTCTATGCATACCCAAAAAATTTCCGTTCTTTTTAGGAACAATTACTACATGTGTGCTCAATATCATAAATAAATCATGCCACCTTGACTATCTTATCAATTCCTCCTCAACTATTACTCTTTTTGGGGGGTAGGGGCCCATGTATGTCTTTTCTCTTCTTCTTAAAAAAAAAAATAAATTCTTTGTTGTTTGTTGATTGTTTGTTTGGCTTGCATGCCTTTAGCCACTATATGTAATGGCAATTGAGGGTCAGGTGCATCCTTTAAGGAGTAACCCAACATTTGGATCAGGTTTGTAATTTAGACTACTAAATCCTTAACATTCATCATCAATTAAGTCTTATTGTTAGTCTTTCACTGATCTATGGTGTTTCTAGTTTTGATTAATGTTAATCCTTAACATTAATCATTGATTTATTGTTGTGAATCTTCCAGTGCCTTCTGAAAGTCTAAGGTCAATGTAAATCATGGCATTCTCAGCCCAAGTCAGTACCATCATTACATCTACATTAATTAAGCAAATACATCTATACAGTGGGGGCACTCTAGACGGTTATTTGGGACTCAATTTTGTGTTCTTTATGTGTCTCTCTCTCCTTCCCTCTCCCTATTGCTCATAAATTCTCTCAAAGTTTGGTGTTGCATCAATCCCTATTTCTCATAAATTCTCTCAAAGTTTGGTGTTGCATCAATCGGGGCAAGATAATAGTGGACACATTGACAACAATAATGTTGAAATTTGGGTTAATTGGCAATGCTAGATTGTATGGTATGCGTGTGATGAAAGGTTGATTGTGCAAAGGTGATGGGTTTGGTGAATGTAAAAGGTGAGTGGATAGATTACAAATGATGAAATCATTGATGAAAGTTGTGATATGTCATTATGCCACATGGATCATGAGAGATTCATGGAGATGACGAAGAGATTCGATGTTAGAGAATTTAGGAGAGGTCAAGTGAATCATGGAGAGTTCAGTGGATCTAGAGATGCTCTACAAATTGATCAAATCCCAAGCTCATTTAGTGTGGAATTACAATGATTAGACTCTTATTTTATGCTAGTTATTTTCTCCATTAATTGTAATTATGTTTGTTTAATCATGGTACAAATCATTGTTTTGACCCTCCCTAGCTTCTCAATGTTCAATTTGGCATTAGAGCCTCTAGGGCTAGTTGAATGGTGTCTAGGATGTTTGATTATGGTCTAGATCTCATTAGTTTTTTTCTTGTGTTCTTTCACTGGGGTTAGGGGAGAGAGAGACAGAGAGAGAGCTTCTCATCACTCTCCTTTCACCAGTGGTGCATTTCTCCACATCTCTCCATCAAGGTTCTGCTGCAATTTCCCATTGGGGTGAGAAGAGGTAAGCTATTTGAGTGCTCTGTATGCTCAAAATGAATTGGGTGGCTAAATGTTTTGGCAAGAAATGGGCAAGATGTCGGTAGCATGGGGGAGTGCTATGGGCCACAGTGTGATTGATTACATACCAGACCACAAGAGCCTCTGGCCTCCATACTAGAGAAGTACCTAGAGAGAGGGCAGGATCCCTTCTGAGAGCTAGACACCCCCACCCCCGAGAGGTCTTGTGCTTCATTGGCCAACTGCAGATCCAAGACATACTCTAATGACATTGTGACACCCCACCATACACTGCAAAGTTGTAATGATGTCCACTCCCTCATGGAGAAGGATGGTACTATTATTTGATGAGGCACCCTCATACATTAGCCATACATAATGGCACCTTGTATACTAGCCACACGGCTACATGTATTATTTTCTACACCTGTTCATAATGCAAGAAAGCAACAAGTTCTTCATTTTCCATGGATCAACACTTTTTTTGATCTCACATACTTTTGAAGCCATCTCTCTCTCTCTCTCTCTCTCTCTCTCTCTCTCTCTCTCTCTCTCTCTCTATCTATCTCTCTCTACAATGTGGAATATTTTGTTAGGCTTGAAAGTATTTGGTCTCTTTAAGAGCTTTCTGTCCCACAATCTAGCTTGCAAATTCTCATGGGTCATATGTACCACTTTTGGTTATCTCCTGCCACCACCCCCCCGCCCCCCACTCCCCACCCACCCACCCACCCACACACACACACACACACACACACAGGTTAACAGATTGGGCTCTTAGTCGAAGGCTTGTTACTGTATACTTTCTCACAATAACATGCAGAACACATTTCTCGTTAGAAGAGAGCACCCTCCATGCGAACAAAGGACCATTTCGCAAGGCCACTCATGAGTCTGAAGTCCCCTTTGCCTGTCACCAAACAAGGCCTCGAGATAGATCTACAACCATAATAGGCTTTCATATATCGAGCCTTCATTGTCCATCAGTGTCTTCTCAGCATACCTCATAACTTCATCTATTTTTCATTTTCATTATGCTTCCTTCAGGTTCTAAGGATGCCTCATGCATCTCCCACCACACCTCACATATATTGTATATCATGGTCTCATGGACCTTACCGGCCCCCTAAAGCCATTTATAAACCATTCCCTTTCTGTGCATGTGTGTGCTTTTTCAATTCTACTACCTTCTAGCTCAGCTATAAAAGCAATGTAGACTTTATCTTGTAAAAAACAAGATAAACACACTTCCTATCAAAATATCTAGAGGGAAACAATTCAGTAACTATACCATTTAGTAACTATACCATTTATCAAGTAGCAAAAACCAAGTTCAAAGCTTGTTAAATATTCAAATCTTTGAAGTCAAACCAAAAACTTGGATTGATAAGAGCTTGAATCCATCCACATTTTAAACTGGCTTTTGGTATAAAACTAAATATTACTAAGCCTCATTCTCATCTATGATATCTTCTTCTAATGAGGAAGTAAGCTGCCTAGAATTAAAAAGCAGGTAGTTATTACAATCACAGTCTCGGCAATTTCTGAAAGCCTGGTCAATAAATCACTGTACAATTCGGTCAAGAATGGAGCTCAAACCAGTAATAAGTGGGACCTTGCCCAAGTGGCTATCACGTTACGATGCCCCGTGGGAGCATCAGTTCATATCCCAACACCTAAATAGTGCCACATCATGTGGCCAAAAAGAATCTACTGATGACTCTGTATAATCACGAGGTTGATCTAGTGTCTTGATATTTTACAGAATAATGTGATCCCTTTGTTTTATATGAAATACTGCAGCATCACCCCTCTCATGCCACCGCATCGCAAGGACATAGCTGTGTATAAATAATCACAAGGTTGATCTTGTGTCTTGATATTTTACAGAATAGTGTGATCCCTTTGTATTATATGAAAAACTGCAGCATCACACCTCTCGTGCCACCTTATTGCAAGCACATAGCCTGGAAAATTATATCCCGCATAAGTGCACAACATATTTGGAAGGCGAGATGCTGGCATGCCATTACTTGAGGGCATCCCTACTTCCCCCATGATTGCTCTCAAACCTTTCTGAGCAGATTTAGGAACTTCACATGGGTTATGGTCCCATGGTTTATTCTTGTCATATGCCCTTCTGGATTGGGATTAGCTAAGCCATGATTAACTTGGGAGTTCTATTGATGCCATACTTAATAGTCTCTTTAGTTTTGGCAGAGAAAAAAGTAAGTGTGGTACCACTGGGATGGCAATAGGAGGATCAAAACTGCCAGACATCTGTGTCAATGCAACCAAAACTGTCTGGCATCGATCTACCACACACAGCAGCAGTCTGTGTGTTTCCTGGGCAAGGACACGGATATAAAATGATTAGTTTGAAGTACCTGAAAAGCAAGCTGCTTGTAGGACGAGACTCACAAGGCCAGTATATCCACATACTTCACAAGTTGACAATTTTAATCTCAGGATGTTCCATCCTGATCAAAGTTGGGACTTACATGGCCATAGACCCAGTTCTTTTTTTTTTTGTGGTAAATTGTATAGACCCAGTTCTCATCTGGATGCAATCGTTCAGGTATTGCATCGGCATAAGAAATGATTCTTACAAGAACCCAATTGGCATTGCCATAAAGCTTCCAAACTGAAAATTCATGCAAACATGGACATGACTAAATGATCAGAGAGAAGCAAACCTTCATTTGAAAGAAAGTGTTTAAACAGTTTAGAAAGCACCTTTAGCAGCTCAACTTAGGAAGCCTTGGTTTGAGAGAGAACACGCAGAGAATCTAGAAAGCACAGCTTGTATTCAACTTAGGAAACCTTGGTTTAAGAGAAAAGGTGCATTCAATTTAAAAAACACATCTAGCAGTTCAACTTACAGACAGATTCAATGGAGCATGCTAAGCTTTCCAGAACTTAAATCTCTATGCTACACATGGCTGTGGTCACATGGTTTCTTCCCAGAGACTTCTGCCAGTATTGCCCTCCATGAACCACACAGATGGTACATGGTGCTCAGTATGATGGATGAGGCAATATTCTAGCTAGGGGGATCAAAAGCACAAGCAAGAGAAATAAGAGATAGGACAGATAAATAGCCAGAAACTAGTTAATACATCTTGAAAGAGTACTTCTCTACCATTGACACTCACAAACTTGGAATAGAAAATCAGACCCATAGCATGACCAGACAGTCACTCATTGGTATAAAGACACAGTTGGCAACACAAACATCAAAAGGTACATCGTTTTACCTGTTGAAGTGTGCAATCTCCAAGTATAAGAGCATGTGAACAAGGTTTGAAAAGGCTTAGGTTGAAAGAATACAAGATCAAGTAAACAAGTAATATGAGAGACCATGGGAACAAACTCTAAAAGTTTTTAGAGTTAATATTTTTGGCACAAATACTTTATTGTGAAAAGCGTGCTTTAAGATTTTGTGAGAATCGTCTAGCCTGGGCACCATTGGCGGCAGGCCCAGCACGTAGTTTTGGAGACTGGCAGGCCTTCTGCAGTCTCCCAGAGGAGATCTAGGTGGAGAGGCTGAGTCACTTCAGAGGGGGGCTGATTATGAGGGATGACATTCAGGAGGCACTCATAGAGGAGTGGTTCACGCCTCTCGAGCCAGTGGCCCCACGGTGGATGGGAGCCTTTACACAGTTGGAGATCCTGATTGCTGTCAGAGCTTGCACTGAGGATGGTAGATGCCTCTACTATGAGATCCAGCATGAGGGCAGACTTCAGAGAGTGGAGGTGGAGTCGCCTTTGGTTGCAGAGTGCATTTTTCAGTGGATACGGGTAGTGGCCGCCGCTTCTCGGAAGTGGCATATTGACCCAGACCCTGCAGATGTGGACTCTGATTGGCACATATGGGCTTACGCAGCACGCCCCTTGGCCCGTGTCCAATGGGACCCTGGCGAGTACGAGTGGCATGATCCTTATGCATCCCCCGAGGCCACAGAGATCACCTTTTTCTAGTATACTGTTCGGTTGGGGAGACATATTTTGACGGCGAGGAGATTGGTCTCTCCAGCTGCATTGGAGCATTGGCGGCTACAGGGACTCTCACAGGAGTTTCTGGAGGATTTTTGGACCAAGCTCTGGGCTAGTCGATAGGCACGCAAGATCTCGACTTTCCAGTGGCTGGTCGCCCACAGGGGCTCTGCAGTTGGCACCTGGCTTGTCTACAGCGGTCTTCCGGTGGCCTGCGGCCGATGCGGCCACCCTATGGAGACACAGAGACATTGCCTATGGGACTGTCCTCAGGCGCAGCAGATTTGGCTGCGGATGCTGCGCATTCTACTCCAGAGGGTATGTATACGTGGGGTGCCGCTGCTTGGTCGACTTCGTCAGGGCTTGCTATGGGCTATGAGACGGAGCTGGACAGCCAGGCCATCAGATTCATTAGGGGCCAGCCTCGCCTGGTTCCTTCACCGGATTTCTCGTCCGTCGGCTGGACATAGGAGAGGGATCTACGATGGGAGCTCCTCAACAGCCTCACCATATGGTTCACCTGGAGAGCCCGGTGTTTCAGGGCCTTTGAGGGGAGACTGGAGCCACCAACAGAGACTGTTCGAGGGATTTGGCAGGAGTTGATCCACACTTTGCGAGGACAGTATGACCGCATCTGGGGTGACTCGGATGAGGCGATCTTGCGGCGCCAGGCCTTCCACACCACTTGGCGCAGCGGCCCCTTCTATACCCTACACGCGGGTTCCCCCCGTTGGCACTACAGGCCACCTGTTTGGCTTTTCCCCCCTCCTATTGTATGATATAGCCCCTCAGTCTTTGTACTGATATTTGTATTTTTCTGCACCTAGGGAGAGTCTCCCTAGCTGCCTTGCTTAAATCTCTGCTTTGTTTTCTTATGAGCAGGAGAGGATCTTTTGTAGCCCTACGGGCGTTTTTATATAACTAATGAAAGGATCTTTTCTCGGAAAAAAAAAAAGATTTTGTGAGAAGAGTTCTTTGCTTTTATGAACATTCTATATAAAGGTCTTAGACCCAAGCATAATAATAAGTTCAAGTTTTTGGGCTTCAAGGTTTTGTCGGCGTTACCTATAGTACACAGGAAGGAAAAACCTGGTAGGGGGTGAGGCAGCCAAGCTTCCGACTAGACGGAAAGCCATGATACTATAAAGAGGGATACATTTCGCCTGCACATGAAGAGACCGACCACCAACCACGAAATACAAGAAGAGGGTATCAGGAAAGAGCTCTTGGATGATCAAGGCCATATCTTTTCTTCTTCCCGGGAAACAGATCCTTCTATTATTTAAAAAATAGCAGCTTGAGGGCTAGATGTACACATGCTCAGAACCCTCAAAGGAGGCAACATACAGACTGGGGAGGGGTGTTTCCCTCCATGGCTGGCCGCTCTCGGAGGGAAACTGCCTCATACAAGAGGAGGGGGGGGGGGGGGGCGGCGGCTTGAGACCTGTAATGCCAAGTAATATCGCTGGCCCGATCAGTGAGAAAGGGATCCGTGCCCATGTGCGCACTCTTGACCTCTATGCAAGTGATCTGACCCGCCCCACTGACCGCGGAGGGTATGAATGATGATGGTCCAAATGGAGTGGATGGACTCAGTTGGAGGGGTGAGAGTACCCTCGATGGACTCGCTGCAACGGGCCAGCAAATATGCCACACTCAGCTATGCTGCTGCTGCTGATCTCCCAATTCGGCTTGGTGCCTTGGAGACCAGGGCTCTGCCAGGCTGTCAGGGGTGGGAACTGTATCAATCCTGCCGTGAGAGCCGGAGGGCCTACCCACCTGTTGCCTCCTTGTAGAAAAACGCAAGGCTCAACTCAGTCACCTGCCCCCCAATCGATAGTACGCGGTGTGCAAGGATCCTCTGCCAAACCTGTTGCGCTTTGGGACAATCTCAAAGGCAGTGTCATTGCGACTCCGTGGGGTGGCTGCACCACACGCACTGTGCCAGCCTCGTTGGGCTCTTTGGGCTGAAGGGGTCCTGCCACTCCCACTCACCTGGATCCCACTCGACGCGGTCGGGTCTCCAACGCCATAGGCGCTAGGAACTATCCTGGGCCACCTTGGCTAGAGGAGGGTCTATGTGCCATTGATGATCATGAAAGCCAAGAATCCTCACCTGCTAAAGAGATCTACCACTGTAGTCCTTCGTGGGGGAGAGGGTCAACCGGGGTCTTGGGACCAGCTGAGAAAAGGAGTGCACCAGTTTCGGATCAGCCTCTGCACCTATCCGAGGCATGCCTAGGAGAATGTCCAGTAAGAGGTAATGTACCAAGAGCACCTACTTGGCCAGCAAGGGAGAGCTGGGAGGTGCTACAGTAAAGGAGCTTCTTAAATCCATTGAAAAGACTCAACTGATCTCCAAGCTGGGGTTGGTGAGGATCCAACCCAAAAACCACATGACTTGTGCAAGTTGCTCCTGACACCATGCAGAAGACCTCGATGGCCTGCGCGAATCTCTGATGATTCCCCTCCTCTTGTAAGATGTAGGCGGCAGTCTCATCTGCAAACTTGGAGTCTAGAAGCTCCTCTTGATGAAGACCCTGCCTGCGCTAGTCGCATCATTCCAAGCTTGTATGGTGACCTTGCGCTGCTTTCCTGCCATGTGTCAGTGCCACATCACCATTGCAACGTCATTAGTGCCACACCACTTAAAAAAAAAAAGCTTTTTCCAAAAATTTTAAAACTTTTTTTTTGGGGGGGTGTGCCTGTTGTGTTTTGCATATCAGCAACATGTATTTTGATGCTTTGGTGACACGCACCACCAATTGTTGCATGCCCGGTAGCCTTGTTGTACTGATCCACAGCCCTAAGCCTGATTAAGAACATTGATGCTCATTAAGAATGATTAAGATAGAGGAGAGAGTATTTAGTGTCAGGGTTTTCTTGTATTAATATGGTACAAAAAGGGGTTGACCCTTAGCCCTTCTACATATCTTCTACTAAAGCTAGATGAATGAATTGGTGAATGAATGAAAAATACCAATTTTGAAATCTGATTTATGCTTTTTATATATGTTTGGAGTGCTGGTCGGCCAGCATCCAGCTGTCGGCCCAATTTGCTGGACAAAAAACCCCTTTTTACTATATTTAAATGCTGCGCTTTTATAGTCTTGCTGTCGGCCAGTAGTTGGGTACTCAGCTGCCTGCATGCTAGGTCCTTTGCTGGCTGCCAACAGCTTGTCTACAGCCAGCTGACAGAGGCCCTTAACCTCCATGTGCTGATGATGACATTGATGCTGCTGAATCTGATGATGATGCTGATGGTCTTGATGCTGATGCTTGTATCTCTCATGCTGTCGTGGAGCTGTCGGCCTGTTTCCTACAGCGGATTGCTTCATGCACAAGTATATAAGAGTTGCTCCCTTATTCATTCCATCATATCATTCTGTGCCCTATTTACTGGCTCTTGTACTCTGTAACCTCAAGCTAATAAAGCTCAGTTCTTGCTTGCAATCTTTCTCTCTCTCATGTTCATTGCTTCCGCTTGTGCACATTCTTTCATGGTATCATTTGCCTAGGCTCTGGCTGCTGCACAATTTGTTCCTCTATGTTTTCTGCTTCCCTAGATTCTCCAGGCTGTAGATCCTTCAAAACAGTGGCTGCGTTTCTCTTTCTTAGCTGCGTTTTCTTCTACAGAGGCAAGTGGAGGAGTTCTAGCTGTAGATTCAGTAAGTGCATCAGACAAGTGGCACATCAGCTCCTCTCCCTCCAAGATCCCCTCCCTCTTCCGGTAGGAGGTTCCCGGTGGTGTGTTTTTGCATTTCTTTTGCTGCTGTCCAGCCTGCATCTTCAGAGGGGGCTATTAGTCCCTAGTTGGATCCTATGGAAAGGTGCTTGAGAGAGCACGTGGATCGCTTAGCTACAGAGGTTGTTTGAGACATAGCTTCTTTGAGGCAGACATGGGTCCCCCTTGCACGAACAAGGAGGACAAGCTCAGTGGTATAAACTATGATCACTGGAAGCTACAGATGAAGGTCTGGTTCACACACAAGGGTCTCTGGGAGATTGTTCAGGGCCACGAACGAAAGCCCGAATGCCCTACCAGCTCTAGGAAGTGGACTCAGGACCAGGAGGATGCCTTTCTCGCCGAACTTTTAGCTTGGGAGAATCAAGACTCAAAAGCTCACTCTGCACTTGTACGTGTCAGCATATGCAGCGGAAATGATAACCAAACTTGGGTTGACAAGAGCAAGTAGAATGCAGAAAATAGACAGCACAAGAAACACAGAGAAATGTGTGTGTAAACTCTTCTCTATACACAAGATCCCGCAAATAACTGAATGAGAAAGTGGTGGGGGGCATGGGGCCTATTTATATGCCCCATGCAAGCAGTCGGCCTGCTCTAGAGGCTCTCCACGACTGCATAAGGTGAAGGAGCTAAAGAAGCCCAGCTGAAACAGTTAGGGTTTCATGTGGGAGACACACACAGAGAAGAAGGGAGAGAGAGAGAGAGAGAGAGACATGTGGGGATAAGTCAACTCACAAAGTATGAGTGTGTGACTCCCCTATCACACATGTATATTTGCTCTAGTGCACATAGTGCACTTAGTACTTTTAATGTACTAAGTGTACTATGTACTATAAAACTTATGGGCTTGTACACACTATAAGGGTGGGCATAATGCTTTTACCCCAACAACCTCCCACTTAAAGGCAATGTGCCCTTAAGTGAAGGAAAAGAAAAAATCAGCATGTACATGATAATATACAAGGCCATATCAAGGCTGAAACTGGCCTCATCCAATGCCCATCAAGTGTCTGCAATGAGCAAACCGCTCTGGAGGCAAACTCTTTGTCAACAAATCAGCCGGGTTGTCATCCGTATGAATCTTGACAAGCTGAATCAGCTTGTCCTCTATCACCTCTCTGATGAAGTGATACTTCACATCCACATGCTTCGTCTTTGCATGAAAGACAGGGTTCTTTGCCAACTGGATGGCACTCTGACTGTCACAATGCAACAATGGAATATCCCCTGTATAACCCAAATCAACCACTAACCGAGATAGCCATAATGCCTCCTTGCAAGCCTCTGTGGCTGCAATATACTCGGCCTGTGTAGTAGATAAGGCAATGCACTTCTGCATCCTGGATATCCATGACACAGCACCTCCTGTGAATGTAAACACATAACCGGTAGTAGACTTCCGGTTATCTGGATGACCGGCATAATCCGAATCCGTGTAACCATGCACTAATGCATCCTGTTTGCCAAAGCAGATGCACATATCCTGTGTGCCCTTCAGGTATCTCATGACACCTTTCACTGCTTCCCAATGCTTCTTGCCAGGGTTGGCCATGTATCTAATAACCACTCCCACTGCAAATGCAATGTCCGGCCTGGTAGCAACCATGGCATACATGAGACTGCCACAAGCTGAAGCATACGGAATCTTGGCCATATCAGCCCTGTCACTATCCGACTGTGGGCTGTCCATAGCACTGAGTTTCACATATGGAGGCAAAGGAGTACTAGTCTTCTTCCCCCCCTCCATATTGAACCTCTGCAAAACTTTGCCAATGTATTCCTTCTGAGACAAATACAACACATGCTGATTTCTGTCCCGAAGTATCCGCATACCCAAAATGTGATTTGCATCACCCAAATCCTTATATCAAAGGTCTGATGCAGCCTCTTCTTCAAGGCATCCATCTCTTTACGAGATTTCCCGGCAATCAACATATCATCAACATACAAGATGAGGATCAATAGACTGCCATCCAAAGCTTTCTTGGTGTATAAGCAGTGATCTATGTCACTCCTCCTGAAATCCTGGGATTTCATGAATGTATCAAATTTATGATACCATTCCCTTGGTGCCTGTTTGAGCCCATAAAGACTCTTTTTCAGCTTGCATACAAGCTTCTCCTTTCCATTCACTGCATAACCCTCTGGCTATTGCATATATATCTCCTCATGGAGATCACCATGAAGAAAAGCAGTCTTCACATCCATCTGAATCAAATCCAGATCATCATGAGCAACCAAAGCTAATACAGTTCTAAGTGTGGTCATTTTGACCACTGGAGAGAAGATCTCATCAAAGTCCACACCATATTCCTGCTTGAAGCCCTTAGCCACTAACCTGGCTTTGTATCTTGGCTTTGCATCAGGTGCAACTTTGAGCCTGTAAACCCACTTGCATGGCAAAACCTTCTAGCCTGTAGGCAAATGCACCAACTCCCATGTTCCATTTTTTGTGCAGAGAATCCATCTCTGACTTCATAGCACGCTCCCAAAGAGCCTTGTCTGCCCTCTGTAAAGCCTCCTTATAACAAGAGGGCTCCCCACAGTCAGTGAGCATCAAGTAGTCAACCCCTGGAACAAACCTGTCAGGGGGTGTGGAAGGTCTTGTGGACCTCCGTACCCAATGATCATCATTTGCAGGTTGCTGTCCAGCCTGCATATCACCTATTGGTGGCTCCTGTTCCATGCCATAAGGTTGAAAGATCATGCTCGGTATCTCCTCTAACTGTGGGATATCCATAGGGATATCTTCTGCCATCTCTGGCTGTCCATTTGGACCATTTTCAGCACCATTTAAGGGCTGGTTTTGTTGCTGTAATGGCTGATTTACAGCCCTTGGTTGTTGTCCATGATGTCCATCATCATCAAAGATGACTCTGCCAGGCTCCTGTTGCCTTGCAGGCTCCTTATACATGCATGTTTCATCAAAAATGACATCATTGCTGCGTATAATCTTTCTTTTCACTGGATCCCAAAGTCTATACCCCATTTCACCTCTGTCACCATATCCTAGGAATATGCATTTGTGAGACTTAGGATCAAGTTTGGTGCGTATTTCCCTGCGTATGTGCACGTACGCAACGCAACCAAACACTCTCAAGTGCTTGTAGGATGGAGGCTTCCCTGTCCATACTTCCTCTGGCACTTTCCCACCAAGCCTCGTGTTAGGTGACCTGTTTATAATATGAACGGCTGTCATAACAGCTTCAGCCCAAAAACCATGAGGTAACGCAGCATGTGACAACATAGAACGGACCTTCTCCTGAATGGTCCTGTTCATCCTCTTTGCTGTCCCGTTTTGTGGAGGATCATAAGGAGCAGAGAGCTCCCTCTTGATGCCTTCAGCATCACAAAAGTCCTGAAACTGTTTGGACATATACTCTCTACCATTGTCGGAACGCAAAGCTTTCAGTGTTTTGCCAGTTTGATTCTCAACATGAGCAACAAACTTCTCAAACACTGAGAATGTATCACTCTTCAAACGAAGAGGATAAACCCACACCTTGCGTGTGGCATCATCAATAAAAGACACAAAATATTTTGCCCCTCCCAAAGAAAGCTGAGGCATCTCACATACATCTGTATGCACAAGCTCTAACTGAGCATCTTTCTGTCCAAGAGCTTTCTTGTGGGGGCACTGGAGTTGCCTGCCATATATACAATGCTCACAAAACTGAAAACTTGAGAACTTTAGAGAAGGCAAGTAACCAAAACGAGACAATTGCTCCATTCCTTTGACACTCATGTGTCCCAACCGGCTATGCCACATAGAGATTTCCGGCAGCTCGGTTGCATTTACATTAGCATGGTGACAAACACCAGCATGCATGAAGTAAAGAGTGTCCACCTTAGAGCCTCTGGCAACAACCAGTGAGCCCTTACTAATCTTCCACTTTCCACTATCAAATGTGGTAACATAACCAGCATCATCAAGCTGTCCAGTAGAAAGCAGGTTCTTCTTGATCTCAGGCACATCATGGAGCATAAGCTGTGAGCCATCTGAAAACACAAGCCTCACATCACCTCTGCCAAGAATCTGGCATGCATGGTTGTCGCCCAAATAAACTACTCCTTCATTGCCAGCAGTATACCTGACAAACAAGTCTTTGCAACCTGTGACATGAAAGGAGGCATCTGAATCAATGATCCATGAGTGCATACCATGACCATCTCCTGCATGGAGTGAATGGGCATCAAGTGAAGACATGAATAGGACTTCATCCTGACTGTCACCTGCATGTGACACATTGACTTCTTCAATCTTGACTCCACTTTTGCCCTTTGGCTTTGCATCTTTGGCTTCATCTTTGTCTTTGTCTTTGCCTTTGCCCTTTTCCTTTTGATCATTCTTCCATTTGTAGCGTTGCTTTTTGAAATGTCCCTTCTTGCCACAATAATGGCATTCCAAGTTCTTTTTGGAGCGGGACTTGCTCCTTCCCCGTTCTTGGCTTTTACCCCTTTGCTGGGATCTCCCACGTGCATTCATTGCATTGGACTTTCCAACAGAGTTGTTCTTCCTGTTCATCTCCTCATAAAGGAGAGCACATCCCACATCTGCATATGACAGCATAGCATTTGAATTGCTAGCGGCTGTCCTGAATGTGTCCCAACTCTCTGGTAAAGTGCATAAGAGAAAGGTGGCTTTGAACTCATCGTCCATTGCCAACTTTTGATTGATGACCTGGTTGACAACACCATTAAACTCATTTAGATGGGCTATCATAGACGCCCCTTCCTTCATTTGAAGACCTATGAGTTTCTTCAACCAATACACTTTGCTTGAGGCACTTTGCTGGGCATACAAGTCCTGCAATCTTTGCCACATTCCCCAAGGTGTCTTCTCTTCACGTATGCTGAAAAGTAAAGAGTCTGACACAGACAACATGATGGTGGATCTTGCCAGCTCATCCATATCTTCCCATTCTTCAGCAGTAAGAGAAGCGGGCATTACACCCCTTTCTTTGATGGGCTTGTGCTGCTTCTTCTGGAGCAACACATTATAGCACTGGGTTTGCCAAATGTCATAATTATGTGAGCCTTCAAGCTTCTTGATGTGAAGCAATGAAGAGCTCTCACCTGTGGTTGCCATAGCAATATGCAACCTTTGACACAGTCAATGCCTGACTCCCTGCAAGATGTGCAAACACTGCACCAAAGCACACAAAATGCTCACAGTTGTTCTCCCAAAGTTTATCTCCCACTGCGGAAGCACGAATGCAACTCTCCTCCCACTGAATGTGATAAAATCACCAAAATCTGGTTGCTGCAGATTTATGACAGCACCTTAGATGTGCTATGTTCCCCTTCCAAAATACTGTACAATAGTACTAAGTGCTCACCAATGATGTACCAAATCTGTACCGGCAAGTACAGCAGCTGAAAATGAGCCTTTTCCTCACTCAAATCAATGTACAGCTATGCCAAAACTTGTACAAAGTTGTACCAAATCTGTACCAGCAAGTACAGTAGCAATAAATGCTCTCCTGGCTGTCCAAATGAGTGAAAAATCAGACCTTGACAGTCCCCACCACTGCATACAACAGTCCCGGACAAAAATTGGGCAAAAGCCCCTTGACTGCAAGTGGATTACTAAGGGTTCAAGGCATAAAAGTCTTCCCTGTTGCTTTGCCAAGCTCAACAAGCACAAAATCTTGAAAAGCCCCTTGATTCAAGATCAATTTCTGATCATGAATGGTACATTAATGCACATGAAGGCATCCAGAGTCTTCACAATGCTTCCCCCTGGCCACATATACATCCAATACATAAAAGCCCCTTGATTTACTGGCACATTGAGTGCTTGACAGGCATCAACACATTGCCCAAAGCATCAAATGCCAGTGCCTGCATGCAAATCAACCCAATTGGCACAAAAGCCCTTTGATTTGCACTCCAATTTCCTGCAATTTAGCCCCGAATGTGAGATTGCTCACATCATACAGCATGTATGAATGCCCAATGGCACAATTACATCAAAAGCCCCAAATGTTAACACCCAATTTCCTGCCAATTGACCCGGAATGTGACCAATGTCACCCAATGTTGCCAATTGTGCTCAAATCTGAGCCATTAGGACCTGTACCTGCTCAATTGATGATAATGGACATGCAAATCCCAAAATTGAAGCAAATACCTCTGAAATTTCTGATTTCTTGCGATTTGCAGACTGAATTTCTTGATTTCTGTTGCAGGAAGGGGGGCGTCGTATTTGCTGACTCGTGTGCTGATGCTGCTGCTGCTGTGCAGGTACGGATGCTGCTGTGTGCTGTACGGCTGTTGAAGGGAGCTGCTGCTGGACTTGGTGCTGCGAGCTGAGAGCTGCTGCTGTGCAGGCTGGGAGCTGGCTGCGCTATGATGCTGCTGCTGCGCTGTGGTGCGCCTGGCTGAGCAGCAGCTGTTGGCTGCCTGGTTGGGCAGCAGCTGAGCAGCCCACGCTGTGGTTGGGCACGCCTGGCTCAGCTGCGTGGTCTGTTGGCTGCCTACGCTGGGCAGCCAGGGCAGTACGACCAGCAATAGACAGGGCTCTTCGACCAGCTAAGTAAGACCAGCAGGCGCACAATAGACAGTGCGACCAACAGCAGGGTGATCACGTGCAGATGGTACGGCCAGTAGGAAGCGACCAGTAGAGTAATCAACAGGGGACTGTGAGAAGAGGGAGGTGATCAAGCTCTGATACCAATTAAAGGAGCTAAAGAAGTTCAACTGAAACAGTTAGGGTTTCATCTGGGAGACACACACAGAGAAGAAGGGAGAGAGAGAGAGAGAGAGAGAGAGAGAGAGAGAGAGAGAGAGAGAGAGAGAGAGACATGTGGGGATAAGTCAACTCACAAAGTATGAGTGTGTGACTCCCCTATCACACATGTATATTTGCTCTAGTGCACTTAGTACTTTTAATGTACTAAGTGTACTATGTACTATAAAACTTATGGGCTTGTACACACTATAAGGGTGGGCATAATGCCTTTACCCAACATAAGGCAGTCGGCCAACAGTTAAATGCCTCCACGACTGAATAAAGCAGTCGGCCAGCAGAGGAAACTCCACGACTGCTGTTTGGGCAGTCGGCCAGCCACACGACTGCTGAATGGGCAGTCGGCCAGCCACACGAGACTTCTGCCAACATCTGGCATCCCTCCACACCACGGAAAAATGGGGAAAAAATACGGGGAGTGAGGAAAAATGATAAAACACCTCATAAGGGCGGGCACACCCACAACAAAGGCCCTGGTGTATAAAAATAGACAGGAGATGACTTCTAACACCCCCTCTCAGCTCCTGGCTGTGAAACCAACCCAAGGGAGCTGTAGTGCCGCCTGAGCGTAGCCTGAGGTAGAGACTTCGTGAAGAGGTCCGCCGCATTGTCCTCCGTCGAATAATAAAGTAGCAAGATGTCACCAGCCAAGATCTTCTCACGTACAAAGTGATACTGTATCTCTATGTGCTTGGCCCGGGCATGGAAGACCGGGTTCCGAGCAATAGCTATACAACTCTGGTTATCGCAATAGATGACTGTGGGCTCCTTCTGTGGAAACCCAATCTCGCCTAGCAGCCTCCGCAACCACACAACCTCACAAGCAGCACCACAAGCAACCCCCTCTGTCGAAGAAAGGGCAATAGTTGGCTGCCTCTTGCTGCTCCAAGAAACTGCTCCTGAGCCGAGGGTAAAACTGTATCTTGAAGTAGATCTCCTCGTGTCTGGATCTCCTCCCTAATCTGAGTCACTCCAACCTTGGAGCCTGACTCCATCCCCTCCTGTGTAAAAGAGTCCTAGATCCTTCGTACTCTGCAGATACCGCAAGATCCGCAATCCTGCGTCCCAATGAGACTTCAATGGCGTCTGCATAAAAGAGCTCAACAGTCCCACGGAGAAGCTCAAGTCCAATCTGGTGTTCAGCAACCAGATCAATGAACGAACCAACTTCCGGTACTTCGAGGCATCAACTGGCTCACAAGGATCAGTAACGGTTAACTTTGTGTTCGGGTCCATCGGCGAAGTAATAGGTTTGCAGTTCTCCATCCCAAAGGCCTCAAGCAACTCATGAACATACCGCTGCTGAGAGACAAAAAACCCCCTCTGGGTCTGCCAGATCTCCAATCCCAAAAAGAAGTGGAGTAAGCCTAAGTCGGTCATCTCAAACTCCTTTGACAAGGCAGCCTTCGTCACTCCAATGAGCTCCACATGACCGCCAGTGAGAATGAGATCATCCACATAAAGGATAATAATCGTGACCACGCCGCGTTCCCGAAAGAGATACAGGTTCGGATCTGCAATCGATATCTGAAATCCAGTCCGAACAAAGAAGGAATCAATCTTCTGATTCCAAGCCCTGGGAGCCTGCTTAAGACCATACAAGGCCTTACGTAACCTGTAAACCATCCCTTCAGATCCTGGAACAATAAAGCCTGGAGGCTGCTCAACATACACCTCCTCCTGCAGGTCACCATTAAGGAACGCAGATTTTACATCCATTTGATACACGGGCCACCTCTGAGAAGAAGCAAGGGCAAGAATGGTCCGAATCGTGGACATCGCAAAGGTATCCTCGTAGTCGATGCCTGGCCGTTGAGCATAACCTTTAGCCACAAGTTTGGCTTTGTGTTTGTCCACCGACCCATCAGACGCATATTTGGTCTTAAAGACCCATTTGACACCAATGACTGACCGCTTCGACGGCCTCGGTACCAACTCCCAAGTGTTGTTCTTCTCAATGGCATCAAGTTCCACCTGCATGGCTTTTCCTCCAAGTATCCTGAGAAAGGGCTTCCTTTACGGAAGTGGGCTCTTTGGCCCGCATAATACGAGACATCAAAGCATAGTTCACCTGAAGAAGCTCCGCTGTAGTGCTTTTATCTCGGACTCTGTGTGATCGTCGAGGGCCGTCCTCTGTGGTCCACTCGGAGGGTAACTCCGTGACACCTGACTCCCGAAGGGTGTCTAACAACCACCTAGGTACTCGAACAGATCGTGGAGCCTCCTGTGGTCGCGGGGGCTCTACTCCAGTTGCAGGCTCAACCTCCTGTAGTGACTGAGGTTGATCAACTGGAATGATGGTCTGGGAATCATCATCAGACTCCTCTCGATCTCCAAGAAGTGGCGGATCCTCGACAGTGGATACTGGAACATGCTCGTCAAAGACCACATCCCGGCTAACAACAATCTCGTTCTTGTCTGGATCATACAATCTGTATCCCTTGGAAAGAGAATTATACCCCACAATCGAGGAAGAATGCAATTCATTTCCTCACATGATGCTTCTGGGACTGGAAAAACTGCAGATCAGCTTGTGGAAGAGTGGGCCGAAGGTATTGAGAAAGTTGGACCAGAGAATGTTATTCAGTTCTTAGCTGATGGTGAGGCAACAAATAGAGCAGCTGGTCTTAAGCTTGAAGACAGGTATCCGCATATCACATTTAGTCCATGCTTTGCTCATTGTTTGAGCAACTTATTGAAGGATGTTGGCAGCTTGCCATGGGTTGATCCACACATTTAAAAAGGCAAGGAGATAATAAGCTTCATTCAAAACCATCAGTTTATTTTGAATGAATTCCGCAAGAGATCGGCCAAAAAGGATTTGGTTATAACTTTCTCATGATGAAGAGGTTATCCAAAGTGCAATTGCCTTTGAAGCAGTTGGTTGTATGCAATGAGTGGATGGGATGGGCACTTTCTCGGTCAAGAGCCGGCATAGAGGTTGCAAGAACCATACAAGACTTCACATTTTGGGATGAAGTCAATACTATCAATGCTATGATGAAGCCGATCATGCGCTTGATGCGGATTGCAGGTGGACGGGAGCCATGCATTGGCAAGGTTTATGAGAGGGCTGACCGAATGATCGAGAAAATAGGGGAAATGGGCTTGTCTGATGAGAAATATGCAGAGGTTCGAGAATTATGTGAAGCACGATGGAATGGTTATCATTCTCCTATGCATGCTGCTGCGTATGTCTTGGATCCCGAGTTCCAAGGATGTGGACAAGAGGCCGATGATGAGGTGATGGATGGTTGGGAGACAGTGCTTTCTAGGCAGGTTCGTGATGCAGATAAACGAAGGTTGGTGAAAGACCAACTTGGATTTTATCGCAGCAAGTTGGGAAGGTTTGGATCGGCTGATGCAAAAGAGAGATGTTGGGGTAAAGGCATTATGCCCACCCTTATAGTGTGTACAAGCCCATAAGTTATAGTACATAGTACACTTAGTACTTTTAATGTACTAAGTTGGGAAGGTTTGGATCAGCTGATGCACAGAGAGATGTTGGGGTAAAGGCATTATGCCCACCCTTATAGTGTGTACAAGCCCATAAGTTATAGTACATAGTACACTTAGTACTTTTAATGTACTAAGTGCACTGTGTGTACTAGTGCAATATACATGTGTGATAGGGGAGTCACACTCACTTGATGAGTTGACTTATCCCCACAACTCTCTCTCTCTCTCTCTCCCTTCTTCTCTGTGTATGTCTCCCACATGAAAACCTAACCCTAATTCTCCCATTCAACTGGTATCAGAGCCCTGGTTTTAGGGTTTTGTTCTCAAGTGCTGCATCGCTGGAAATCAACTGTAGAAGAGCTGCGTGTGGTGCCGCCTGTTTGTGCTCCCTGCGTGTGCTGTATGGACTTGTTTGCTGCGTGTGTTGAACAAGTCGTAGGCAGGTGGGCCTTAAGCAGGTAGGCGAAGGCTTGCTACCCTCAAGGAAGCGTAATAGCACGACTCTCTACGCTGGTGGAGCTTCGCTCGAGCTTCTGGTGAAAAGCGAACGCCTTTAGGTGGACTCCGTGGGGAAGCGTAGAGCGCTACTAGGCGGAGGCGGCGAAGGCGAGCTCGAGCGACTGGGTGGCGTTGAGGCGTTTGGTCGCTAGTCGGCTGGCTACTAGGCGAAGGCAGGCGGGTGTCCATCGAACACGCCCACGAGCAAGTACCCGTAGCGCGAAGGGGAGGCAGGCGAGCGAGGAGTAGCCGCAGCGTCAACAGCGTTGTGGTGCGTGTACCAGTGTGCCGTGCAGCCGTTGAGTCAGCGTCCGCTTTGCCCTTTTGGCCACCGTTGCAAGCAATCGAGGGCGACACAGCTCCCACAGTTGGGGCATCGGGGATCTCTTCTCGACAGCCTGTCCCGTGTAATCATTGGTACGTCTGCACGTTTACTGCCCTTCAATCTTGCTCCCGCCACGTCAACAACCAGCAGCACCAAACTCTTTGGTGCAGCCTGCAAAGCCCATCAGCAAATCTCACCTCATTTCTGCAGTAGCATCAGCACGACCCCCCTTTCCTGCAAAACAAATTTCAGAGGTACATGCTTCAATTTTTTTTTGGGATTTGCAATTGAGCAGGTACAATTATCAATTGAGCAGGTACAGGTGCCAAATTGCTCAATTTTTGAGCAAAATTGGCAAAATTGGGTGACATTGGTCACAATCAGGATCAATTTGCAGGAAATTGGATGTCGAAATTTGGGGCTTTTGATGTAATTGTGCAATTAAGCATTCATACATGCTGTATGATGTGAGAAATCGCACATTCGGGCAAAATTGCAGCAAATTGCAGTGCAAATTAAGGGGCTTTTGTGCCGATTGGATTGATTTGCATACAGGCACTCGCATTTGATGCTTTGGGCAATGTGTTGATGCCTGTCAAGCACTCAATGTGCCTGTAAATCAAGGGGCTTTCATGTATTGGATGTATATGTGGCCAGGGGGAAGCATTGAGAGACTCTGGATGCCTTCATGTGCGTTAATGTACCACGTATGATCAGAAATTGATCTTAAATCAAGGGGCTTTTCAAGATTTTATGCTTGTTGAGCTTGGCAAAGCAGCAGGCAAGACTTTTATGCCTTGAATCCTCAGAAATCAGCTTGCAGTCAAGGGGCTTTTGTCCAATTTCTGTTCGGGACTGTTGTATGCAGTGTTCGGGACTGTAAAAGTCTGATTTTCACTCATTTGGACAGCCAGGAGAGCATTTATTGCTACTGTACCTACTGGTACAGATTTGGTACAGCTTTGTACAAGTTTTGGCATGGCTGCACATTGATTTGAGTGAGCAAAAATCTCAATTTCAGCTGCTGTACTTGCCGGTACAGATTTGGTACATCATTGGTGAGCACTTGGTACTATTGTACAGTACTTTGGAAGGGGAACAGAGCACATTTAAGGTGCTGTCCTAAATCTGCAGCAACCAGATTTTGGTGATTTCATCACATACAGTGGGAGTAGAGTTGCATTTGTGCTTCCGCAGTGGGAGATAAACTTTGGGAGAACAACTGTGAGCACTTTGTGTGCTTTTGGTGCAGTGTTTGCACATTTTGCAGGGAGTCAGGCATTAACAGGTTGCATATTGCTATGGCAACCAGGTGAGAGCTCTTCATTGCTTCACATCAAGAAGCTTGAAGGCTCACATAATTATGATATTTGGCAAACCCAGTGCTATAATGTGTTGCTCCAGAAGAAGCAGCACAAGCCTATCAAAGAAAGGGGTGTAATGCCCGCTTCTCTTACTGCTAAAGAGTGGGAAGATATGGATGAGCTAGCAAGATCCACCATCATGTTGTCTGTGTCAGACACTTTACTTTTCAGCATTCGTGAAGAGAAGACAGCTTGGGGAATGTGGCAAAGATTGCAGGACTTGTATGCCCAGCAAAGTGCCTCAAGCAAAGTGTATTGGTTGAAGAAACTCATAGGTCTTCAGATGAAGGAAGGGGCGTCTATGGCAGCCCATCTAAATGAGTTTAATGGTATTGTCAGCCAGGTTATCAATCAAAAGTTGGCAATGGACGATGAGTTCAAAGCCACTTTTCTCTTATTCACTTTGCCAGAGAGTTGGGACACCTTTCATGTCACAGGTTGCAGAGACTTGTTTGTCAGGTATACTGCTGGCAATGAAGGAGTAGTTTATTTGGGTGATAACCATGCATGCAAGATTCTTGGCAGAGGTGATGTGAGGCTTGTGTTTTCAGATGGCTCACAGCTTATGCTCCATGATGTCAGGCATGTGCCTGAGATCAAGAAGAACCTGCTTTCTACTGGACAGCTTGATGATGCTGATTATGTTACCACATTTGGTCCTGGAAAGTGGAAAATTAGTAAGGGCTCACTGGTTGTTGCCAAAGGCTCTAAGGTGGACACTCTTTACTTCATGCATGCAGGTGTTTGTCACCATGCTAATGTAAATGCAACTGAGCTGCCGGAAATCTCTATGTGGCATAGCCGGTTGGGACGCATGAGTGTCAAAGGAATGGAGCAATTGTCTCGTTTGGGTTACTTGCCTTCTCTAAAGTTTTCAAGTTTTCAGTTTTGTGAGCATTGTATATATGGCAGGCAACTCCAGTGCCCCCACAAGAAAGCTCTTGGACAGAAAGATGCTCAATTAGAGCTTGTGCATACAGATGTATGTGAGATGCCTCAGCTTTCTTTGGGAGGGGCAAAATTTTTTGTCTTTTATTGATGATGCCACACGCAAGGTGTGGGTTTATCCTCTTCGTTTGAAGAGTGATACATTCTCAGTGTTTCAGAAGTTTGTTGCTTATGTTGAGAATCAAACAGACAAAACACTGAAGGCTTTGCGTTCCGACAATGGTGGAGAGTATATGTCCAAACAGTTTCAGGACTTTTGTGATGCTAAAGGCATCAAGAGGGAGCTCTCTACTCCTTATGATCCTCCACAAACCGGGACAGCAGAGAGGATGAACAGGACCATTCAGGAGAAGGTCCGTTCTATGTTGTCACATGCTGCGTTACCTCATGGTTTTTGGGCTGAAGCTGTTATGACAGCCGTTCATCTTATAAACAGGTCACCTAACACGAGGCTTGGTGGGAAAGTGCCAGAAGACGTATGGACAGGGAAGCCTCCGTCATACAAGCACTTGAGAGTGTTTGGTTGCGTTGCGTACGTGCACATACGCAGGGAAATACGCACCAAACTTGATCCTAAGTCTCACAAATGCATATTCCTAGGATATGGTGACAGAGGTGAAATGGGGTATAGACTTTGGGATCCCGTGAATAGAAAGATTATACGCAGCAATGATGTCATTTTTGATGAAACATGCATGTATAAGGAGCCTGCAAGGCAACAGGAGCCTGGCAGAGTCATCTTTGATGATGATGGACATCATGGACAACAACCAAGGGCTGTAAATCAGCCATTACAGCAGCAAAACCAGCCCTTAAATGGTGCTGAAAATGGTCCAAATGGACAGCCAGAGATGGCAGAAGATATCCCTATGGATATCCCACAGTTAGAGGAGATACCGGGCATGATTTTTCAACCTTATGGCATGGCAAACCTTTGATATGAAGGATTTGGGTGATGCAAATCACATTTTGGGTATGCGGATACTTCGGGACAGAAATCAGCATGTGTTGTATTTGTCTCAGAAGGAATACATTGGCAAAGTTTTGCAGAGGTTCAATATGGATGGGGGGAAGAAGACTAGTACTCCTTTGCCTCCATATGTGAAACTCAGTGCTATGGACAGCCCACAGTCAGATAGTGGCAGGGCTGATATGGCCAAGATTCCGTATGCTTCAGCTTGTGGCAGTCTCATGTATGCCATGGTTGCTACTAGGCAGGACATTGCATTTGCAGTGGGAGTGGTTTCTAGATACATGGCCAACCCTGGCAAGAAGCATTGGGAAGCAGTGAAAGGTGTCATGAGATACCTGAAGGGCACACAGGATATGTGCATTTGTTTTGGCAAACAGGATGCATTAGTGCATGGTTACACGGATTCGGATTATGCCGGTCATCCAGATAATCGGAAGTCTACTACCGGTTATGTGTTTACATTCACAGGAGGTGCTGTGTCATGGATATCCAGGATGCAGAAGTGCACTGCCTTATCTACTACAGAGGCCGAGTATATTGCAGCCACAGAGGCTTGCAAGGAGGCATTATGGCTATCTCGGTTAGTGGCTGATTTGGGTTATACAGGGATATTCCATTGTTGCATTGTGACAGTCAGAGTGCCATCCAGTTGGCAAAGAACCCTGTCTTTCATGCAAAGACGAAGCATGTGGATGTGAAGTATCACTTCATCAGAGAGGTGATAGAGAATAAGCAAATTCAGCTTGTCAAGATTCATACGGATGACAACCCGGCTGATCTGTTGACAAAGAGTTTGCCTCCGGAGCGGTTTGCTCATTGCAGACACTTGATGGGCATTGGATGAGGCCAGTTTCAGCCTTGTATATTATTATGTACATGCTGATTTTTTCTTTTCCTTCATTTAAGGGCACTTTGCCTTTAAGTGGGAGGTTGTTGGGGAAAGGCATTATGCCCACCCTTATAGTGTGTACAAGCCCATAAGTTATAGTACATAGTACACTTAGTACTTTTAATGTACTAAGTGCACTATGTGTACTAGTGCAATATACATGTGTGATAGGGGAGTCACACACTCACTTGATGAGTTGACTTATCCCCACAACTCTCTCTCTCTCTCTCTCTCCCTTCTTCTCTGTGTATGTCTCCCACATGAAAACCTAACCCTAATTCTCCCATTCAAGAGATAGGTTTAAGATAGGGGCTGCTTTATGGTGGGAGGATTATGGGGCTCATACACCACAGCTTCAATCATTGGCAGTAAGGATCTTATCTCAAGGTGCAAGCTCCTCTCCGATTGAGCAGCTATGGAGTGTGTTCGGCCATGTTGCATCCAAGAAGAGGAACAAATTTGGGACAAAACAAGTCAATGACTTGATTTTTGTAAGTGCTAATTTGCGCTTGCTTGGTGATATGGCATCTCCCAAACCAGAGAAGTTTATATTGCTTGATGAGGAGTCCTCGGATGATGAGGAGACACATGGACTTGCAGATCCTGGTCAGGATGGGATTGAAGATTTGGATGCTGCAGATGTTGGTCTTGATGATATGGCTTTCTTGGATGACATAGATGATAGTCTCCTTGATGGCATCACTGGCAGTAGCCATGCATGATATTTCCTTTTTATTTGCATGTCACCTTGAGGCTTGGACTTTGGACTTGGATTGTTTCTTTTATCTAGGCTGTGCCATGTGGGCCACATTTTGTGCTTTTTGTCACTTATGTCATGTATGATGTGGGCTAATTTATTTTGACTTGTGAGATCTATTCAGTGTTAGTATCTAGCCATGCAAATTATGGTGCACTAGACTTTAGTGTGTCTCTGATTTGGTTATATAAATGAGCATTGTATGTTAAGAATTATCGTCATTTCTAGGAATTATCTAGGTCGTTCCCTGTTTCCGTTCCCCCTCGTTCCCGTTCCCCCTTTTTCTCGTTCCCGTTCCCCTGGTGGTGCTTTCGTTCCGTTCCTGTTCCCGTTCCGTTGCTACTATGGCTGAAGGGCCTGCAACTTGTTAATATGTTCCCGCATCGTCGAGGACTTTGCAGGGTTCATCTGCACTTCCAAGGAGATCCGTTTCATGGGTGATACCCTGTTATAAAGAGAAGCCAAGTGCTCCCATATGCCTCTCGCCAGCGTCATGTGCTTTACATGATTGATCACTTGTGGTGTGCAGTTGAGGAAAATAAATGACCGGACCCTGGCGTTGACACGATCCCACATGTGTGCCTGTGCCTCTCGGTCCTTCCTCATCGACAGTAACTCCCCTTCCTCTGCTTCCGGCCGTGGAACCCCGATGATGATGAAATCAGCAAGGTCATATGACTCCAGCACAGACTCCATCATGACCTTCCAGATGCCGTAATTGGACCCGTCCAACTGACGGTCGACTGGGAACGTGGGGAGAGTCGGAATCTTCACGTGCTTCTCAGCCATCTCTAGTAAATCTGCCACCGCGGGGATCAGAAAAGGGTGGGTGGGTGGGAAAAAAAAAATCTCTAAAACCTGCAAGTGGCTGTCCAGCACCTTAGCCCGCCTTCCTCTTGCAACTTCTCTTCCCGAACAGTCCAAAAAAAATCTCTAAAACCTGCAAGTGGCTGTCCAGCACCTTAGCCCGCCTTCCTCTTGCAACTTCTCTTCCCGAACAGTCCAAAACAGTCCACCAATCAGCAACCTAACGATCCCCCTCTTGCTCAGAAAACTCCCAAGATCTATCACGAGCCTAGGGCTCTGATACCATGTCAGAATATGCAGCGGAAATGATAACCAAACTTGGGTTGACAAGAGCAAGTAGAATGCAGAAAATAGACAGCACAAGAAACACAGAGAAATATGTGTGTAAACTCTTCTCTATACACAAGATCCCGCAAATAATTGAATGAGAAAGTGGTGGGGGGCATGGGGCCTATTTATATGCCCCATGCAAGCAGTCGGCCTGCTCTAGAGGCTCTCCACGACTGCATAAGGCAGTCAGCCAGCAGTTAAATGCCTCCACAACTGAATAAAGCAGTCGGCCAGCAGAGGAAACTCCACGACTGCTGTTTGGGCAGTCGGCCAGCCACACAACTGCTGAATGGGCAGTCGGCCAGCCACCAGAGACTTCTGCCAACATCTGGCATCCCTCCACACCACAGAAAAATGGGGAAAAATAGGGAAAAAATACAAGGAGTGAGGAAAAATGATAAAACACCTCATAAGGGTGGGCACACCCACAACAAAGGCCCTGGTGTATAAAAATAGACAGGAGATGACTTCTAACAGTACGAGCCATCTCACCGGAGGTCTCCCCCGCCGTGCAAACATTGGATTGTGCTGCTTCTGTTTGGAGAAGACCTATATGCACGGGACTCTACAATGCGGTCTGTCAACCTACTGGGTCAGCTCTTTTCTCTAGAGTTTACAACAGGGACTTCCATGCAATCGTTTGTGATGAAGGTTAAGGTAATTCATGACCAATTAGTGGCAATGGGTACTGCCCTGACTTGTTCTCAGTTAGCTGCTCTCCTCCTCATCAGGCTTCCTGCAGATTATGACATGGTTTCCCGAGCTTTGCGGGTTCAGATCACAACACGTTCCCTTGAGTTTGATGATTTGTGTACTCTCCTCTTGGAAGAGGAATCCACCCTAGTTTCTCAGGGGAAATTGAAAGTTTCATCGTCTATTGGACCTGATCAGGCACTCTCGACAGTGCAGAAGAAAGTTCGGAGTCGGTGTTACAAGTGTGGGAAGAAAGGCCACTTGTCAAAGGATTGTCAGTGAAAGGACAAAGGCAAAGCCAAGGACAAGGGCAAGTCTTCAAATAAGGGCAAAGACAAGTCACATGACACTGACACAGATTCGTCTAGTGATAACCCCAGCTCTCCCAAGGACTTACAGTCTGGAGAGAACATGACTGGTGTCCTGCTCTGATCCTAAGGGCATCCCCCCGCGTGCTGTCTTCCAGAAACGGTTTGTGGGGGCGGGAGAGGGGGCTTTCAAAAGCTCTCTTATATTAAAATCTGGAGCATGGGACCCGTGTGCCGGAGTTCCAAGTAAAAAGACAGGCAAGTTCACTTGATGGTCCGGATGAGTTCCAGGATCAACCAAGTTTCCTTCATGGTTCGGATGAGTTCTAGGACTATTGGTTAGCACAGATAGAGCCACTGTGTTTTGGACACAAAGTCTAAAAAATCGGGCCAGTGGATACGGAAGTGGACCAAAGGTGCATTGTATACCCCAGTGATCCAAGATTGATTAGTTGGAGGGGATGTCACATGCATACATTTATGGCCTAGCATGTGGACATGGACTATTGCCGCAGAGGCAAGATTAGCGGCAGGATATGTTAGGCTATTTGGATAGGCCCAAGACGTGCAGCACCAATGGATGGGACACAAGTTGGTCACAATATGAACATGCTTGATGACATTTTAGATGATATTAAGTAGCTCCTCTTATCCTACTTTACTCAGGCCATGCATAGACTATTGAGGAAAGGCACATGATTCAACAGTTCATGCATGCAAATTGCATGGTACTAGTTTCTCATACAGCAGCAGCTTATGTTGGTTTTTAAGAAGTTTTGCAAGCGAGTGGATTTAAGACCAAATCTTTCTCACTAAGCGAGTGGATTTAAGAAGTTTTGCAAGCGAGTGGATTTGAGACCAAAACTTCCTCACTAAGACAAAGAAAAACATCAGCGGAGAAGAAAACCTCATAGGAAATGTGAGGCCCCTTGTGGTTAAAGGGAAAGTCTACCATCATTCAAACACTTGAGAAATTGAGCTTCCATCAACCCCCCGCAGATAACAGGGGTAGAATGGCAACAGGCTGGACCAATCAAAATGCCTTTGAGAACACATGCAAGACAGGTCACACTCAAGATGGCATCTTTTGTCATACTGATTTGGCACTATGGTCAACCAGGCCTTGCTTCCATAAGCTAGCTTTGAATAACACTCATCATCATCTGACTCAAATTAAGGAGGCCAAGAAATAGAGGCAAAACAAGATGGCATAAATCACAATTTTTAGCTTACACACCTGTTTTATGTCAGAAGGCTGGTTTGATGCTGTGCTTGGTTTCTCTTAAGCCACAAGACCTGAAAAGGAGGAACTAGTCATTTATACACAAACATTTCTAAGACAAAGGGAAAATCTCAGCAAAAACAATTTACCTGTAGCAGTAGATGCGTAGTACAGATATCCTCAAGCTCATCAATGGAGTCCCAATCCCACATTGAGTGTCCTGCCTTCTCCCCCTTCATGGGGATGATCATAGCTGTACCTCTCACGTTGGAAGCTCTTCGTTGTCGCTCTCTTTGGTTTTACTTAAATAAGCGTGATCTGTGGCTTACATTAACATGAATTCTTCCTGAATCTAAACGGAAGTCGGTCTTCTGGGAATTTTTAACTGGGCTCAAATGGCTAGGGTTGCTACCCTGGTCATTGTCACCTCTCTTGCTGTGGACCTTAAGCTGTGGTTCTGGGAACATATCTCCTAGCTTACCACTTCCAAAAGGCATATCTGTAGTGCATTCATTGGAATCCTGATGCACTTTTGAGACCTGGGCCCATTTGCCAGCAGATTTATTAGGTCTGTTTTCGGACTTTGTGGAATTGAATTCAGATCTACCACAACTATTTTCTGATTCAAATGTCTCAAAATTGCAGCGCAGCACACTGTATGCTTTCTTTGATCCAGCTTGCATATCCTTTCCTGCAGCTGATGGACCACCTCTAGAATGTGTCTCAACTCCTTGAGCAGCAGCATGCGACTCTCTATGCTGACAACTGCTATTAGGAGAATCGCCAAACGATTCATTCTTGGTCTTGACTTTGCCTTTACCATCTGATCCTGAACCACCTTGGCCATGTTGCTCTGGAAGCTTAATACCCCTAAAATCAAAGGGTTTTGTTTCTTCTCTTGAGATGTGCTTCTTTTGATTTATCTGACTTGTTGAAAGAGGGTCTTTCCTTCTAGTAGCCAGTGTATCAGGCTTTAGAAAACGATGCCGAAAGCGGCTTTCACCACCTTTTGAGGACGAATGTGACTTTTCAGGACTGGCTTTACCAGAATTCGCTAACAAGCGGAAGACTTTTACAAGCTCTGCCCCGAGAAGATTGCATTTTTTCTCTGCCATTGTAGCACTTTCCAAAGTTGTTTCTAGAGTGCCATTGATATGCTCAACTTTTGTATCCAGTATACTGCAAAACATGATAGCATTATTTTGTCCAAACCAATTTTAGAACCGATCTCTCTCTCTCTCTCTCTCTCTCTCTATATATATATATATATATACATACATACATACATACATACATACATACATACATACATACATACATACATATATATATATATATATATATATATATATATATATATATATATATATATATATATTTACACATATATGTATATATATGTATATACATATATATATATGATGATGATGTTACTGATGTTGATGATATGATAGACATACAGCTAGTCTATCCTTTTATACGATAGTCTTTTGGTCTCTTTTAGTCTTTTCCATGGCTCAATATCTTGTGGACCCTTGTACTATTTTTGGCCTCATAGACTCATTGGGTCTTTTGAAGACAATAATCTCTCTCTCTCTCTCTCACACACACACACATTTTTTTTGGTAATATCCAATGCAGTATATTTATATGCTCATAAATTTACATGATGGGAGGTGTTGGGGTAAAGGCGTTATGCCCACCCTTATAGTGTGTACAAGCCCATAAGTTATAGTACATAGTACACTTAGTACTTTTAATGTACTAAGTGCACTATGTGTACTAGTGCAATATACATGTGTGATAGGGGAGTCACACACTCACATCATTATGAGTTGACTTATCCCCACAACTCTCTCTCTCTCTCTCTCTCCCTTGTTGTTTCTCTGTGTATGTCTCCCACACATGAATTAACCTAACCCTAATTCCTGTTTCTCTCACACAACTGGTATCAGAGCCAATCTGCAGCTCTCTGCATGGCATGTGCAGCATACTTCCAACATGATGGTGGAGCTAGGCGCCTACAGCTGTCTGTTTTGAACGTAGGAAAGCGTAGTTCTTCTCTCTCCACAACTTTGTAGGCTTGCAGCAAGGCAACGCAACAGGCAGCAATCAGGCGCCTACAGTAGCAGCGCACGGCATGGTAGAAGCGATGACCATAGCCGAATGTAGGCGAAGGTGTAATAACTGGTACTAGGCGGAGGTCGAGCGTGAGCAGCGAGCCGAAAAGAAGGCAGAGCTACGCGTAGCATACAACTAGGCGAAGGCTTTCGATCGTAGACCTGCGCTAGACGTCAATATAACAGGCGTCGAATTGGGCGAAGGCGTAATTGCGCGCTGGATTGCAGTGACGGGCAGATTCACCCGCGAGCTAGTTCTCGTGTGCTGGGCGCAAACTGTGCGCCTAGTGGCCATCGCTACAACACACAGGAGGTCTCCGAAATGGAGAGTATCCCAAAGATCAGAAACATAAAAAGAAAAGCTCTATGCAAGAAGCATCCATATCACCCTCATGGCAGGCATCATATAAGGATTGCCACAATGAGGCTCGAATCTGCCGACCCAAGTATGCCAAATTATGCTCACTCCAGATTGTCCAAAGAGCCCAATATCTCACCCAAGAGAGAAATAGTGAGTATTGAGACAAAGACCTCATAAATCTGCTAAAGAGCCAGAAATGTTTCCCAAATCTGTGACTCGGGAAACAGAGCCGAAGATAATCTGAAATTCTCCTGAGGAGGATCCTAGAACACGGGCAGTGCCAAAGCAAATGAAGAACAGTCTCTGAAGGAGCCTGACATCTTAAACATGTGGATGGTGCAATGCGACGTTTAGCAAGTGTGACCCCCACTGACAATGTGTCTGTCATACATCTCCAAAGAAAAAGTCTTTGTTTCAATGGCATTTTACACTTTCATAACATCCCGAGATTCTTCCGCCACCATGAGAGGGGCTTCCTTATATGCCACAGAGAATTAGCATGTTGCTGAATCCATGGAGCAGGCTGAAGAAGCCTGTAAGCTTTGATGGAGGTTAAGGCAAGAAGAGGAACAGGATGAGTGCATGTAGCAGAGGGTTGCAATTGCCAATCCGTAAGCCTGTCTGTGTCAGCCATAGGAGGAACAGGTAGAAAAGGATGTAATAAATCAGCAATTTTCTTCCATATAGACCTATGATGCATTCCCAATGCATAGGAAGCAGTGGCCTGAGGAAAAGATAAGACATAGCCCTGATCATCTACCACATCATGTATGTATCTAATTCCCAATTTCATGAGATTGTATGCCCGAACAGGTTCCTGTAAAGCGAGTGGAATGTCAAAGATGGCACTCCAATGAATACTTTCTTTCCTTATTGAGTTTGTCCCCGAGCAATTATCAGGAGCCCATTTGACCTTAGAAAGTACTTGTTTCCAGTCAAGTATCAGAGCAGTAGAGAAAGGACAGCCAGGTATCTTCCCTACAAATCTCCCAATGACAACCTCCCAATGATCAGTAATCCAATGACCATAAGCACAAGTCCTCATGTTGACACACATGGATGCTAGCATACAAGTCCATGGCTGTTGTTGGCGGAAAAAAGTATGCAGCATAGTCGCCTTCCTTGCAAGTACATGATATCTTATATTGAGGACATTAAGTCCACCATGCATCCTAGGAGAGCACACCATTTCCATCTTCATCGGTCTCAATGCTTTCATAGCTGTTTTTGTCCTCCATAACATCTCCATAGCTTGAGACATAAAGGCTGAAATATCCCTGGAGGACCAATGCAACAAAGGCAAATAGAACTGGACATAGGACATTACAATGGACTGTACTATTCTGAGCCTGACATGAAGAGGCCAAGTAGAAATCTTCCAGTATTCCAGTTTATGTTGAAGTCTTTGGAAGATCCATTTTAGCTGCTTCCTGGTGATATACCATCCTATGGGATATCCCAAATGTCTGACTACATCTTTGGAATGCACCACTTGACCCGGCCAAAGAATAGAATGCCAGTCAATTGTTTTAGGGGAAGTAATTTAGATTTGTCAAAATTGACATACAATCCCGTTGCCAAGCCATACAATGAAAGAGTGGTCATAAGCATTTGAACTTCCCGGGAAGAATTTTGTGGCATAAAGAAGGAATCATCAGCATATGCTTGTGCCAGAAAAGATGCAGCTCCAGGGATTTTAAGACCAGTCATCTGTCCTGTGTTTGTAAGATGATCAAGATACATTAAAAGGGGATGGATTGCAATGGCATAGAAGAGAGCACTAAGAGGACAGCCTTGTCTAACTGATATACCCAATGTCCATGACCGAGACAGATGACCCCCAAGAATGCACTGAGAAGTAGAGCCAGAATAAAGCCAGTAAACTGCCTTTGCCATCTTGGGACCAAAGCCCAACTTGGTCATGATTTGAGAGATAAAATCCCATTGAACAGTGTCAAATGCCTTAGTAATATCCACCTGCAATAGAAGCACATCTTGATTCGAATACTTAGCATATTCAATTGCAGTCAAGGCATTGGATATATTGTCATGGATTTGTCTTCGCGGCACAAACCCATATGATGAGGATGAAGTCCCGCATCCAGTATCCTGTGAAGCCTATGCACAATCATTTTGGTAATGAGTTTGTAAACTACAGGCATCAAAGTAATAGGCCTCCAATCTGACATATGGTAACATAGATGTTTTTTGGGCACAAGTTTGACTATGCCATGCCGCACTCTTGGAAGCGCGCGCGCGCACACACACACTTTTTTTTTTGGTGGAATCATAAGTATATTAGATTTACAAGATGACTATCCAAAGTAGATAGTCTCAAAGTACATCAACTGAAGATGTCAATATAAGACAAATATACATCATGATCTATTTGGTCAACCTGCATGCAATCGAAGAAAGATTGATGCAGGGAGTACCGAAAGAAAGAAAAAGCAGAAAAACCCGCATCACCGAAAACTCCATGGTTGCGAACTTTCCATAGTGTCCATAAAGCCCAGTAGCGCACCCATGAGAAGAAAAGAGTGAATTCTGGTTTGGGCAAATGAAGACCAAATAGCCAGAAAAACTTTCCAAATTTCATATTTGGAAATCTAGCCCGCAGAAGCTGGATGATAGGAAGAAAAAACTGACGAGAAGGACAGTTCCAGAAAATATGAATGACTGTCTCCCTGGAAGCAGAGCATCTATGGCAAGTGGATGAGGATATATGTCTGCGTGCCAGAAACTGTCCTGAGGGAATAACAGCCAAAAGAACGCGCCACAAAAAAAGCTGTTGTCGAAGAGGAAGCTTCGAATGCCAAAGAGATCGCAATCGTCTTTTCCACCACAAAGACGACCGATGCATATGCCAGAAGAGATTTGCCCGTTCAGAAACCCAAGGCAATGGCAACAAATGTTTATACAGACCAGCAACTGTAATATCAGATAGCCTCAAGGGATGGCATGAAGAATCAAAAGAGGAGATAGTCCAATCCTGTAGGCGATCTCGAATTTCCAACAGTGGAATCGGCAAAAAAGGCTGAAGCATCTGAATTATATCACGCCAAAGACGACGATAGTGAGGTCCCAAGCCATAATGTGCAGCAGCCTGTGGAAAAGAAAGAGGGGAGCCATCAGGATGGATGACATCTCCCACAGAGGTAACACCCTTTGAGTGGAGAAAATATGAACGCCGGGGTTCTTGCACCGCCAGGGGAACTGAAAATGCTTTGGACCAATGGATGCTCTCAGCGCGGAGAGAGTTGCCTTGTAAGGAGTCACGACCATTCCATTTTAAATTTGAAAGGACAAGCTTCCAATCAGCAAGTAAGCCAGAAATGAGAGGACAGCCCTTAATTTTGCCAGTAATGTAACCAAGAATAAATTCCCAATGAGTAGGTTGCCAATGGCCAAAAGCCGAAGTCGTCAGATGAAGTAATAAATGACGGATCATCGCTGTCCAAGGCTGAGTGCCTTCCAGAAATTGAAGCATCAGTTTACCTCTGTGGGCAAGAATATGCACCTGTAAGTTAAGGATATTCAAGCCTCCATGCATTTTAGGGGTACACAACAAACGATTTGCCGAAAGCAAACGTACACTCTTTTTCCCCTGCTTCGATCTCCAGAATATCTCCAAGATGGTGGACATAAATAATTTCAGCTCCCCCTGAGAAAACCTGATGAGAGGAAGGTAGAACTGAATATAGGCAACCAAGATGGATTGGAGAATCCGTAAACGAACATGCAAAGGCCATGTTGCAAGTTTCCAGTATTCCAACTTTTTCTTGAGCTTTGCCAAGACCCAATCTGTTTGTTGACGGCGAGTGACTGTCCATCCCAAAGGATATCCCAACTGCCGAATCAAATGAGTGGAGTGAACTATTTCCCCTGGCCATAGCAAATTATGCCACTGTTTTGAATGCAAAGGCAGCAATTTAGATTTCTGAAAATTGATTTGTAGGCCAGCCGCAAGTGCAAACAAAGAAAGAGCCTGCATCAAAGTAGAGAGATCCTGATGTGTATTGCGAGGAAGAAAAAAAGAATCGTCAGCATAAGCTTGAGCAATCAACTGACGTCTATTCTGAATGTCCAATCCATGAAGACTGCCAGTATCAACCAAATGATCCATGTAAAGAAGCATGGGATGCGTCGCTATAGCATACAAAAGAGCACTTAAAGGGCATCCCTGCCTAACTGAACGATGCAAAGTCCATGATTCTGAGAGATCTCCTGACAATATACAAGCCGCCTGACTATCAGCATAAAGCCAGTAAATGATATTCTGCATTTTTTCTCCAAATCCCAGAGCACGCATGGTTTCTTGAATGAACCCCCATTTAATAGTATCAAAAGCCTTAGCAATATCCACTTGCAATAATAAGACATCCTGCTGCGTGTATTTGGCATATTCAATGCCGATATAAGCATTTGCAATGTTATCTGTAATGTGCCTGCGAGGAATAAATCCATACTGTGCAGAATGAAGTCCATCATTCAAGTAATCCTTAATGCGATCGACAACCATTTTACTGATAATCTTGTATATCACCGGCATAAGGGTAATTGGTCTCCAGTCTGCCAAAGACTGACATAAGTGTTTTTTAGGCAACAGCTTCACTAATCCTTTTTTCCAGGAAGCTGGCATTTGTCTTGTCTCCCAGGCAATGTTTACCATACGTAGCAAAGGTAATTTGAGGGTGTCCCAATATGCAAGAAAAAATTCAACTGTAAGGCCATCCCATCCTAGAGCTTTCCATCGGCCACAAGACCTTATTGCATCAGACAGTTCTTGTTCAGAGAATTTTGTTTCTAGTTGTTGCGCTTGAGTAGCAGAAAGGATGGGGGATACATGCTGTAATAACTGATGACGTGCATCATACACTTCCATGGCGTGAGAATCATCCTCATCAAATTGAGAGGAGAAATGGGCAACACAAGTCGCAGCCAATTGTGCTCGGGTGGAGGTCCACGTGTCATCTGAAATTAAAGTGCGACATATAGATGCAGCTTGTTTTCTGGAATGTAAACTCTTGAAATTTTTTTGGAAGAGCAGCCTTTGTCCAAAAGCGCCTGTTGTCGTGCCCGTATCTCCCATTTGACAAGCTTTCGATGATCATTCACCTGAATACAGTGACGAGCTTGACATAAAGAAGTGGCTTCAGCCAAAGTTAGAGAGCGAAGATGACTAAGCTCAATTAACGATTGGCATGTTTGCTTAGCATAAGCAACAGTCTGTCTCCAACCTTTCAGATACTGTTTACCATAATCACGGATGACTGATTGCATGCGAGCAATAAAAGCTGTCCATGCATAATCCAAGTCAATGAAAGATTGAGGAAAGAGTGGCTGACAGGCCTCAAGTATCAGTGCTTTGAATGCATCATGCTCCAAGTAACTATTATTGATGATAAGCAACCTTCGAAGTGGCAATCTGTCATCGGGCATGTCATGCAGATGAACTCTGAGCCATAAGGGTACATGATCTGAATATGTAAATGTATAATCTAGCCACAATTTGGTTGTGAGAGTATCATAATGAAACTGATCGAGCTGATACCATCGATCCAATCGAGCTTTGTAAGTGGATTGAGCATTATGTTGGAAGGTATACCCAGGCATCAGAGGCTGAGATTCTTTCCAAATATCAATCAGATTAAGCGTTGCTACAAAATCTGCCCACGAAGACCTCTCAGTAGCAAGCATATGTGTACGACCGGATGTATTATCACCAGGTTGAGGGGCATTATTGAAATCTCCACATATGAATGCTTTCTGTCTCCAAGGATACAATTTCATTTGTTGCCATATTTGTCCTCTAGCCTGAGAGGATTGAGGTGCATATATCGATGCAAATTCAAAGATTTCACCCTGAATAAAGCACTGCATAACCATCCATCTGCCTTGGAAGTCATTAAATGCCATGACTGGCTGCAAATGATGTTTCACAAGAAAAAGTACACCCGAAAAGGCATGGTGGCCTGCATAAAAAATATCATAACCAGCATAATGGCCTTGCTGTCCAGCATAGTGATGTTGATTGTGTTCCTGAAGAGCAACGATATCTAGCTGCATATGCTTCAAATATGCCCAAACCATCTTCCACTTTTTAGGGTCACACAAACCCTGTACATTGAGAGTCAAAACTGTGATATATGACATCATATTTATAGTGTATGTACAGCATGAACAAAAAAAAGTAGCTCAAGCTTGCATTTCCTCCACAGGGTCCGCACCTCGATCAGGAGGAGGAATATCTATGAGACCGGTGGCTAGCAAGCTAGCAGCCTCTTCTTCGGGAAACAGAGTACGACCTGCAGTTACAGTAGCCCAGGTGATGCCAATTCCAGAATTTTCTTCGGGGGTATGCCCACTGGAGGAGGCTCCATTCCAAGTTCTAGAAGGTAAAGGATGCCTGGGGATAATTGTCCTGCGTGGTGGCTGAGAGGTTTCTTGAAGTATCTTTTCTTTTCCTTTTGGTGAAGAAGTAGAGGGATTAGCCACAGCTACATTCATATCAGAAGAGACTGGCACTTTGCCTTTTTCTTGAGGCATAACAGGAGTCTTCATACTTTTGTTTTTAATCCCTGAAGGACCAGGAGTGTCCTTATTTTGCATTGGGATGGGCAAGGCATCAGGCGGCATCTTATGGAGGACCAGAGGGCATTGAGATGCCATATGTCCAAACTTTTTGCACTCAAAGCATGCACCTGCAAAAAGACCCCATTTGAGTCTGAAGAATGCACTCCCCATGGAAACGTTATTTATGGTAACAGCATAAGATTCCGGAGTGGGCTGATCTGTGTCCCATAAAATACAGAATCTATTTGAGTTGCCATTTGGTCTAGGAGGGCATACAACCTTTCCTAGAGATGCTGCAATTTTAGGTAACAAGGAGGCCAAACATTGGGGGAAGTCCACCACTTCTACCCAAACAGGACAGCGATGCTTAATCAAAGCCTGATAGTCTCTGGTGGGGGACCATGGCAATACATGAACCATCTGTTGTCCATAGAAGAGAGGGGAGTGCTCTAAAAGCGTTTGTTTATGGTGCTCATCCACCATAATGACCTCAAAGAAGCCTCTTGCCACATAGTGGACTTTGCGAACAAAACAACCACCCAATGTCCGTGTTAACCAATTCCCGACATCAGCAGCAACGGGCATCCTGCCTGGAAAAAAGATAATCACAGCATGTTTCGCATATTCTCGAATGGGATCTATGATTTCATCCACATCCACTGCAAGCCCCACCATAGGAACAGGATCTTTCCAATTCTTGCGTGTATCCTGAAATCCTTCATGCATTACCTCATAAATCAGCCCAGCCTCGGGCGTCTCATGCACAGGGTCATTTTGATCCACAGCCTGCTTTTCTTTTTTATGAGCATAATATTTTGTAGGAGAAGCCATGATGTTCTCTCTCTCTCTCAGAGATCTCACACACACACACACACAGAGGGATGTACAGAGAAGGACAGGAGAAGCTGCAGATCGCAGGGGACGCTAGACACAAGATACAGGCGCACACATCAAACGCAGAGAATGTAGTAGAACAAGTCGTTGGTCGCAGCTTGGCAGGACGCAAGCACACAAACGTGCATGTCACAGAGGCGCACAAGCGTGGGTGACCCCACACACACACACGCACGCACACAGACGGAAGTGCAAGGCACAGAAGGCACTGGCGGGAACTGTCAAGCAGTCGCTGGCGAAGACGCACAGTCGAAATCCTGATCACACACACACACGACTGCTAGCGAAGACGCACAGTCGAAATCCTTCTCTCTCTCCACACACACACACTATCACGCACTCCACACACACACACACACACCGCGCGCACACACACACACACACACACACATGCACACACGCACGCACGCACACGTGTGCGCAAACTTTTTTTTAGTGAAACCATTGTCTCATTAGAAAAACCATGTACATTATAGCTGCCCGAGAGTGGGGTATGTACTACTTAGTTCAGAAACAGTGGGAAAACACTTCTAGTTGCTGGAAGGAAAGCCCTCCAATTTCATGAGAATCTCGGACAGATCGTAGTAGAAGGGCTCTCTGGAAGTAAGCAAAGAGCTGAACAGTATCACCAGAGAAGAGCAGCTGATTCCGAGCATGGTTGATAGTCCACAATGCCCAGAATCTAGTGCAATCAAGGAAGTTTGTATAATCTCGTAGTGGAGGAGAAAGGCAACCAAAAAGCCAAAACATTCACCTGAAATACCTTCCCGGAAAACCCCGGAGGTGTCCAGACAAATCATCACGAAAACCCTGAGAGTGAAAGCAATACCAAGGAAGGTGAGGCGCTCTCTCTAGGATGGGAGCACTGCCTACACGATGCAGTGGCAATATGCTCCATGAAAAAAGAATTCCCACCGGGAATACCCCAACCAGACATCTCCATAGAAATAGTCGTTCCTTGAGGGGCAATCCACTCTTCCAAATTTTTTTCAATGCAACTTTCCACCAAGGAAGAGATTTCAACATATGCCAGAGGCAATTAGCATGATCATGAATCCATGGAGGTGGTAAGAGCAACCTGTAGGCTTTGGCCGACTCTGTTGGTGGAGGGCTAAAGGTTCTCACCAAGAATGATCAAGGAATGATGATGAATGAGGAAGACGGCAGCCCATATATATACTCCAATATGAGCTAGCCGACTACCTCCTAGTGACCTACACGACCTGAAACTAGGTGAAATACTACATAAAATGGGTGGGCAGTCCACATCAAAGGCCCATAAAATATGGGAAAAACGGGGGAAAATATGGGGAATGCCGGAGCATAGAAATAGCCCCACATAAGCACCAGAAAAGCCACCAACAGGAGATGATATATGCTAGCACCCCCTCTTAGAACCTGGGGGTGGCCCAAGACCCAAGGAGCTACCATGACCCCACTGATAGCTGATTGAGATAATCCTTTGGTGAACAAGTCTGCAGCGTTGTCCTAGGTAGGACAATATTCAAGGATAATGTCTCCCTCCAAGATCCGCTCACGCACAAAGTGGTACTAGATCTCTATATGCTTGGTCCATGCATGAAATACTGGATTCTTAGCATTAGCCAAGCAACTCTGGTTGTTGCATGAGATAAGGGTAGGCTGCTGCTGTCGAGAACCGATCTCCTCTAGTAGCCACCAAAACCAAATCACCTCACAAACAGCCAAACAAGCCACTCGATACTCCGCCTCAGTCGATGAAAGCGCCACCATAGGCTGCTTTTTACTTGTCCATGAAATAGCTCCAGATCCAAGAGTAAAGCAATACCCTGTAGTAGATTGTTAGGAATCCACAACTCCAACCTGGTCGGGAGGACGTGCCGGGTCAAGTCGAGGAAGAGGAACAAGAGGATCCAGCGAGGAACCAAGGAGAGACTGAGTCGAATCATCCCCTGAAGGTGAAGAAGCACCCTCTGCAATGGACATAGTCACAAGGGACAAAGGATGGTAACGGGGGACGGGGACGGGGACGGGAACGGGACGAGGGACGGTCATATGTAGGGAACGGGGATGGGGGTAGGAACGGCACTTAAAAATTACTTTGTCAGTACTACCCACTCGCCTATATGGGCAAAGCTTGCATGTCCATGGCTGTGCACCACCTCCATGAGGGGATGGGGTGTGATTGACCTCATCCCACCATGTCCATCCCGTCGTCCTTCTACGGGACCCGGGTAGTTGGAACTTGAAGAGCCACTACCACGAGGAGGATGCCATGGATGATGGATGCCTTCTTGTCACTTGATAGCTTGAGAGAGAGAGAGAGAGAGAGTGAGTGAGGCTTGAGCCTTGAAAGTTGAGGGAGAACTTGAGAAGTTGAGTGTGAGGGTGTGTGTGTGTGTGTGTGTGTGTGAAGCTTGAGAGAGTGTGTGTGTGAGGGAGAGAGTGTATGTCTTGAGAGGCTACAGCTAACTTGTGTGAGAGCTTGAAACTTGAGACCTTGGCCCTTGAGGCTTGCCGCTTGAGGGAGAGAGAGTGTGTGTGTGTGAAGCTAAAGCTTGAAGTGTGAGAGGGAGTGTGTGTGTGCGTGTCTTCTTATTATAGGGAGGGAGGCAAGAGAGAGACCAAGGCCCAAAGCCTCAAAAGCTCAAGGCCTATGGGCCAAGGCTAAAGGCCCATGAAAAGCCCCTCCCAAACGGGAAAAAAAAAGGTACAAAATGTGTCCATTGCCCAAATAGTAACTTGCGGTGTTCCCATGCAGCCAGCCCCCACAACCGTCCCCTCCTGGATCCGTCCCCGAAACACCGTCCTTTGTGAGGGACGCTTAGCTGGGGACATCCGTCCGTCCCCGTCCCACAGTGTTCTCGGGACAGCGTCCCCCCGTTCCAAGGGTCCGTCCTGTAACTTGGTTGAACACAATCCTAATCAATACACTTAAATACACTAAGATTTGATGGACACTTGTTCAAATACAAGAAGTAAATTGCTGAAGAGACACACAATGAGCTGGAACGGCCGACCCCTCCCTCAAATAAAGTATATTGATCTTGGGAGAATCAAGTACATAGTGTCATGGGCATTTCTGACCAGATTTCCATACCAATGCATATGAATACAGTATTGCAAACAAGTGGTTGTCGATGTAGACTTGCAACCCACACTACCTTCTCAAGTGCCCATGTTCCCTACCATCTGCACACTATTGTTCCACCAACACATGGTAGCAACAATCTGCAAGAGAGCACGTAGGACAAGAGAACACTGCACAGGGTATGTGATCTTGTAATCCGGTTCCTCCCTCCTGCTACTTGCTTCCATATTTAAGCATAAAAGCTTACCAATAGCAAGTAGAGTCGATGACAGCGGAAGTCTTCGCGAGATCTTTGATTTGTCGCCTTTCTTCGCGACAAAAGTCTTCAAGAGGATGAAGGGAACCTTGGGAAAGCTTCCCCTATGGTTCAACTTGAGAAAGAAGAGCTGAAATTAGGGTTTTCAGCAAAAAGACCAAAAATTACAGCAATAAAGAGAGCTGTTTTGCTAAATTTCAGTCATTGGGAGTGTGTAGGAGAGTGATTAGCATCCGGAAACACTCTAGGAAGCTTGAAAATCACCTTAGCAAGCTTGCAAAATGGAGTTGGGAAGGAGAATGTGCAGAAAATGCAGCCCAACAGCCCTCATGAAGGAGGCCCCAAACTCTAGAGAGAGGAAGAGGAGTGAGGTGGTGAGTTGTCCAGTGTAGGTGGCAGGCAGGTGCTTTGTGGAGCAAGCTAGAGTGGACACATGGCTGGTTACTCCCTTTGTACAAAGGGGATAAGGTTTGGGCGGTGGACATTGGGTTATGTCCACCTCGGGACATCAGTGTGTGTGAACACTAGGCTGGTCATAATTTATAAGTGAGTTTTGGTCGCCCAAAACTTAATGAAGTGTGTACACACTCACTTATAAATTAGTGCTAACTCCTAAGGCCAAGTTTATGACCAATACTTACCACCTGTCACACATGCCACATAACCATGTCAGCAGAAAGTTTCACACGCACGGTTCGCGGGCGGGCGTCCCCTTACCTGGAACTACACATTGGTCAAGCAAGCATGAAAACAGCATGCAATTTCAATTGCAAGCAAGCACATAAAGATGCTATGCAATGCAGCATTGGTATGGACAATCTCCGTTCATGAGACTATACCAAAATAGACGTGCTCCAGGCAAGTACACAAGGTACCAGACCCAATGGAACACCAATCCACCAAGCATTTCCGGGCATGTATACGGAGGCACAAGTCCCAACGGAAAGCCAAGTCTACAGTATCACATGAGTGGCATCAATCCCCAGCATAAACAACTGCCATGGACACCAGTCCAATGTACATACATGATAAGAAAGCACGGGTGGACCAATTGGGTGGCCAAATGGTGACATCCCCCCCGGCTTCTAAGCAGTTGTCCGCAACTGAAAGCCACTTCATTGATCTTCTCGATCACTCGAAAAGGCCCATAGTACCTGGTTGCAAGCTTAGGATATGCACTCTCTTTGCCATGCCTCTTTGCAAGTCTTGCTTTCTCAAATTTCAGCAATACTCAATCATTCTCTTTAATATCCAATTGCCTTCTATGCTTGTCGGCAGCCTTTTTATGCTTGTCTTGTGACCTTGCAATGGTTGTCCGCACCTGAGCAAAAGCAATATCCAAGTCAATTACATACTCATCAGCTGCAAATATCTCATCCTTTGTGCGAAGGATGGGTGGCAAAACCACCTTACCATAAACAATCTCAAACGGGGCCTTTCCCGTAGATGCATGCACCGTGTTGCTGTATGCAAATTCCACAAGCGGTAAGTACTTCTCCTAGGAAGACTTTTGATCCGCCACATAACATTTCAAGAGATCCAACACGGCTAAATTTGTAGCCTCACTTTGCCCATCCGTTTGAGGGTGATAAGCTGATGAGAAGTTCAATTTGGTGCCCATATTATCAAATAAGGCCCGCCAAAAGAGACTTGTAGTCCTAGGATCTCTATTCCCCACAATGGACTTCGGCATTCCATGATGTTTGAACACTTGTGCAAGATATATTTTAACCATATGCTCAGCTTTGATGGTCTTTTTGACCGGCAAGAAATGAGCTTGCTTGCTAAACCTGTCCACAATTGTCCAAATTGCATCATTACCCTCTTGGATACGTGGCAAGTCCATAATGAAATCCATTGTAATACTTTCCCATGGCTGTGTGGGAATAGGCAATGGCTGAAGCAAACCTGGTGCCTTTTGTCTATCAAATTTGACTTTTTGACAGGTGATACATGCACGTACATGTGCATCCATGTCCTTCCGCATACCTGGCCAAAAGAAATACCGCTCAATCATGTGCGTAGTAGGCATTACGCCTCTATGACCAGCATATGGAGGAGCACGGCACTCATCCAAAACCTTTTGCCTCATGTCAGACACCACACACAGGCAATTATCTTTCATGAGATAACCCTCTTTGATCACATATGAGGCATGTGCATGACCAGCCATCAAATCAGCCCAAATAGTGGCAAAATCAGCATCCGTATGATACAAATCACACATGGTAGACAAGTCCCCATGAGAGGTAACCGAGATAGCCGCTACATATGGCTTTCGTGACAATGCATCGGCCACTACATTCTTCTTTCCCGGGGTGTACAAGATTTGAAAATGAAACATAGAGAGGAAATTGGCCATCCTCATATGCTTCTCTGACAACTTAGTTTGAGTAAGAAAATATCTCAAACTCTCGTGATCTGTCTTCACAGTGAAATCAGCCCCAAGAAGGTTATGTTTCCATATAGTAAGTGCATGAATTACAGCCAAGAGCTCTTTCTCATAAATGCCAAGAGATAGCTCTGCATCATGCAATCTACGACTCTCATAAGCCATGGCATGTCTCTCTTGATTAAGGACAGCTCCTATGCAATTTCCAAATGCATCACATTCCACACAAAAAGGCTTTTGCGAATCCGGAATGATCAACACTGGACCATGAATAGTTGCATCTTTCAATTTGAGGAATGCATCTCTCTCTACATTAGTCCATTTGAACACGGCCTTCTTCTTTGTCAAATCATGTAGAGGAGAAGCAATCCATGCAAAGTGCCGAATGAACCTGCGGTAGTAAGAGTATAATCCAAGAAAACTATGGATCTCATGTACCGAACTCAATTCGGGCCAATTCCGAATTGCATCACTCTTTGCATGATTCATCCGCACCCCATCTTTGGACACAATATGCCCAAGATAATGTATCTCTGACAAGAAGAACTCACTCTTCTTTGCATTTATGAAGAGTTTATGCTTATGGAGCTCTTCAAAAACAATAGCCAAATGAGCTTTATGCTCTTCTTCGGTCTTCGAGAAGACTAGAATGTCATCAAAGAAGACACCTGTAAATTTCCTGTACCCACGGAATATGCGATCCATCATTCTATTGAATGTAGCCGGGGCATTTGTAAGACCAAAAGGCATAACAAGATACTCATAAAGCCCAAATGCTGTCCTGAAAGCAGTTTTGTATACATCTTCAGACACTACACGCACTTGATGATACCCACTCTTAAGATCAATTCGGCTAAAGCATGCCGATCTATCCACCTTGTCAAGGATGTCGTCTATGCGTGGAATCGGAAACCGATTCTTGATGGTAAGCTTATTCAAAGCTCTATAATCCACACACATACAAAAGGATCCATCCTTCTTTTGAACCAAGAGGACGGGTGAACAATATGGGGAAGAGCTTGGCTGAACCAAACCCTTCTCAAGAAGCTCATTCACTTGCTTCATGATCTCCTCTTTTTGGGATGCACTTACACGATAGGCTGGCCTATTAGGTGGTGAGCTACCCGGCACAAGATCAATGCGATGATCTTCTAATCGTACGGGTGGTAACTCATTAGCAAAACAATCATTGTGCTCTTGCAAAAATTTCAGCCTATCATTACTAAGAGTGTTTACATGTACATTATTTTCCTCAACATGATCTCGTACAAAAATCAACTACGCAAAAACACTCTTTTTCATTACTTTCTTAATTTGTACATGAGATACAAGGGGAATGGTATCACCCTCTTCACCAGCATCAATTACATGTTCTCGGCCTTTATGCATGAAGGTGATCCTGTTGTTCTTGTAAGCCTTGCACGGATCAATACGTGTATGCCAAGGCTTTCCAAGCAATACATCACAGCCATTCAAAGGCGCCACAAGAAAATCCTCATGATCCACATAGCCTTGAATGTGTATGCGCAACTTGCCATCAAAAATAGGCATGACCTGCACTTCTCTACCAACAAAGGCAGCTCCTGGTTCAATTTAAGGACCCATGTCCTCCACTTCAATACCCAAAGCAGCTGCCATCTGAGTGGATATGAAATTTTCAGATGCACAATCATCAAACATGAACAAAGCGGGCTGATCTTTGAGCTGTCTCCAAGCTTTACATACAACCCTATCTTTGCTATCATGTGAAGTGTTACCCTGCACATCCGGAACCATATGCACATTAGGCTTTGATGCATTTGCATTATCACGCTTCTTCTTGTTTGGGCATGCCTTTGCAATATGCTCGGTGCTACCATAAGTAAAGCATTTCCCCTCACTCATATATTGCTTTTTCTGCTCCGGAGTGAGACCATAGTTTCTCAGTTTGAAGGGAAGCTTCTTGATAGTGTTATTTTGAGCCTTTGGACCATTTTTATCTTGGTTTTGGTCCTTTTTAGGTGGCTGTCCATCATTTTGCAGGTTTTGGACAGTCCTCTCTTTGCCTTGAAATGAGGGTTTAGCCTTATTGGATCGACTCAATTTGAGTTTCAATTGTTCGGTGGCGGTGGCGGCTGCGATTAATTAGTGTAAGGTATGACCAGGATACATTTGTAGTCCCGCTTTGTACAAGGGTTGTAATCCCGATTGAAACCTTCTCTTCCTTTCCGCCTCGGTGACATGCATAAATGGAGACACCTCCAAAAGCACTTTCCAAAACTTTTGTACATATGCATTTACCGATTCCCCCTCATTTTGCTTTACCCAATCCCACTTCATTGTTATCTCATTCAATGCATTGGGAGGCAAGAATTGAGCATAGAACCTCTCCTTGAACTCTTCCCATGATCTAACAAGATTCGGTGAGAGCTTCTCCGTGAGCCACCAATGGGCAGCAATGCCTTTCATGAACATGCTTACATGCCGGATCATGGATTTCTGAGTGAAATCCTCATCACTGAAAGCAATATCAAACTGGGCAATAAAAGCAAGTGCCTTTGATGCATCATATTCCCCATGATATGTGTCAAACTTCACAGATTTGTCTCCGGCTTTGAAGTCACGAGACTTTGATGCATGTGTGTGCATCTCAACATGTTTTCCCCCATGTTTGTCCATTTGGACAGCCCCTGTGTGACTGGCATCATTTTTGGAACAAAAGGTGATGCATAAGGCATAGATACATGTGCCCTGTAAGCATGAGGCATGGCTGACCCCTCAACATGCATTGATACATTTTCAGCCATAACTTCTCCCTCACGAGCACACTCGAAGGCATGAGCGGCATGAGAGATATGCGGAATACCTGCACCAACAGAAAATTGTAGCCCATGTTGCATGTGTTGTGCATGCCCAATTTCAGCCAGCAATGGCATTTGACATACATTTTGACCACTGCCATAAACATTGTATTCTTCACGGGCTACATAAGGTGTTCCTGCATGGCGTGAAGTCACTGATTGTTCCTCTCCCATAGCATGGAGATTCATCCTCTTAGACATAAGTTCTTTTTCGGGCACTTGTGGGGATTCCAAGACATGTGGGATGGTTGCCTTTTCTGCGTAGGCATCCTCGGTACGAGCCAAGTATGCACGTGTTGCATCCCTCGGTTGCATGTGCAACTCTTGAGCAATCATTGCCATTGCATGATCCATATAAGATTCAGCTTTCTTGGCCTTCAAACGGTCATGTACCAATGGATCCTCGCCGCGGTAGAGATTCAATTCTTCTTGTTGTGCATGGAGAAGAGCCTGCATACGAGTAAGTTCAGCCCTCAAGACTATGGACTCTTCTTCCTGCATCTTCTCTTTGCCACACGGGACGGCTGTCCCACATATTCATGTTTCCTATTGTGCACCACATGAGTTTGCTCATCCTGTAAAGCATTGGAAGTATGCATTTCATTGTCCCTGCCTCTTGTGTTAGCAGCTCCAACATTCATTGTATGGCTGTCCATAATGTTCTAAGTGTAGAGATAGCTAGTGTTCACGGTGATCGTCTCTCACGATAGAAGTGTGAGAGAACCGTATGCTCTGATACCAATGTAACTTGGTTGAACACAATGCTAATCAATACACTTAAATACACTAAGATTTGATGGACACTTGTTCAAATACAAGAAGTAAATTGCTGAATTGACAAGAGACACACAATGAGCCGGAACGGCCAACCCCTCCCTCAAATAAAGTATATTGATCTTGGGAGAATCAAGTACATAGTTCTGACCAGATTTTCATACCAATGCATATGAATACAGTATTGCAAACAAGTGGTTGTCGATGTAGACTTGCAACCCACACTACCCTCTCAAGTGCCCATGTTCCCTACCATCTGCTCTCTATTGTTCCACCAACACATGGTAGCAACAATCTACAAGAGAGCACGTAGGACAAGAGAACACTACACAGGGTATGTGATCTTGTAATCCGGTTCCTCCCTCCTGCTACTTGCTCCCATATTTAAGCATAAAAGCTTACCAATAGCAAGTAGAGTCGATAACAGCGGAAGTCTTCGCGATGGAAGTCCTTGGAGTGTTGAGATCTTTGATTTGTCGCCTTTCTTCGCGACAAAAGTCTTCAAGAGGATGAAGGGAACCTTGGGAAAGCTTCCCCTATGGTTCAACTTGAGAAAGGAGAGTTGAAATTAGGGTTTTCAGCAGCAAAAAGACCAGAAATTACAGCAATAAAGAGAGCTGTTTTGCTGAATTTCAGTCATTGGGAGTGTGTAGGAGAGTGATTAGCATCTGGAAACACTCTAGGAAGCTTGAAAATCACCTTAGCAAGCTTGGAAAATGGAATTGGGAAGGAGAATGTGCAGAAAATGCAACCCAACAGCCCTCATGAAGGAGGCGCCAAACTCTAGAGAGAGGAAGAGGAGTGAGGTGGTAGGTTGTCCAATGTAGGTGGCAGGCAGGTGCTTTGTGGAGCAAGCTAGAGTGGACACATGGCTGGTTACTCCCTTTGTACAAAGGGGATAAGGTCTGGGCGGTGGACGTTGGGTTATGTCCACCTCGGGACATCAGTGTGTGTGAACACCAGGCTGGTCATAATTTATAAGTGAGTTTTGGTCGCCCAAAACTTAATGAAGTGTGTACACACTCACTTATAAATTAGTGCTAACTCCTAAGGCCAAGTTTATGACCAATACTTACCACCTATCACATGCCACATAACCATGTCAGCAAACAGTTTCACATGCACGGTTAGCGGGTGGGCGTCCCCTTACCCGGAACTACACATTGGTCAAGTAAGCATGAAAACAGCATGCAATTTCAATTGCAAGCAAGCACATAAAGATGCTATGCAATGCAGCATTGGTATGGACAATCCCCGTTCATGAGACTATACCAAAATAGACGTGCTCCAGGCAAGTACACGAGGTACCAAACCCAATGGAACACCAATCCACCAAGCATTTCCGGGCATGTACACGGAGGCACAAGTCCCAACGAAAAGCCAAGTCTACAGTTTCACATGAGTGGCATCAATCCCCGGCATAAACAACTGCCAAGGACACCAGTCCAATGTACATACATGATAAGAAAGCACGGGTGGACCAATTGGGTGGCCAAATGGTGACACGTCCCCTCCGTGCCCTGTGACTATGGCAATGGAAGATGAAGTCTTATCAACCACCACATCTCTACTAACAATGATCTTCGAGGTTGCAGGACAATAATCTTTGAATTCTGAGTTGTAACCAACCAAAATATGATGCTTGGACTTAGCGTCTAGCTTACCCCTGTCACCATCAAGTACATGAACAAATGCATCTAATCCAAAAACCTGAAAATGAGAAACTGTGGGCTTTCTACCGAGGTAGGCCTGAAAGGGGGTCTGCCTTGGAACAACATTAGTAGGGAACCAATTAAGAATATAAACAACAGTAGCAACTGCCTCCGGCCAAAGCTTTTGAGGAAGACTCCGATGTTCCAAGTTCCAACATAGTCCGAGCCATCTCAATCACCGTTCGATTCTTTTGCTCCACCACGCCGTTCTCTGAAGGAGTACTTGTGTTGGCAAACTCCCATTGAATGCCATGTAGCTTATAGTACTAAGTTAAATTGATGAGAAGTAAACTTGCCGCCTCTTTCAGCTCGAAATGTCAAGACAGAGTGCCCCCTGTTTGGAGCAATAAGCACAAACCTTCTGGTTGCCAGAAGAATTAGAAGTTGAAGACCCCTTCGGCTTTGCGTCCTTGGACTCTTGGAGTCCTTGGAGTCCTTAGAATCCTTAGAAGGAGGTGCCCCACCTTTGCCTTTGTTAGGCTACCCCCCTCTCTTTCCAATAAAAGCTTGGGTACCTTTCTTTGAAGAAGAATCCCTGAATATGCTCTCTTGATCAAGGACCATAGGCACCAGCTCATCCCACGTAATAGTTTCCATCCATCTTGAGGTAAGAAGTGAAGCATACAAACTCTCATATTTTGGGAGAAACTGAGCAAGTAGCCGGATGGCCATATCCTCAGAGGAAATCTCCTTCCCACACCCAGAAATCTTAGATCACAATGACTCCAGTTTGTTGATGTAATCCCGCATTGAAGTAGAATCAATGGGTGAAAGCTTCAACATTTGAAGCTTCAGAGAAACTCTCTTCATGGGTGTCTTCCGGTCGTAGATGTCGGAGAGTCTCTTCCAAGCAACATGTGCATGGGTATCCCGTGTGATGTGAGCGATGACTGAGGATTGAGAGTTGAGAAGAATGAATGACCGAGCATGGGCATTAAGCCGATCCCATAGAGTAGCTTCATGCATAAGGGCATCCCTTGTATCCTCATCCTCTACGGTGTCGGGGTTGGGCTGAACCGGTCGAGGGATGAAGTCCAAAAGATCATAAGTCTCCAAGATTGCTTCCACCATGACTTTCCAGATGTCGTAGTTTGTGCCATCCAACTTGGCATCTGAAGGAAAATTTGGAAGAGTGGGTATCTGAACCGCCTAGGGTTGTATGAGTGCCATGATGTACCTTCTCTAAAAAATGCAGCCACCAAAACAGCCCAAGAGCTGCTCTTTGCACTTGTAGGGACGGTGGGCGGGAAAGAAAGAGAGTGGAGAGAAGAAAAAAAAGAAGAAAACACAGATCTTCCCCTCTGGAGAAGAAAAACGCAGGTTTGAAACACTGCGGGGACAGCCACCAAGTTTGCGTGAAAACGCAGAAAATCAGCACCAATCAGCCCCCAATCAACGATTCCAGGTCTAGACATCTCTGGGCTCTGATACCATGTCAAAGGGCAGTGGAAAGATGTAGACGAATGACAAAAACATTGGAGCTCCAAGAGAGAGATGAGAGAAAACATCAAAACGCTGATGCACTAATCTCAAGAAAAGAGTGGATACAACCAGCCCGTAGGCGAGGAGTGGACTCCATAGGCGGAGAGCTGAAGGTGCTCACCAAGAATGATCAAGGAATGATGATGAATGAGGAAGAGGGCAGCCCATAATATGAGCTGGTCGACTGCCTCCTAGTGACCTACACGACCTGACAATGAGTATACACACACACACACACACACACACACATGTCAGTATTCTCACATCACTAACTGATTCAATTCACACGGTCTCCGGATGAATCACCTCCGCTCGTTTGAGCATGGATCTCTCTCGCACCAGGAGATCAACTGCATCATCTGCCTAGACCTGGCTTGCCTACCCACGAGCCGGACATGGCTATGTCCACCCAAGCTTCCCACAAAGCTTTAGTTTTACAGAGATCGTTTCCTAATAGTTACAAAGGATAATTTCATTGAGAAACCTGGCTATCTATACAGACACATGTCCCATGCCATGACAATGCCACTGATCAGCTGAGGGTGTCTTCTGCATAGGGGACACGGCTATGCAATTTATGCATGACCAGAGAAAGAGACTGCACTATCTGTTCAGATGCCCTGTATACTATGAGATACGAGGGAGGTTTCACCGTCTCTTCAGGGAGGGGTTTTGCCCCCCTCACATGAGTGATTCATTACTGGCATTCAAAAGTGTTTGGCTTTTGTTGTCACAGAGAGGCCTTATTGAGGCCATACATAGAAAGACAGGATCAACATGACACCACTCTGGCATCCAAATCAACTGGGTTTAAGGCCTAGTTAACCGGAGTGTGGAAATAGCCTTTCAGCATTTCTCAAACACAAGACTTGGGTGCTTTGATCAGATGATATTGTTAGTGCCTTGATGAGATGATATTTCTGGTGCTTTGGTAACATAGCCATCAAGCACACATGGACCTACTAAACCATTTACATATTAATACTGGAGATCACACACACACAAACTGAGAAGAGTGATGTTTATATGATGTTACCGAAGGTTTGTATATGTGGCTGAAGCAACGTGCTCAATACGGCTCTCAAGAATAATTATCCTTGCATCGAGAGATTTGACTACCCCCTTTTCCCTCACATCCATGTTGTGAAAGGTCCTTTCTGCTTCTAGTGGTGGCCATCTTCCTTCATCTGAATTTCCGCCTGCTGCCAGATCCTTGTAGTAGCTTAGAAAGGGCTCTTTCTCATCTAGCTCAGATAACCTCTTCTCAGACTTCACATCATTCCTCGCAGATGTTTCAAGCACTCCCAGTCTGGTTTCAACTTCATTCAGAACTCGTGCAGCCGCTTCGTATTTGGGTACCCACACTGCAACAGATTGCTCCAACTCTTCTGCCTTACCCCGAACCTCTCCAATCTTACTATCCAAGTCCAGTTGTGCTCCCTCCAAGCTCAGAATCTTCTTCTCTAGTTCTGAGAATGAGCATTTTCCCTTGAAATGCTGCCATTCAGGCAGCAAATCTTGGAGTTTCAGCTCTCCAGGCTTAACATTAAGATGGAACATCGCCTCCAGCATACTTGCTACTGTTTCAACCCTCTGATTCAAATGCTTGATGTCATGCTTTATCTGATCTTGTTCCCCACAACCACATTTTCTGGATGGATCAGTGGAATGGGTCAATCTCTTCACAATTTCTGTGAGTTCCTTCAATGCTGAGTCGGTTCTAGCCACGTGCTGAGCAAAATCAGCTTTCACAACTAAGTTTTCTGTAGTCGAAGGGCTTGCTGTGCTAGTCTTTGTTTGCTCAATCTCATCACCAAAAGATTTTGCTTTTCTCATCACCTCCTCCATGATCTTTGTCCATCCATTTGCCTCTATTTTGCATTGTTCCTGTACTACTTGTACGGCATTTTTTATGACCTCACTCATACTTTCATGGAGTTGGGTAGACTTTCTTCTCATACTCATCATCTCTGCCAATACTTCCTCAGCCTTGTTAGCAAGAGTTGCTGCTTCTGTTACTGCTGTTTCCTTGCATTGGGAGGTCTTGTTGCTTGCACTGGTGATACCTGCAATCAGGTCCTCAGCTCTGGATGACCAAGTTGCAGCTTCTGCAGCTGCAGCCTCCTGAATTCGCACACTTCTCCTTTTGACCCGTGTTATTTCTGCCAACAACTCTTCAGCTTTCATTTGCAAAGTGGCCATCTCTTTTCCAGCTGCTTCCTGAAGTTGCATGCCTGCCCTTCTTGTGTTTGTTATCTCTCCCAGAACTTCTTGACCGAGCTCCACACTTTTTCTCTTGGTGTTGGCCATCTCAGCTATGACCTCTTGAGATAGCTCCATGCTCTTTCGCTTTATGTTGGCCATCTCAGCAACAACTTCTTCAGCAAGCTCTGTGCTTTCCCTCTTTGTTTGTGTTAACTCAGAGAGTACCTCATTAGAAAGCTGTACACTCTTCTGCCTCACTTCAAACATTTCATGCAGAACATCTTTGGCTTTTGCAGCTGAACCTGCTATTTCCTCTACCAAGCTTCTGAGAAAGTCCTTGTCCTTCTCCACTTTAGACTGATCAAGCCTCAGTGTCGCCAGCTCATTTTCAAAATCTTGCACAACCTCTTGAATTTTCTTCTTTGTTGTAAAGGCAGCAGCTAGAGCAACTTCTTTTTCTTTGCGAAGATCAGCACTTATACTCATCATCTCAAGCAAAAGAGAAGAAGACGTCTCCCTGTCAGAAATTAGACTCTCATGTAGCTTGCTGCTTTTCTTCTTTGTGTTGTTCATTTCAGAGCTAATAAAGCCTAACAGCTCAGCCAAGGATTCCTCTGCCTTATGAGCTGAAGCAGCAGCATCTGTGGCAGCAGCTGAAGCCAACTTTCTATGTTTTCCTACGATAGCAAGGATATCTTCTGCCTTTTTCTCCAGAGCCTGTGTGCAGTTATGCTCATTTTCCAGTTCAAGAATTCTGGTTTCCAGGCTACTTAGGAAAGAAGCCTTTGCGAAATGTTCGGACTTTTGCATGGACTCTTCATAACACCTTTCAAGTTCCTCAAATTTATCTTGAAAATGCATTTTGAGATCCTTGAGTTCTGTGCGTACCTCTCCTAAACCCCCTAAGTAAAGTTGAGACAGGTTCTCTACCCTTTCCATGATCAGTGTCTCTTCTCTTACTGTCACTTCACTCTTCAAGCTACTTTTTCCTTTCTCAAGTTCATTCTTGAACTTTTTCAATGCTTCCACATCAGCTTGTCCTTCATGTCTTGCTTTATCCATGTTTTCTACAGCTTTCTTCACGTCTGCTTGTTCTTCAATTAGGAATTTCTCTGAGTTTTTCAGCCCAAGAATCTTTTCTCTGCACTCAGTACCCTCAATCTTGAGCTTATCAATAGCCAGCCTTATATCATGCACTTGTGCATCTGTTTCTTTCTTCATACTGTCAACAAGGAATCTGACCTGCACTCCCTCCTTTCTGAACACTTGCAACTGCTTTTTGAAGGAGTCATTTTCATCTTTAGATCTGAAGTCCTCTTTATCTAGTTTTGATTTAACCTCTTCTGCCAGTCTGGTCATGGTTTCCATATGTCCTTGCACTTCTGCTCTCCCTTTGTGAAGTGCTTCATTTTCTCTTCGTAGAAAAGAAAGCTCGCTCTTAATCTCAGTGATGACCTTCTCTTTCCCTGCAGAAACCATCTCCACAAAATGGGGAAACTGTTTCTTGAGCATGTCCTCTACAATGAGATCCAACTGTTTTTCTGTCTTTTTATTTAGTTGCTCCTTGCTTTCATGTAGACTCAGCTTCAGACCCATTTCTTTCTTCAAATTGCCCAAGTCTCGAAGCCTTTGTAGTTCCAACTTCTCAATGTCAGTCTTCAGACTGCCTTCAAACTTCTTCACAGAATCTGCCACAGCTTCTTCCACTTGATTTCTCAGTTCTATTTGTATATTTGATAACCAAGAGTCCACCTGCTTCTGGAAAGAGTCAGTTTTGAAAGAAAATTCATCCAATTTTTTCTTAATCTTTTCTTCCAAGTAATCATCATTTGAGGATTCTTTTCTGTTTACTTCATTCTCTGCTTTCTCAACCTTTTGATTGATCTCATTCTTGATGAGCATTTTCAACCCTAGAAGCTCAGAGCTTGTGTCCATCTTTAAACCATCGAGCTGCCTTTTCATACCCTTGACCTTGCCTTGCCAAAAATCAACCTGCTGATTTAAATGAGTGGACGAGGTTTGTACTGTTTCTTTCAGCTCATTCAGCATTCTCTGAAAAGTATCCATTCTCTTTGTCAATTCAGTTACTTGCAGTGCATCTTTCTCATCAAGAGGAAGTCCGCAAGCATCCTTTGGGTGAAGATCCTTACCCCTTGCTTTTGGATCCGCAATAGAAGACACATTGCTGTTTTTGTGTATGTCAACCAAAGACCCATGGTCTGCCTCACTTTCATTGTCCTGGCCTAAAGAACCTCCTCCAGTCTCCTCCAAACCATGCAGTTGACTTGCCACATATGAGCAGTCACCAAGAATGGATTTCAACCTTTCATCTGCAGAAATAAAAAGAATGAAAAACTTCAAAAACTGTGGGGCATCAGTGAAACAAGAAAGACATTACTCTGCCATCAAGTCACAAGCGCCAAGTTATATAACAGGTGTAACTTGAAGGAAAAGATGCATCACCATCGGCATCACAAGGATCAAACAATGGCCTTGAAATGCGTTCGGAATAGGCTTTACTGCTGAGTGTAGAGTCAAAGTCAAAAACAGGGTTGCAAAACGTCAGTTGTTGTGGATTTGAGGCACCCATCTGATGCTGGTATAACTGAGCATCAGTCTCATCAGATAGGAGGTTCAAAGACGGGGGTTCAAAAGTGTTGATGAAAGACGAGTCCCAAGTTGGTGAAAGCCTGCCCAAAGAACTTAGGCTCCTAAGACTCTCAGTGTAATGAAAGGATGGAGCAGCACCACATGAACCAGAAGAAGAAAAAGAGGAAGACAAGGCATCTTGTGAAAGTGACAATAAATTAGACATTGTGAAGGTTGGCTTTCTGTGCAGCTCCCCCTCAACATTCTCATCATCAGAGTGTTGTGTGTGATCCTCCTTGCCTAAAAAGTGCTTCACTTGGAGTTTCTCTAATCGAGACACTGCATCACCTGTTCCTGAACTGGAGTGTCTGCTGTCGAGACCTCCGCCTTCAGCTTCAGGTTGGGTGTGGTCATCAAGTGAAATGCTGTTCGGCACCAGAGCATCTTCAAGTTCTGTACGTGCTGCCCAACCTTCAAACTTCACCTTTTTCTTGTGGTCAGCCTTCATCCTTTTATCCCCGAGCTTGTGTAGATTTCCTTTCTCAGTTAAGACCTTCCCTAGCTGGTAAACATTTTCGTTCTCTGGGGCATCTAGATCATCTCCCTTCTGCATCGTTCTGTCATCCCAAAAGCTTGACTCATCCCAAGGCTCCTGTAAGTTAGAATTTGTGGCTCTTTCTTCTTGAGCTAGCCAACTTCTGCCTTCCAAAAACTTAGTGTCTCTTTCTTGAATTGGTTTTCTTTGTAAATCTGATTTGGAATCTGAAGCTGTCCCTTCATGCTCACAATCTTCCAAGGTTCGGTCATTTTCAGCCCAGGTCAGGTCCTCTTGGAAGCTGACACGTCGTTGTGCTTCTGCACTTGCATCTTTTCCAAACAATGCCCTTCTCGAACTTGCACTAGCACAAGCTGATACTTCTGCACCTGTGGCCATTCTTTCAGTCGCTTCCATCTTTGAGGGAGCCTCCAAACCATAAGAAGGAGGTCTCAATGAAGTCTTCTCCTCGTCTATTGAAGAATCATCTTCTTCATAGCTTTCATCACTCTCTTGCAAACTCCCAAGCCTCTTCAGTGCTGCTTCCAAGTTTTCTGTCATTGCAAGCCCTGCCAGAGAATCCTCAGCTTCCGGATTGTTCCTATCCAGTTCCCTAGCGTTTCTGCTGGTGGTCCTCGAATGACTTCTCCTGTAGTCGAAATGTTCCAGTGCAGATCCTAGCTCTTGGAAACTGTTCCGCAAAGCATCAACAGCATCTCTTTCTTCTTTTTCTACATCTTTGGATCTTGAGTGGGATGATCTCCTCTGCTGGGATGGCAATGAAGATGCTCTCATGCCATGTAAAGGGTCAGAGACAACATCAGGGAATTCCGTGTAATCTTGTGGAAAGTCCTCAACAGAATCATGCACTCCCTGTGAGCAAAGATTGGCTGTCAAATTTCGTAACCTTTGCCTGCTCAACTCCTCATAGAAGGAAGTGGAACCAGATACTTTTTCTGCATCTTCAGACTCGTCACTTCTGACAACAAAGCCTTCCATTAAGGTTTTAGCAGTGTAAGTGTTCTCTCCCATACCTGAATCATGGGCAAGCCAGCCTGAGTCATCATCAACAGAGGGCTGAACAGGAGTTTTCGGTGAAGGAAACCCTAGTTCATCCACATACTTTTCAAGTGTGGAACTGAATCTGATATCATCTGATGATGGAAGCTTGGATTTATGCAAAGAAAAACCTGCTTCATCCACATATTTTCCTAAAGCAGACCTGAACTTGGCACTATCTGATGACAAATTGGGTTTCGGAGATGGAAACCTAAACTTGTCCACATTTTTGTGTCTGAATTTGGTATTGTCTGATGATGACGGTTTGATTTTAAGTGAAGGAAACCCTAAGCCATCAACATACTTTTCTCTGTATTTGATGCCATTTGATGACAGTTTGGATTTCTGTGATGCTTCACCCACATAGCTGTCAAGTGAAGACCTTAATTTAGCACTTTCTGATGACCATTTAGTTTTCTGGAAGCCAGTTGATCCAGACGAAGTGCTTCTGAGAGAAGGGGAGCAGGAGAGAGGAAGCGGGGGGCTGCTCTTACCAGAGATAGGCGGTGATCTCCTACCACGGTCTGAAGAAGGAACCGGTAAACCCTTTCTGGAAGAAGAAGAAGAAGAAGGCGGCCTGCTGGAGGCCTGCGAGCTCCATAGCTTCTTCTTCTGCGGTTTGGCGGGGTCATGGAGGGCCTCTTTCTCTTTCTTGGACTTGTTGTTGCTGCTGCTGGTGCTGCCCCCCCTGTGATGGTGTTTAGAGAGGAAAGGATGCTTTCCTTCCAGCTCTGCAAGGCGTTTTCTTACATCTGGGAGGTAGAACTCGAGCTCCAGAATCTCCTTTTCCCCTCTTTTGGCCGAGTAGAGAGGGTGCTCTGGTAGGGTTTCTGATACCGTAGAGTCAAAATTGCGCAGGTGTTCCAGCTCCTCTGAGAGCATGTGCGATCTGCGGGAGAATGCTGCCTTCTGCAGAGAAAGGCGCGCATTGCGGCAGAAGAAGGAGATGTTGAAGGTCGCATGCTCCATCATGCGGGCCAATGCAGAGAGGGAACGTGGAGAAAGTACATGGCGAGAGAGAGAGAGAGATAGAGAGAGGGAGAGAGAGGTTTCAAGATCCTGGCTATGGCGGGAAGCACAGGTTCTCTTGATGCAGGAAGAAGATGGCAGAAGAAAGAATGTCATGTGACAACGGCTTCGCCGTGGTTAACTGACCATGGTTGGGTACCCAGCCCCAAGGTTACTTAAACCTTCTGATTAACGCTCGTGTCATTAGGAATCGTGAGAGCCCTTGTCATTTCTTATTTTTATTTTGCCCACCGGGCATTAATAAATTAATGCCTAAACCTTAGCATATACTAAGGTTCAAGCATCACCTTGTGCTGAATGATGAGCTCTGGATCTCGTGCAGCACAAGTGAGGGGGGGGGGGGACACTTTGTCCCCAGCGAACAAAAAGAGGAAGGAGCATATACCCTTCAAACCTAAGGTTGTGACGTTCAACCTAAGGTCGTCCATTCTCTCCATTAATTCATTAATGCACAACAAAATTTGGCACCCATATTCAAGGACATCTTTGGTTCGGCGATCAGGTTAGAACCTTGGCGAGAGCTCTTATCATTGTGTGTGTTGGATTATTGGATAAATCATAAGAATACCATTTTCAAGTATCAGAGTGAGACACAAAGAATATTTAAATGCCTCAAATATTTTGGTTAATAACACGCGTGTGTGTGTGTGTGTGTGTGTGTGTGTGTGTGAGAGAGAGAGAGAGAGAGAGAGAGAGAGAGAGAGAGAGAGAGAGAGAGAAGGGAGAGAGAGTTAGGTTTAATGACTAACCCAAATTTTGTATTTAGGAAAGAGACTAGAATGCTTGGACATTTGCACTTACTCTATGGAAGCCTACTCACTTTGATTAGCATGTAGAGGGAATTCTATATGTTCTGAGGCAAAATCACTTATTAATGAAATATTTAGATGATTATAAATGTATTGGTATAATTTCAGGATGCCATGGGGGATAAAGAGTACTTTCTTGATGTTTAATATATGCACGCCTCTATTGCGTGATTTAATATAATAAATATTATTCGGGATAACTAGCTCTAAGAAGTCCTCCCTATCATCTAATACGATGGAGTTTTGGAGTACTCTAAACCAAGATCTGAACTTAAGGATGCCATGGGGGATAAAAAATACTTTCTTGATGTTTAATATACGCATGCCTCTATTACATGTGTTGAGATAATATTATTTGGGATAGCTAGCTCTAAGAAGACAGCCCTTTTATCTAATATGGTGGAGTTTTGGAGTACTCTACACCAAGATTTGAAGTTAAGGACTATTGGATATATAGTATATAGCATGAGTATTAGAGAATGTAGACATTATGATAGTGGGGTAGGTGTATATAGCATGAGTATTAGAGAATGTAGACATTACGATAGTGGGGTAGGCATCTCTCTCTATATTTTACCTTATTATATCCCCTTGGGTTAGGTCCTAGCAATGTCAATGTTAAACAAAGAAGTGAGAGTGTTAGTGAAGAAAAGAAAAGAGAGAGGGGCCCTCAGAGTTACCGGCAGGTGTGGATGCTCTGTCATGTCAACAATAAGCTACTAGCAAGTGAGGATACTCTATCAATAATGAGTTTGTCCATTCTCTCGTTGGCCTCTACTTCTTGTAGTGGTTTTTTCTTTCGTGCTAATTGCTACTATAGCTATATAATCATGTCTTCATTAGACTTAAGTAGCTATGTCTCACGAGTGGCTTAAGCGAGTTGTAACTATGTACATTTCCAATGTCGGAAATAAACCTTTTTTAAAGCCAATGAAAAAAGGACAACCTCCAAGCTCAACTGGTTTTTACTGAAAAATTACATTAGTTAATCGGTTTTATAACTAAAACCTAAATTTTTTGAATATTTTAATTCAAGGCTATGCAAAATTACAACCGGGTTTTCTCAATTTAAGCCATGAAAATTACACTAAAGGACGGTTTTTTCTGACACTGTCTATGTAACATTTCTTGTTTGCTAGCTTGGCAACTCTATGGATGCCTGCAATTGTGCTTTTGCTATCCTGAGCCTTAATGACATCCGCACATGAGCTTCTAGATGGGTCACCGCATCTTGGTTTAAGTAGTATTTTTCTTGTTTGCTGACTCGACCAACTCTATGGATGCCCACAATTATGCTTTTACTGACTGAGCATTAATAGAATCCACATGAACTTCCAAATGGATCACCACATCTTGGTGGCTCTTGAACATTTGTTCCTTTTCATCCTTAGCATTTGCTATATTTTCTTGCAAATTTCAGATAGCTTAATCATAGCTTTTGTTTAGTGTTTTTCTTTCGTTTTGGAGTCCATTGACTTGTTTTCTCTAAGTGTGGCCTCTTGTGCTTCCATCTCCCAAAATCTCTTTTCTAAGTGTGCTTCCATCTCTAGAAATCTCTTATGGGCTTCGAGCTCTTTGTCCCGTGAAGAAAACTTTGAGCTTATCAGGTTGTTGTCCTCCTCCAACTCCTTGATTTTGTTATGTGCCACTTCCTAGAGTTCCTCCTCTCTAGCATGTGTTGTTTTCTTCTCTTCAATGGCCTTTATGAGGTCCAAGTCTTTTGCCTTGAGAGAATCCATAGCCCTTGTGATCATTTGTCTATGCAATGTTTGGTTATGATCCATGAGATATGCTGATATGATATTGTAATCTATAACCCAATTCTCGTGCCTTTTGTCTACCTACACGTACTCTTGATAGGATACCATAATCTATAACCCAATTCTTGTGCCTTTTTTCTACCTGTATGTACTGCTCAAAATTTTGATCTCAATACTCTCATACTAATGAGAAGCTAGGCATCATTCAATACCTTTTTTCTACCTGTATGTACTGTCTCAAAATTTTTTCTACCCAATTCTTGTGCCTTTTTTCTACCTGTATGTACTGCTCAAAATTTTGATCTCAATACTCTCATACTAATGAGAAGCTAGGCATCATTCAATACCTTGTAGCATTGAAAAGAGTACACCTTGCATGACCTCTATAGGTAGCTTGCACTTGGTGCATTAAGGGAAGGTTTAACATCCTTAACTTTTCATGTGATAATTGGAACAATTTTCTTCTCTCTTCATCATCCGAGCCACCTACTTCTCTATCATCATCCTCTTCGGAAGTACTACTAGCAGTGGACTTAATGAATAGAATGGAGGTGGGGTATAGGGTTTGTGAGCTAGACTTGTTTCGTGTCACTTTATCATTCAAACTTTGCATCAAGCTTTATTCTAACTCACTTGCTTCCACACCTTGTGTCTCTAGCAAAGGCATTGGAAAGCTTATAGATACATGTACTATCTTTGTGGTCTATATAGTTTTTGTGAGTGGCCAATGACATGGGCACACATATAGGCAAATTGGCAAATACATTCATGGCCACTATTATTAGCATACTTTCTATCAGTGGAAGTGACATGGGCACACATATAGGCAAATTGGTAGATACATCCATGGCCATTGTGTTAATATTAGCACACTTTTTGTTAGTGGCAAAAAGGACAAATCAGCATATACATCCATGGCCACTATTAGTGGAACATTTTCTGTTGTTAGTGGAAGGGCATGGGTACACTTATAGGCATATGCATTTTAGCACTTTTTGTTAGTGGCAAAGGACAAATTGGCATATACATCCATGGCCACTGTTAGTGGAATACTTTGTGTTGTTAGTGTGGCAAGGGCATGAGTACACTTATAGGCATATGCATTTTAGCACTCGTGAGACTATAGTCACATCTGGTTACCTCCACTTGTTGTTTTGGCACCATTTCTATATCATTTATTTCTATGATTTACTAAGATTATGATAATGTAATCTTTGTTCTAGGCTAGCTTGTTGGTCAATTATTGTAGTTACCTCCATCCTCCATGGAGGCCTCTATTGAGGCAAAAAAGGAAGATGGTGGTACATCCAGTTTTTGCATACTCCTCCTCTTCTTCTTCTTCTTAGGATAGGTCAGCTTGTTGGTCAATTATTGTAGTTACCTCCATCCTCCATGGAGGCCTCTATTGAGGCAAAAAAGGGAGATGGTGGTACATCCAGCTTTTGCATACTCCTCTTCTTCTTCTTCTTCTTCTTCTTCTTCTTCTTAGAATAGGTTAGCTTGTGGCTCAAGTAGCTTTGGCTTCTAGGGGGATTCTTCTTTATCCTCTCCTTCTCTACCTTCTCTTTTCCTAGTTTTACAAGAAGCTCTTGTGTGATGGAAATAAGAGCATCCGGCTCGTAGAGTGCTTCTTGCTTTGCCTCTTGATCCCAAGAAAGACATGGAGATGCAACCTCTACTAGTGATGTTGGTAGTGGGTGTTGAAAGAACGGTAGAGGGAGAGGAGACACATACACAGGAGCAAACCCTAATGTATATTGCAAACCCTAACCATAGAGGGAAGCCATCTCCACTCACACACAATGCATAATGCCATAATCCATAATACACACAACACACTATGAGTTGTGTCCACACACATCTAACCCTAGCTAATGTCCACACACTATGACCAGCTGGACGCGGTCATTTATGTCTCACACATGTTCCTACCTAACATGCCAGCACATTGCATAGCTGGCTCACACTGACATCGAGCTTGAATCTCAACAGCCCCTCTCAAGCTCATGATGTACTGCCATAGATGAAGATGTAGATGAGCTTAGGATATCAAGGCTCTCAACACTCCCCCTCAAGCTTCCGGGCGTGTGATAGTCATGTAAATGAGACTACCAACCATCTTTCTGTACATTGATGGATCATCCAATTCCTCACCATAATCAGCCCGCAACTTCACATTCTGCTCCAAAGGTGTACTCATAGGCTTACACCCTATCATGCCATATTTTGCCAACATATCCAATGCATATTGGCACTGTACTAACCATGTACCTGCATGATCTTTGACCACTTCAATTCCAAGAAAGTATCTCAACTCACCAAGGTCTTTCATGTCAAATTGCCCACTCAATGCTTTCTTGACATGCATCACATATGTACCATGATCACCTGTGATAATCAAGTCATCCACATAGATGACAAGTAAAACAATCCCATGTTCGGTTTTCTTCACATAGAGTGAAGAATCTGCTGTAGAAATCTGAAAACCAAGAGAGATAAGATATCTGCTCATCTTATCACTCCAAGCACGAGGTGCTTGCTTCAAACCATATAATGCCTTTTTCAATCTGCATACATGAGTGGGATATCTTGGGTGTACATAACCTTCTGGCTGTGCCATATACACTTCCTCTTGTAGATCTCCATTTAGAAATGCATTTTTGACATCCATTTGATGCATTTCCCAACCATTAGCTGCAGCCATAGCAATGACTGCTCTTACTGTTCCCATCTTAGCCACTGGACTGAATGTTTCATCATAGTCCAGACCTTGGGTTTGTGCATAACCCTTAGCTACCAATCTTGCTTTATGTCTCTCAATAGAACCATCAGATTTGCACTTCACTTTGTAAACCCATTTACATCCAATAACATTCTTGTCCTTTGGTAATGCAACCAAGTCCCATGTATCATTATGAACCAATGCGTCCATCTCAACATCCATACTTTCACGGAACTAGAGTTCACGTGAAAAAAAATCAAAGTTAATATTCCATGGAGTCTGGAGTTCATGGCGTGAACCATTTTCTGTACTTTCATGGAACTAGAGTTTATACGAAAAAATAAATAAATTTGAATTTAATATTCCGTGGGGTCCGGTTCACAGCGTGAACCATTTTCTACACTCACGGAACTAGAGTTCATGCAAAAAAAAAACCGAATTTAATATTTCGTGGAGTCTGGTTCATGGCGTGAACCATTTTTTACACTTTCACGGAACTAGGTTTCACGCGCAAAAAAAAACCAATATTTATAAAACTCACGAAGTCCATTGACGTGAAAAGGGGTCCGTAAAAAAAAAACTCTAGAAAACACCCCTGTTTGGAGGCTCGTATCTCCTAAACCATATATCCGATGAAGGTGCTCTAGGGCTTATCTCGGAAAGCTGACATCGAGCTCTTCGACTTTGGACTAGGTCGTCCAAAGTCAAAATCGACCATTTTGGCCTCCGACCAGTAGCCTCAAAATTCGACCCGAAATAGAGGTAAAAAACAGCTCAAAAACCACGAAAAATCATAAAAATTAGTGCAAAAATGATGACCAGCCATATTCAGGCTACTTTTTGAGAGTCTAAACGAGAAAATCACGGACGACTCAGGGGAACAAAGTTGCAGTACTCCAAAAATACTACAACTCCCTCATATAGAGTTTTTCAAAATTCCTTTTGGAACACCCTAAAAAACGTGTTGCGAAATAGGGAAAAAATTCTCAAATTTTTTTTCCATCTTGAGACAGTGATGGAAAATAGGTTTTAGGACCTCCTCTTCCATCTGGGAAGTTCTCAGCATACGCTTTTTCTGGAAAAATATCTCAGGTCGTTCACGTGCGTATAGCGCCTAAGCTAATCAGGGCAAACGAACACCCATTTAATCCAACAAAGAGTACACCAAGACTCTTGAGGCTGTAATAACGGGCTGTGGGAAGGTATAAAAAGCGTAAAAAAACCCTTAAAAAACTATGATTGCTCATTAAGGAGCATTTAGGCACTCTGACATGGCCACGATAGAGGGATTGCGAGGGATCATACAAGCACTGAACCCAATGGCTGACATCTTCGAGCCATTGAATGCCGTAAATTCACCTCCCAATGCCATTGGCCATGCCTATAACAAGCGTGTCATCGGGTTTTACACCCCCTGTCACTTCGATTCCACCAGGCTTTGGTCTCTTGCCTAACGTTCCCGCAAATCCTATAAGTACCAACCCTTTCCTGAATGCCCACACCTTGGGCATACTGACTAGTCTAGGAAGGGGGGTGGCCCAAGGACTTAGTGAGTCTCTTCCAACAAGAGCACTCACATACGGCCTCAGTTGTAACATACAGAAATACGGAGCCCTGTACAAATTTTTAAAATTATGGGCAAATATCACGGAACAACAAACCCTGTTCAATTCATTCAAATGTTTGAATAGAGATGTGAAGCCTTTGGAAATCCCAACTGCCCCACTAAGGTACATGCGTTGAACTTATGCTTAGAAGGAAAAGCTAGTCGATGGTTCATCGCATTGATGTCGGCGATCAAGACCAACTTCAAAACCTTGAAATTAGCCTTTATACATGGCTTTTCCAGACAAGGTGATTGGTGGAGTGCAGTAATAGAACTCTATTCAATTGAGTGTTAACCAAATGAATCCATTAGAGATTTTATCCTTTAGGATAAAACTCTTGGACTCACGTTATGAGTCATAGGAAAATTAAACGATGTTCAATAATTGAGGAGATGTTTCATGATGGGCTTGAAGAATAATAGCTTACACAACTTGATCATTGTAACCAATCCGGAAACATTCGATCAATGTTGTAAAGAAACAATACGTTTAGATGGCAACATGCTAGAAGATGTTCATGCTACGAGGTGTTCCTCATCTAAACCAAGTGAAGCAATGGCAAAAGAAAAATCAATCTCAGAATTGACATTCCGAGAATTTTATGCTTGCTTAAAACCTTACAGCCAACATCCCTAAGAGAGGATGAAAACCTTCAAAACTAGACATCCTTAATGTCTTTATAAGTGAGGAACGAAATGCCTTGTGTTGAAGGCATTCACTATGATCATCCCAATCCTCATTGTGCATACAAAGCACCTGTTCTTCTGTACTGCATATATTGTAAAACCTTTGACCATGATACTAAAAAGTGTCCCGCTTCATCCACAAGGGACTCAAAACCTCCATCTTCTGTGCACCAAACAGAAATAGTCCAAATGGTAGAAAGTGATCAGAAAGCAGTTAATTGAACACTTCAGTGTTTCTATTGTCGTGGACCTCACAAGGTGGCAGATTGCACAGTTTGGAATACTTCCATGCCCATAGTCATTGACACCTTGTGAGACCAATGTGTGAACAATGTGGCATTGATCACATGTTCCAAGATTGCCCAAGACGAGTTGCTTCAATGCAACTTGTCTCACAAAATACAACTCTTAACATCTTAAGTGTACAAAGCAGAAAAATGTCCACAGTGCCATTGAATGTGCTTACACGCTTATAAGCCAAGGCACGAGAAACAATAGAAAAGAACACAAAAGACAATACCTCAACATGGGTAGAAGATTATGCTTCAAAATAGAACCCAAAAGAAGGAGAAAAACCTTCTAAAACCAAGAAAAACAAAGGACAACAAACCAAGGTCGAATTAAAAGACAAGGAAAAGGAGTCTGTAGAGGACATAAACCCAAAAAGGTGTTGGAATTAGGGTTGCAGGAAAGCACACAAAGCTTGGAGAAGAAGAAGCAAGAATGCACACAACACAAAGTGTATTAGATTGTGTCAATGTACAAAAGATGAGTTAGCCCTAGAAGGATGGGCATATATACAAGCCCCAAAAACCTCCTAAAGAGGGAAAAAGTGCCCCGACGGTCCTATGTGTGTTCACACACATCACTGCCTATATATATGGCAACAAATCCCCCCTGGGAGTGATGGTGTGAACGAGAGCTGGCACTCATGTATAGGGGAGTGCCATGCCCGAAGTAGATCAATCCACAAAGGGGAGCAAGCCCAAAGCTTTGCGGAAAGCTTTGAACTTCTCACGAGGAAGTGCCTTTGTGAAAAGATCGACGAGGTTGTTCTGTGTTGGCACATAGGCCAAGCTGATCTCTCCTGCTGAGAGTCTCTCCCTGACATAGTGATAATGCACCTCAATGTGCTTTGTGCGAGCATGAAAAACTGGGTTTCTCGCAACTGCCAATGCGCTCTGACTGTCAGTGAAGATAGAGGTGGCAGACTCCTGTCCAACACCCAAGTCAGCCATAAGCCGTCTGAGCCACACACACTCAACCGTAGCTGTGAAAGCTGCCCTGTACTCAGCTTCACAACTAGAAGTGGCCACAGTAGGTTGCTTCTTGCTCAACCAAGATATGCATGAGCTACCGAGCATGAAACAAAAACCACTTGTGGACATTCTTGTGTCATAGCAACCAGCCCAATCTGAGTCCGAAAAAGCATGTAAATCTGGCGGCAACGATCCCCCCTTGGGATAAAACAACCCAAGATGTATGGTGCCACTCAAGTAGCGAAAGATGCGTTTAACTGCCTTCCAATGCTGAGACCCTGGGCTATGCATAAACCTGCTCACCTGTGAGACTGCAAACTGAATGTCCGGCCTCGTAATGCATACATAAATGAGGCAACCAACAGCTGTCTGATAGAGTGTGACATCAAAGTGATCTCCAGCATCATGAAGACTCAACTTCAAACCTATCTCCATTGGAGTAGCAATAGGCTTGCAGTCTTCAAGGCCAAATCTCCGCAACAATGTCTCAATATACTTTGTCTGACACAAAGCAATACCTCCATCACACTGCTTAAATTGTATCCCCAAATAATGATGCAAACGCCCCAAATCTGACATCTCAAAAGAGGCATTCAAATCAGCCTTAAAATCAGCAATATGACTCTCATTTGGTCCTGTGAGCAGCATGTCATTGACATAGAGAGCAATGATTAGATGTACACCATCCACATGTTTAACATACAAAGTGCTTTCTGTTGGACTATTCTGAAACCCATGTGCAGTCAAATATGCATGTATCTTTTCATACCAAGCTCGTGGAGCTTGCTTTAAACCATATAAAGCCTTTTTCAACCTGCACACTTTGTTTTCCTGCCCTCTTTGAACAAAACCACGAGGCTGCGATACATACACCTCCTCATGCAAATCTCCATTTAAGAACGCAGTCTTTATGTCCAGCTGATGTACATTCCAACCATTATGAGCTGCCAATGCACAAATGCTACGAATGGTAGTTATACGACAAGTGGGAGCAAAGGTCTCATCAAAATCAATGCCCTTTTCTTGAGCATAACCCTTTGCAACAAGTCTAGCCTTATAGCGATCAACACTGCCATCTGGCTTTCGTTTCAATTTAAAAACCCACTTACATCCAATGGCCTTTTTACCAATAGGCAAATCACACAAAGACCATGTACCATTCTTCATTATAGCATCATATTCACTTTGCATTGTAGCCAACCAATTTTCTGAATTTTGTGCCTCATCAAATGAAAGAGGTTCTTCCTCTTCACACATACTAGACACAGCCAAAGCATAACAATCTGATGCATAAGAGGCATGCTGAAAACCTGAACGAGTACGACTAGTCATAGGTGCATCAATCTTACTATCACGCAAGGTTTGCACCAGCCATTTAGGCACACCTCTAGCCTGCTCATTTTCAGCCCTATCCTCATGAATTACATCCTGTAAATCTGCATCAGAAATAGGCTGATCTATGATGTCGTTTGAAATCTGCATAGGCTGAATATTTGCCTCATTAGGACTTACATTTGAATTCCCACCTGTAAACAGAGGCAACAATGTATCAAATACATCCCGTGAGCTCACACCTGTCTCTTTGGTACATGATAACAAAGGCTGCACAGCATCTTCCACAAAAACAACATCTCGACTAATCAAGATACGCTTTGACTGCGGATGATACAATTTGTAACCCTTGCTCTCAGCACTGTAACCAACAAAAATGCATTTGACAGCCTTATCATCCAATTTTCTGCGTTGTTGCACAGGCACTAAAGCATAGGCCAAGCAACCAAAGACACGCAAGTGACCAATAGAAGGCTTCCTGCCATGCCAAGCTTCGTATGGAGTAATAGACTGCAAGGCCTTAGTGGGACACCTGTTGAGTACATATGCAGCACACATGACAGCCTCAAGCCAAAACGCATGTGGCAAAGCTTGGCTCTTGACCATACATCGTGCCATCTCCATAAGTGACCTGTTCTTCCTCTCAGCAATACCATTTTGCTGAGGGGTATACGGCACTGTACATTGGTGTTTTATCCCACGACTAGCCAGAAATGCATCAAACTCTTTAGACATGTACTCCCCCCCTCGATCAGAACGGAGGGTGCCCACAGTACAATTGGATACATTTTCAACCATAAGAAAAAACTGTTTGAAGCACAAAAACACTTCTGACTTTGCCTTCAACAGTGGATATACCCATGCATGCCTCGAGTAATCATCAATGAAAGTCACGAAGTACAAATGACGGAGTTTGCATAGGCCCACATACATCACTATGTACAAGTTGCAATTTGCGAGTGGCCCGCACAGAACCATCCTTTGGAAACGCAGAACGCTGCATTTTGCCCAAAATACAGCCTTCACAAACATGTTTCAATGGTGCCTCAAGAGGGGGCAATGAAGCAACCATATCAAATTTCTGCAAACGCAGCAAACTAGCAAAGTTCAGATGACCAAAACGAGCATGCCATTGTTTTGCATCTGAAACTGCCTTTTCATCAGAAATTGCATTTGCTGAATCTTCCACACACTTGTCATAAGAATTGAGCCTATACAGCCCACGAAACAAGGTGCCAGATACAATAATCGTATCACCAGAAGTCAAATCGTGAACAGTACATCTGTCATCCACAAATTTGACTATAAGTCCAAGTCTAGCAAGCGCAGAGACAGACAATAGATTCTTCTTTGTCCCTGGCACATACAAAGCATCTGAAAGTGTGAAAGCGCTGCCATTTGCAGCAGTAAGCATAATTTTACCAATGCCCTTCACTGGGTAAGAAGCATTATTGGCACATGTGACAGTATTCCCATTAGGGACTGCCTCAAGAGAAGTGAACATATCACGATGCGAGGTAATGTGCTTTGTAGCACCACTGTCAAAATACCATACATGAGAGTCAACAGAAACTGCCAAACATGCATCATGTATAGATGGGTCATACTGGCAATACACGCTAAATGCCCATTCTGTATCCTGCACAACATTTGCAGAATCTGCATTTGTAGAAGCATCCGCTATTGTGGCTGCATTTGACTCTTTCTTCTTTGCCTCTTTAGCCTTTAGCTTAGGGCAATTCTTAATGACATGATCATTTGCCTTACAATAGTTGCACCTGGTCTTTTTCTTGCCCTTATCAAGAGCCTTCTCAGACTTATTGTTGCTACCTGTGGTGGAAGGAGAAGAAGTTGCAGACCTACTAATGGGAGAAGAAACAGTGGAAGGGGCTGCCTTACCACTTCTTCTCTGCTGCTGCTGGGCAACAATAAATGCTTGATCAACTGCACGCTGCCTGGCCCTGTTTTTCCTGGACTGCGCTTCTTGCAAGAGCTTGTTGACTAAAGTATCATACTTGACAGCATCAGGTCTGTCCTCATTAAGAAGTCTCCACGTGGAAGCAAAAGTCTGATATGTCTCAGGTAAAGCATCAAGAACAGTCTGCACAAGAGAATGATCAGGAATAATCTCACCTGCAGAAATCAACTGTTCTTTGAGATCTTCAATCTCAGCAAGAAAAACATTCATGTCATCATCTTCCTGCATAATCTTCAATTCTAGCTCTTTACGCAGGTAAGCGATTTTTGCCTCGTTACGACCTGCATACAAACCAGCTAGAATATCCTAAGCCTGTTTTGCTGTTTTAGCTGAACGAATATGTGGGGTGATGTTTCGTTTGACAGAAAGTGCAATCAAGGCATGAGCCTGTGCATCTTTACCATCCCAACGAGCTTGTTTAGCAGTGGGTAAAACAGCAGCAACAGTAGAGCTGCTAGAACCTGCAACATCCTCAACAGATCCTACATCCACAGAACCTGGACATACATCCATACCCTGCACAATGTTCCACACTCCTTTTGCAACCAAAACATGCTGCATCATGTATGCCCAAAGTGGGTAGTTGCTGTCTCCATCCAGTTTGTCTTCAGCAGACAACATGCGAAATACATCATTGCTGTTATCAGCCATGGCCACTGACTGAAACTGATGCAAAAGCTACTTGTAATGAAGCAAAGACTGAACAGAGAACAACTCGTGCTATGTAGCACGGTCCACAATAGAGTACGTATGCCTGTTTTGCAGAAAACTGCACTGTCAAAATTTCTGCAGAAAATGACGAAAACACCTGTGCAGAACTTGAAATGCAAAAACGGAGCCCGAAACGACCTCAGATGCAAATTCTGAGAACGCAGAGCCCTACGGGCAAATTTGCAGAGTATAGGAACCTGCAAGCGCTCGTGAAAACTCACCTCAATCGGAGAACGTGAGTCGGAGGGTGCTGGCGGCGTAGCCCTGGGAGCCGATGCCTGCTCTGATACCAATTATTGGAATTAGGGTTGCAGGAAAGCACACAAAGCTTGGAGAAGAAGAAGCAAGAATGCACACAACACAAAGTGTATTAGATTGTGTCAATGTACAAAAGATGAGTTAGCCCTAGAAGGATGGGCGTATATACAAGCCGGGGGAAAAAACCTCCTAAAGAAGGAAAAAGTGCCCCGGCGGTCCTATGTGTGTTCACACACATCACTGCCTATATATATGGCAACAAAAGGGACATAAACACAAAAGAGCCAAAAGCTATACAAGATGCATAAGCATCCACCTCAAAGACCACCACACAAACCTCAACACCCATATACGTGACACAAGATGCAAAAACCCAAAAGAAAATTAGATCTCATCGCATGGGTAAACATAATGAAAAGCTGACAAACCAAAGAAAGCCAGAGAATGAAACAAGTTCTAGTACATCACTAAGTGTGGATGAAGCAAGTTCTTACTCTTCACTCAGTGTACCACATAGACTAATTAAGAAACTAGAACCCACCCAACCACCCCAAATGGATAATAATGATCACATGACATATGCGGAACAAAAAAAGCAAGCTCAGGAGAGCATGCTTAGCAAGCTTGGTTGAATGTCTTATAGGGTCACGAGTTGTGATTGAACCTCATAATGCCAAACCTAAAATAGTAACCAAGATACAAAGCCTAGAGGAGTACCTCTTTCTCTTTCATCAAGAGGAAGACATACTCTTTACAGAAGAGTCATTTGAAATAGACTATACGAACTATAGGCTTGATAAAGCACGTGAGGCATTTGATAATTCTCTTACAAGATTAAAACAGTCTCTCAAAACCTCATTCGGAGCAATGCTCTTCTCTCATGAGAAAGCCAACATCACATCAGCACTTGCACCTTTAATGGCTCAACTTGAGTTATACAAGCATATAACGAACTCCATACAACATCACATCAGCACTTGCACCTTTAATGGCTCAACCTGAGTTATACAAGCATATAACGAACTCCATAAAAATGGACTGTGAGGATTCGCAAGTTTCCAAATAGCCCCCATTAAGAATTGTCAGAGGGCCAAGTGTGCTAGTGTACGCATTGGGCACTCTTGAAAAAGCTAAGACCCAAACAGAGGATGAAAGTGAATGGGAATATGAAACAGACACAGGATCCGAAGCTGAAACAATAATTGAAACGCCCATGATTCCTTTAGAAGATTCTATCATCATGGTATGGTTGGATTTCCCTACATGCAATGATGTTCAACGCAAACGCGCATTGATTAGCCCTTGAGCAAGTCATAACCTCATGACAATAGACACTTGGGTGTCATTGGGACAACCTAAACTCATCCCCATAACATCATGACAATAGACACTTGGGTGTCATTGGGACAACCTAAACTCATCCCCACAAGCAAGAGTCTTGCAAAAGGAACCAATGAACAAAACATTGAAGTTCTAGGTTACTTTAGATACACTACTCAAACAATCGATGGTGGCGATATGGAATTTACATTTCATGTTACCCTAGATTCCCTTGAGTATGATGTTGTCTTTGGTGGACCATGGATAAGTGAATCGTTGTATTCACTAGATGAATCCATGCAAAAAATCACCTTGAACACTCCTATAGGAAATGTACAATTGCTATTTTGGGAGGAAGAAACCTTGCAGGAGCTGGAACTTCCAACATATCTTACTGAAAAGATCCCTAGGATTCTGGTTGGATTGGAAATTGCGAATAAAATCACCACAGCTCAAGCGCAGCTTTATCCAACACCAAAACACAATTTCATGACCCTCGAGCTATGGGATTTGTTAGGTCAACCAACACTCACGACACATCCTCTTGAAAGAATACACTGTACACAAGACTTGAACATGCCATGTTTGGGGTACTTTGAACATACAATGTATATTGAAACTAACCCCCTCACTTGCCATTTTTTGTGGTTGAGTATGTGTTGGAAGCAGATTTGATCTTGGGGTATAAATGGACTATTGCCAAGCATCACTATGCTTTGCTAGCGATAGAGTCCTAGCGATAGAGTCATCATGATGGTCAATGACAAAAAGTTGACATAGGATCCAATGGATATCTATGATGCTGAATGCAAAAGGATACAAGCCTCTTACACAAAAGCCCCTCTACACAATGACCTACAATCTACATCAACGATCGACTCCGATAAAGCATCTACTCCTTCAACCCCATCCTCACCACATGAAGTTTGATGCCAAAACCTCGCAATTAGCAGCTATTCCTGAAGAAGTTCCCACAACCAAACCAACTATCTCTAATAGGAAAATCAAAGGAAAGACCCTAGAGCATATGCATCTTCATCGACAAACCTCACCAAAGGAGACAACCACATGCTCAAAGGCCTCATCATCGATAGCCACTCCACAAGAGACTCTAACCTCATCATCATCAACAATGTCCATGAGTCTCAAACCTGTAGTCTCAGCACCAACCATGTTGAGATATCGAGCTCGTCTAGTGAGGCGGTGGCCACTGATGACCCGCGCTTGGGAGATAGGCCCCACACTTACACCACTGGCATGGTTGGTGAGATCTTGGGTGATATGCAGCTAGTGGGATGACAGGCTGTGTGACAGCCATTCTAGAGATTGGCATAGTTATAGCGCCAGCTCATTTAGTCGGGTTCACACTATAGAGAACCCGTGTATGTATTTGGTTGAGTACCTTTCATATTGTGTGTACTCTTATTTTTGTATATGGTGTGTTGAGTGTTGAGTAGAGAAGAAGAAGATTTTCAGCCTCTCACCTTGTGTGTTCTCTATTAGGGTTTTGTGAGTGAGTGTGTGTGTGCTTGCAAGAGCTCAAGCTCTCTTCCCCCCTGCATCTTTTCATGGTATCAGAGCCTGGTTCGTGCTAAGGGCTGAGCTGCAAGCAAGAGAACCACAGGAAGCGGTACGAGGGTAAGAGCTGCAACTACTCTTCCCTATTTGTGTTTGTGACTACACCCTTGTTGGGAGCTCTACGGGAGGCACCGGCAACGATCTCTGATTGAGGAGCTTTCTTTGCGGAAGTAAAGCTATCGGACAGAATTTTTTGGGCCGAAAACGCGTTTTGGGCGCGTCTGGACCTCCGTTTTCAGAAAGCAAGCGATTTCGAGCACTGCGGGTAAGTCATTGATTCTCTGTAGAACTCTGTTTTAAGAACTGCAGGAAGACAGATTGACTGTGCAGACACTGTGGGTGCTGCAAGAGGTCAACAGTTGCCATTGGGTGTATGTATGCACATTGAAGTCACTGGTTGTGACATTTGAGTGGACTGCAGTACCGCTGTGCAGAAAATATAGCAGTTGTGCAGGAAAAACCAGAGTGCAGTTTCTGGTAAAATTGTGTGTTTGGCAAGATGTCTAATGATGGCATAACACAGATTGTGGCTGAGAAGCTGGATAAGAATAACTTCCATGCTTGGAGGTTCAGGTTAACGAATTTCTTGATGGGAAAAGGCTATTGGGACTACATAGAAGGTGAGCATGAAGAGGCACCAGAGATACCGGATATACAGATGTGAAAGAATTTAAAGACTGGAACCAAGGAGCGAGGAAGGTTATGTATTGGCTCTCCATTAGTATACAAGACACCATGATTGGGCACATTCAGGATGCCAAGTCCCCCAAGGAGGCGTGGGACACCTTGGTAAAGCTTTATGAAACAAATACCAAGGCACGTAAGATACAGTTGAAGAATGAACTTCATACTGTGGAGAAAAAGAGCATGTCTGTGAATGACTATGCGTTGAAGATAAAGGGCATTGTGGAATCCCTTGCATCTATTGGTGTGTCAGTAGATGATGATGATAAGGTGGAGGTCTGTCTACGTGGTCTCGGGCCACAATACAAGGCTTTCAAGACGTTCATTCAGACTCGGGAAAACATTCCCAACTTTACAGATTTGGTGTCTATGCTGATTATCGAAGAGAAGAGCTTGGGTGAAGACCAACAGTCTTCACAAAGCAAAAACAGTTCAGAGCAACAGGCCTTCTACACGAGTTCAGGAAGAGGACGCGATAGAGGAGGCCGTGGACGCAGTCAAGGAGGTGGCCGAACAGGTAATCAGAATTATGGCCAGCAGCAGCAGCAACAACAACAGTCCCAGAATCAACAACAACAACAACACGTAGGTGGAAGAGGCAAATTCAAAGGCAGGGGGAGTCAAAGAGGCCGTGGAAATTGGCAAAGGCAATATAATGATGCACGTGAATGCTATTATTGTGGTAAGCCTGGACATGTGCAGGCAGAATGTTATAAGAAGCAGGCTGACATGCAAAATGGGAAAGTGCAGCAAAACAACTATGCATCCTCAAGCAGAAATAATGAGGATAATGAAAGGTTGTTTGTTATGTAGCATGTCATGAATGCCATGTCTGAAAATGTTGATGCAGCACAAAAAGATAATGTATGGTATGTGGATTCAGGCGCTTCGAACCACATGACGAGTCATGGGGAGTGGTTCAAGGAGATGAAAAACCCGGAAAGACCAGGTTTTGTGGAAACAGGGGATGACACTACTCATCCAATTGCCCATGTTGGAGATGTGCCATTATCTATGCAGGATGGCAAAGTGAAGTACCTTGCAGATGTACTTCATGTACCGAATATAACAAAGAATCTGGTTTCAGTTGGCTAGATGATTGAGCAGGGTTTGCAGGTTCGGTTTAACCCTGATGGTTGTTATGTCGAAGACTTCAAAGACAAGTGCAGGTTGGTTGCAAAAGGCAACAGAGTGGGCAGAATGTTTACGTTGAATGTAGACATGCCTGAAATGAGTGCTATGGTGTTTGCAAATGGTTCAGGAATTATTGCAGACACAGACATTTGGCATAAAAGGATTGGACATGTAAATGTGCAGAGATTGAAGTCTATGCAGACAAAAGGAATTGTGACAGGGCTGCCAAAATTTAAAATGGAAGGTATGCAGAAAATATGTGAAGCATGCGAATTTGGGAAGCAAACAAAGCATGTGTTTCCACGTAATAGATATGTGAGCAGAAATGCACTAGATGTTGTGCATTCAGATGTATGGGGCCCTACGAAGACCATATCTATGGGAGGTTGCAGGTATTATGTGACTTTCATTAATGACCACACAAGGAAAGTGTGGGTATATTTCATGAAGGAGAAGAGTGAGGTGTTCACTCACTTTCAGAATTTCAGAGTTTTGGTTGAAAAGCAAACAGGGAAATATGTAAAGTGCCTAAGGTCAGATGGAGGGGGAGAGTACTTCTCCAATGAGTTCTCTGAATTTTTGAAGAAGAATGGTATTCGGAGACAGTTTACATGCAGATACACTCCGCAGCAAAATGGAGTTGCTGAGCGAAAAAATAGGCACATTGCTGAGATTGTGTGAGCATTGATGGAAGAGAAGAATATGCCGCATTGCTATTGGGCTGAGGCTGTCTCTACAGCAGTATACATCATGAACAGGACTCCAACTGCAGCCATACATGATGTAACTCCAGAGGAGAGGTTTACTGGCAGAAAACCAGATTTGTCTCATCTAAAAGTCTTTGGATGCATTGCATATGTGCATGTGCCAGATGAGCTGAGAACTAAGCTGGATCCAAAAGCTGAAAAATGTGTGTTTATTGGATACTCCCTTGAGCAAAAGGGATACAGGTGTTATAACCCTGCTACACGTGAGTTGAGGGTAAGCAGGGATGTTGTCTTTGATGAGATGAGCAGCTGGTATGCTGCTGAAAAAGAAGCTGTTGGGGCTGATGTGAGTGGAAGTGTGGTTGCACAGAATGCAGGTCAGCAATCACAGTCTTTGAGTGGACCAGGAGAGTCCTCATCTAGTGGGTCTATTGATAGACCATGGAGTGGCAGGCTGCGTCATAATACCAGTCCTGCAAATGTGATTAGTACATCACGTAAAGGAAAAGAGAAAGTGGTTGAGCCCCTTGGTATGCCTGACATTTCTGCAGGGCATTCTCATGTTGATGGAGAGTCTAGTGGCTCAGATATGAGCCTTGATGAGGAGCTTGGGATCCCAGCTATGAGAACACCTGGTGTAAAGAAGGCTATGGAAGCCATGAATGAAAAGCTGCGAAGATCAGGGAGAATAAAGAACCCTGTGCAGAGATTTACATATGATGGTTATGTGGCACATCACTATGCATATACGGCTAAGGTTGTGCAGGTTGTAGAGCCCACATGCATTGATGAGGCTGTTGGAAATGTGTGTTGGGAGAAAGCTATGGATGAGGAGATGGATGCACTATATGGAAATGAAACTTGGGATTTAGTGCAATTGCCTGAAGGCAAGAAAGCCATTGGATGCAAGTGGGTGTACAAAGTTAAACATAACAGTGATGGGAGCATAAACAGGTACAAGGCTAGATTGGTAGCCAAAGGATATGCACAGACATATGGGATTGATTATGAGGAAACTTTCAGCCCACTTGCCAAGATGGCAACGGTGAGAGTTGTGATAGCATTGGCTGCGTCAAAGCAATGGTCTTTACATCAGATGGATGTAAAGAATGCATTCTTGCATGGGGATTTGCAAGAAGAGGTGTATATGTTGCAGCCACCTGGTTATGAGGATGTGGGTCACCCCGAGCATGTTTACAGGTTGAAGAAAGCCTTGTATGGCTTAAAGCAAGCACCAAGAGCATGGTCTGACAAGATTTTTGAATATCTTGTCACTATTGGCTTTCATGTCGCCAATGCAGATTTCTCGCTGTATGTGAGACATGGTGATAGAGGAGTTGTGCTTGTTGTCATCTATGTAGATGACTTGATCATTACGGGGGACCATGATGCAGAGATCTTTGATGTAAAGATCTTGCTTAGACAGAAGTTCGAGATGAAGGATCTGGGAGAGCTTAGATATTTCTTGGGCATTGAGGTGATTAGGTCACCACATGGTATTGGATTACTGCAGAGACAGTATGGCTTGGACATGTTGTCCAAGTATGGTATGACAGGCTGTAAGCCTATTTCTGTGCCATTGGATCAGAATGGCAAGTTGAGTGCAGGAGAGATCTTGGAGGATCCTACTATGTACAGGCGCATAGTAGGAAGTTTGATCTACATGACGATCACCAGACCAGATTTGAGCTATGATGTTGGGTTGGTGAGTCAGTTTATGCAGGTTCCACGGAAATCGCATTTGGATGCAGTGAGATGCATACTGAGGTATGTGAAGTCTACTTTGCATTGTGGACTATTCTATGAGACTGGCACAGAGATATGTGTACATGGGTACACAGATGCTGATTGGGCTGGTAGTATCTCAGATAGAAGATCTACCAGTGGATTCATGTTTTCTTTGGGGAGTGCTGCTGTGACTTGGAGCAGCAAGAAGCAGCCTACGGTTGCTCTATCCAGTACAGAGGCCGAGTACAGAGGAGCTGCTATGGCAGCATGTGAGGTAGCTTGGTTGAGAAAGCTACTTGCAGATTTGGGTCTATCAGTGGATAGACAAGTTGTCATTTTCTGTGACAACATTAGCAGTATACAGTTGGCCAGGAACCCAGTCTTTCATGCTCGCACGAAGTATATAGAAGTCCACTACCATTTCATCAGAGAGAAGGTCTTGGCAGGAGACCTTGACCTTGTTTATGTCAGCATAGAGGATCAGGTAGCTGACATCTTCACCAAAGCATTGGGTACAGAGAAGCTCCGTAGATTCAGGGCTTCGCTTGGTGTACATGAGATGGAGTTGAGCTCGAGGGGGAGTGTTGAGATATCGAGCTCGTCTAGTGAGGCGGTGGCCACTGATGACCCGCCTGGGGGATAGGCCCCACACTTACACCATTGGCATGGTTGGTGAGATCTTGGGTGATATGCGGCCAGTGGGATGACAGGCTGTGTGACAGCCATTCTAGAGACTGGCATAGTTATAGCGCCAGCTCATTTAGTCGGGTTCACACTATAGAGAACCCGTGTATGTATTTGGTTGAGTACCTTTCATATTGTGTGTACTCTTATTCTTGTATATGGTGTGTTGAGTGTTGAGTAGAGAAGAAGAAGATTTTCAGCCTCTCACCTTGTGTGCTCTATTAGGGTTTTGTGAGTGAGTGTGTGTGCTTGCAAGAGCTCAAGCTCTCTTCCCCCCTGCATCTTTTCAAACCAAAGTCAAGGGGAGGGCTCCAAACCTTCCACATCAACCCTAAAGAAAACTCCACCAAAACTCCACTATCACGATATCTTAATAGTATCAAAATGTGGGTGGAGAAGTAGGTACTTGTAGCTCAAGGCTACTATGAAGGTGCCAATCAAATTTGGGTGCCTCGATAGTCAAAACCTCTTCCTCAACATAGCACTCGAAAGCCAAGGAAGAAGAAGAGTACTCCAAAACACCGTCCACAAAAGCCTATGTGAGTTCCTCAAAGAACTCCACCAATGCAACAAGTGTGGGTACCAAAAACATTGCTGTAAGCATAAGCATAGTTCCCCAAGCGCATCACAAAGTACCCTAAGCTTGCACAAAGAAGAAAGCCTCAACACCAAGTACATCGGCCACCAAATTACAGTGTTTGTCAAAGTTGGGTGAGTGTGCATGTACTTCAACAACAAGGATACTATGATGATGATTCCATCATATGGTTGCCAAAATTGAACAATGTGAAGAAAACCTCACCACCGACTTCAACCCCAACAACTTCACCTAAAGTTCGACAAGAATGGAGGCCCAAGAAACATCAAGCAAATCACCCAACCACTCTCGTGCATTCAACACCAACACAAGAGCTTATCTATTCAAGCAAATCACCCAACCACTCTCGTGCATTCAACACCAACACAAGAGCTTGTCTATTCAAGCAAATCACCCAACCACTCTCGTGCATTCAACACCAACACAAGAGCTTGTCTATTCAAGCAAACAATCAGGAGTCTTCCCTATTGCCTCGACATCATTTCAGCAACAAATTCAAGAATCAATACTACGGAGACTTAGGAGCACATCAAGAACAAAATAACAATGCTCTTATCACCCCTCTGGAAGTGAGAAATGAGCGCACAAGAAGCTGTTGCTTGCAAATCATGGCCACTCACTTAAACTATGGCCGACTGGGCACTTTAGGCTCATAAGAGGCCTAATGCTATTACAATGACTACTCTCATATTATATCCATGAAGTACATCACTTAGGACTTCATCCTAACTTGATACCACACGCTCTTGAAGCAGGAATCGCCATAAATACTCTGTCACACCATTACGGGCGCCCGTCCAAGTTATAACTTTAGACACCATTGCTTCATATCTTAAATGTATGACCCTTTGGTGTATCTACCGTGACTCCTTGATGTAAGATAATGGCGGTAGCTCTTGTTAATCCTAGAATTGGAATAACACTCCCCCCTTCCTGAGATGGCGATCGCATCTGCGTGATTGCGTTGAAGACCTTTGCATGGGGAGAATGAAAAAGATTTGTCAATCACTTTGATGTTTAATGATGTTCGATGGTCTTTGTTACTTCGGAGGAAATAAGAAAATCTAGTTAATGAATAAAAAGGTTAGTTGTTTATTGGGAATTCCTAATGGGGTGGGGATGGGGTTTTTTGCGAATGATTGCATATTTTATATTTGTGTGACCCCCTTTTTGGGGGGGGGGGGCTCAATTTGTTTTTGGCAATCATCGCGGCAAGGTTACATGTGATTTTTGTTAGTGGTGGGGACACTAAGAGATGTTAATTATGGGAGAGAAGAGAGAGAAGGATTCAGAGGAGGAACGTAGACTTAATCATCAGAACGAGATGGTGATTCTTAGTTCCTCATTTGATTCATTGAAGCGACTTTCATCATTTGAAGTAATTGTCTCGTGTGATGATGTCCCTTTGTATGGCAAGATTCTTGTCAAATGTTATCGAGTAGGACCTGATCCTGTCTTCTTCTATCCATGTTCTTTTTATGTTTTTATGTATATTTAAGTGCTCTTAGAAGCAAATTTTCATGAAGTACAATAATCGAGTCATATAGACTCTATTGAACTTCTCTGTGTTGTTGAAGTAGCCACTTGTTGGTGATGAGGATTGAAGGAATTATGTCGACTTGCGAGGCTAATATAGAAATCAAGAAGATGGTTTATCTTGCTAATTATACTACATGTCAAGTTATGGTATTGGTGATCTTTACTTGGGAACACACTCCTCTACTTGAATTTTGCGAGGTGTTTTACATATTCGTGATCTTCAATGCAATCTTTTATCAGTTATTACTTGTCTTGTGGATCTTGGTTTATTTGTTGGTTTTGACCATACTCAATGTTGACTTGAGAAGGATGGAAATATCATAGCAAGTGCGCCTCGTTGAAGTAATCTATTTGAAATTTCATTAACAGATGATGTAACTTCACCAGGCAATCGTGATAGAAAAATCTGGCATTCTTGACTTGCCCATGCCGACTTCTCAAAAATTCTTGATTTATTGAATTAGTGCGTAGTCTTTAACTGAAGACTCGCTCAACTCTTGGTGTCTACACATTAGGGATAAAATGGTCTATAAAATGGGCCCTTTACTAATAAAAAAATTAGTGCTAATCAAGATATCCACCAATGGGAAGGAAGGGAGTGCACATTCTATCCACTAGCTTTTTAGCTATAAAATATAGGGTAGTTATTACATTTCTTCTTAGCCTTGTCCCCCTATCTTCCACCTCTCTCTAGAGGTCACACCAAAGTTTAAGGCAAGGGTAAAATCTCCTTTTTGAAATGACATGGGCCAACATTTTTAAATAAAAAAGTGCAGCTCGGCCAAAAAAACCTAAAAAAGTAAAATTTTGGTTTTTCCTCCAAAAAGGCGTTTTTACCTCGAAAAAGGTTACCTAATCATATTCTATGGTGGGAAACCTATTTTTCAAGATCATTTTAGCTCTCTAAGCTCTTAATCTCTCTCTAATCCTCTTCCACAAGCTTCTTTAATCTTCTATTATTGCATAATCATCTCTAAAGCTATTGTACCCTCCCTAATCTCATCTTGCTCTCTCTTGCTTACCCATACCAAACTTTAATCTTCTATTTCTTTAATCATTTCTTAAGCTGTTGTCCCCCCTCTTTTCCTCACTCTTCTTCACCCATACATCTCATTATGCCTACCTCTAGTAAGAGATCAAGTGATTCCATCTTTGAATACCTTCTCTACAACACTACAGATAATGAAGGTGAGTGGATCGGGCATCCATTTAGGGTGAAATATTGGGTTTATATGCAACCAAGTGCCACATGTCCACATCGAGTTCTTAACCGTGGTGTTTTGGAACACCATTGGAAGGGAAGGATTCTTCATTTCAAGAAGGATAAGAATGGAGAAATTAAGGCAATAATACAACATGTCTACATGGCTGTAGACATATATCTTCCTCCTTCCATCATGGAGAGGAATAGGCTCCCTTTCAACTGTAAGTATGTGGTTGTAATTTTATTTGGAAATGGCTTGTTTTGTTTTATTAATTATGGTATGTGGGTTGCAGACATTTTCCCGTCAAGCTATATTGAAGAACAACCTTTGAGAAGCCTCACTGGTGTGTTTAGTGCTTTTCATAGTACAATAGGTGAGCTTATGTTTCCAAATGAGAATCATAGAGCCCTCTTCAAACAAAAATATATTCTTTTACACACACTCTCACAAAGTCCCTTCTCGGCCTATAGAATATGGTAGCCTTGAGGAGATCCCTGTGGACTCTTTACATAGTGTAGAGTGGCCAGTTCCGGATAGGTGGAGTGTGAATGATTTCAAAAACAAGATGTATTCTGCCATACACTCTTCCTTAAAATTCTCTAAGGCCTCTAAGTCTATGGAGATTGGATGGTTTTCCCCAATCCATATATTTGTATTTATGTTCTCTAAGCTTTCTCCACAACTCACCCCAAAAATGTGCATTTGCAAGAAATTGAAAATTGAACAAATTGACAATGTCTTGGGTATTGGATGTGTAAGATTCCTCCCTAGCCTCTCAAAATGTCTAGCATCTTCCCCCTGTAATCAATTCCCTCTTCAAAAATATAAGGGATCTCGTCTCTGCCTGTTTTGACATAGAGAGAGAAAATATTCTAGAGAGAGAATATTCAAATTTTTAATATTTTTGGATAGAAAATTATCTCATCTTATTAAAATAAGTTCCCCTGAAACAGAAATTCAAAAAGAACTTTCCAATGTGCAATTGGAATTAATTGGAAATGGGTATAAAGGACCTTAGCCTAAGGGTCTAGATTTTCAGAAATCTTTGGATTATGGTCCAATTAAGGTTCCTATGGGCCAATAGGATCAATCCATGTGTGGGAAGGAGATAAATCCAATTTTGTAAAAGAAGATACCCAAAAATGAGTAAATGCTCACATAAGATGAAGAGTTGACTATGTACAAAGTTTATTAGTAAGAAACTATGAGTAATTTTAATAGTATGAGATATTTGGGTATAATGATTTCATTTTGACACATATGTAAGGAAGGGGAGTCCCTTCAATACTCACATAAGATGAAGAGTTGAAAATGTACAAGGTTTATTAGTAAAAAACTATGAGCAATATTAAAAATATGAGATATTTTGGGTATCCAAAAATGAGTAAATGCTCACAGAAGATGAAGAGTTGAAAATGTACAAGGTTTATTAGTAAAAACTATGAGCAATATTAAAAATATGAGATATTTTGGGTATAATCATTCCATTTTGACACATATGTAAGGAAGGGGAGTCCATAAAGGAGGTGCATATTTCACATGCTTGAATGAGTTTTAAACTCAAAGATAATGTGATATTTTTATCTCTCCTCTCTCTTGAACCAAACCAAATAAAAAAGGAACCAAACCGAATCAAAATTATAACCAAACTAGGTCCAAATCTAGTCCAAATTCAACCAAACTGAATCTGGAAAATTCTAAAAATCAGTTAGCCTTGGTTAGAGCCTCCCTCTCCTATAAATAGAACATGAGTCCTTTGAAAGAAAGGAGAAGAATTTTACTATACTAGAGTTATGCTGAAATAATGCTAATTTCTACTATCTCTAAAATTCTCTCCAAATTGAAGAAATTGGAGCTTCCCTCTTTCTTCAATCCCCATTGGTGGCTCCATCAACATACTTAACCAATTGATTGGTTGGGGGCCTCTACCGTGAACAAAGAATCAAGCAATTTGTAAGGTAAATGGTGAATTTTGATCTTTTCTATAATTTCTCAATGCTTCTCTCTTCTCAACCCCTCTCAAGCTTGAGAAGCTTAATTGGAATGGTTTTTGAATGCTATTGAAGTTAATTGATGAATGGTAGTGAAGAGTTACATAATTTGATGAATGCTATTGAAGTTAATTGATTAATGATAGTTAAGAATTACATAAATTTCCATTTATACTTAATTCAAATGGTTTTTATGTAATTTCTCTCTCTCTCACTCAAGAAATGGTCATACTCATGACCCATTCTCAATCCAAATGAAGCTTTTCATAAAGCTTTTCCTTAATCCAAGATTAATCTATGCTTGAGGCCAAATTAATGGCTTTTTTCTATGCTTTTAGTTTATGTATTTCATGAATATTGATGATTCAATCCATTATGGATTAATGATCCAATTAGGGATCATTCTAATTATTTCCTTAATGATAAGCTTTATCCCTTAGAAAAATTGAGATTTATCAATCATAGCAGCGGAGCTATGGCAAAATTTTTATAAAAATTATGCATAAAATAATTTCATTCAAAGCATGAAAAGAGAACTTCCTACCATATTCTAGGAATTATCATCTTAGATTAATTGAAAGATATTCATTGTAATCCTAGAGAAATTGATTTTTATATTATGCATAATTGATTTTCATGCATAGAGGTATGCATAAAAGATTATTATTTTAACATAAAAGTGTTACTTTTATCATAATTAGATTTCATGCATAGAGGTATGCATAAAAGATGATTATTTTATTATAAAAGTGTTAATTTTATCATATTTGAATTTCATGCATAGAGGTATGCATAAAAGATGATTATTTTATTATAAAAGTGTTACTTTTATCATATTTGAATTTCATGCATAGAGGTATGCATAAAAGATGATCATTTTATTATAAAAGTGTTACTTTTATCATCATATTTGGATTTCATGCATAGAGGTATGCATAAAAGATATTCTTTTTATACTAAAAGTGTGATTTTCATCATAAATGGATTTTATGCATAACTTAGATGCATAAGAGAAATTCTTTTATTCTAAAAGTGTAATTCCTACCAAATTAATTTTATGCATAAGAAGATGCATAAAAGATTGATTTTTAATTCAAAAGTGTCATTCTCATCTAAATTGAATTTATGCATAGGAAGATGCATAAAAGATTGAATTTTAATTTAAAAGTGTCATTTTCATTTAAAATGAATTTATGCATAGGAAGATGCATAAAAGATTGATTTGTACTTTGAAAGTATTAATCTCCTTAAATAGAATTTATGCATAAATAAATGTGTAAAGAAATCTTATATCAAATATAAGAATTCTCTTGTATTCTATAAATAGATATGAGATGTGATAGGATGTGATAAGAGGTGTATAAGATGTGATAAGAGGTGATAAGATGCTTATGAAATAAGTTAGGAGGTGATAAGATGAATTAAGATGTGATAAGATGTGTATGGGATGAGGTCAGAAGTGTATCTGATAGGATAAGATGTATATGAGTTGTGATAGGACGAGAATGGATGTGATGTAAAAGATTAGATGTGAAGGCATATGGGATTATATGAATGGGAATGTGAAAATGGATATATGTTCTGTTATATGAATATATTGCCGGTTACTATGAGCTAGGAACTATGGAAAAGGCCCCTGAGTGAACAGGTGGTGAGCGTTCTGGTTGCCAATGATGCCATAAGTATACCGATGAATGAATGACTGGAAATAAGGATTCAACTAGAGACTATGAGGATTGTCATCAGTGACATAATGGTTTCATTAAAGGATTGTTTTAAAGTTAGCTGATGCTAAGAAAAAGGCAATTTCATATTGGGTGTGTAAGTGGTGTGACTAGTTTTATGTTTGCATGAACTTCCGGCTAGGGGGCCTTGGAACTCTTTTCCTTGGTACCCGAGACAAAACCTAACCAAATTCTTAATTGGATCCCATCACTACAGTGGTTGGGCGGTTGGCTAACCCATGGGACTGGATGGGGTTAGGCTGGACTGATGGATCCGTAAATCGAGACTCAATTTCTGTTACTACGATAGATAAAGTAAATCCCGGATAGTAATTGTTCTATGGATAGGAATCAACGGCTGTGCCTCTTGATGGGGAAAAAAGCGTTGATCCCAATGATCCAAGTGCAAGTTTCTTCCTTGATCTGACCAAGTATCTTTATAGATACAGTCGGATCAGCTTGATCAAAAATGGTCTTGACTACGTTAGAGTAAAAAGTTATCCTGGAGGAATCGCCCGTGCTTTCCGGATAAGGGAAGTTTTTTCGGGTTCGGTTTTGGAAAAAAAACCGACGGATTAGTCTTTTGTCCGGATATCCGTTGGACGAGGCCCTGAGTGTGGGACCCTGCCTCGCGCAAGAAGTGCTACTTTCGCTGCTAGTACCCCGAATCCGTTGCGCGGTGGGAACAGGGATCTCACAGGATAGAATATTGTGGAGGGGTTTCACAAAGGTGACATCTACTCGTGTAAAGTGGTGCCTTCAAGTGTGACCTTTTGATACTTGAAGACTCGTCAGAGCTTATCCATTCGATTCTTCTATGAACAATGGATGAAGAAGAATAGGGAGTGGGTTCCCTTGCAAATCAAGTGAGGGTGTGGACACACCCATAGATTTATCTGTGACTCTTCCTGATGGTTCAATTGAGGTGGTTAATGCAAGCAATGAATGGAGCTTAGGAGATGTTCAGGAGCATTTGCTCATTTTGGGATTTCAAGATGTCCAAGAAGTAAGCATCAAGATTGGCCAATGAAAGGTGAGCTTTGATATTTGTAAATTTGCGTTGCTTTGTGTTTTTTGATATGTTGTTTTATTTATTACACTTGAATTTCCTTGTTTAGATTGGAAGACATTGGAAAAGAGCTTAAAGGTTTGCAAATATTGGAGCAACGGTGGATGCAAATTTCAACTTCAAAATTAGTGTCGCAAGTCGTCGAGGGGATATTTGTCTTTTTTTTTGTATTTAAGATGGTTTTGTATCAAACCTATTATAAAATGATGGTTTCTTGTGAATGACCACATGTGTTATGTCTTGTCAATTTAATTTATATCTTTATATAAATTTGGGTTTATTTATTTATTTACTGGTCACTTATGTTATAGTCTAAAATACCCAATGTTTAATTTTGAGGTCTATAAATATAGGACCTCTCTCATTTTCTAACACTTTGTTTTGAAGTCCCTCTCTCTTTCAGCACTCATCTCTCCATTTCTAGCATTCATCACTCCCTTCTAGCATGGACCCAAACATGGCATACGAGAGGTTTCTCGAGTTCTTGCAGAGGACCGAGTGACCTGAAAGAGAGGAACTTTTCTTTATCTTCTCCCGTGAGATTGACTTTGGAATGACCATCCTCTTGGTAGAAGAGGATTACAGAGGTACTCTTGACTACATGGAGGAGTACATGAGGCCCTGGACTATCAAGCTACCGTAGGAGGACGGTGATTGGGTGCCATGCAATCTCCTATGATATATCAATAAGAATGACACGAATGCCCTTAGGAGGTTGCAAAAATTCCAAGATATTGTGCTCCTTGATGGTCACTGCAAGCAGATCACCAACAAGGAGGAGATGCTTGCACTTCAGAGGGGGAAGATTGGCCTTGATTTCCTCTCTTGGGTTGCCACATTCATATACCTTTGTGGTGAGCAAGACTCTGATGAAGAGGTAGAGGTGGAGGATGTCTCAATTAGAGGCATGATACAAGGCAAGGAGGAGGATCCTAAACCTGAGATCCTCAACCAAATTGTTGAGGCCGTTATGGCCAAAGATCTCCACCTCCAAATTGAGGCACCTTAATCTGGTGAAGCATCCTCGTGAAAGGCATTGGTGTTATACTCTGGAGAGACAAGTGCCTCAGCCACAACAAAGGGTGGAGAAGAGGTGGAGAGGGTCCTATAGAGGGTACCCTAGATGTACCGGATGTTGTGGGCAATCTGGTAAAGCATCCTCATCAAAGGCATTGGTGCCATACTCTGGAGAGACAAGTGCCTCAACCATAACAGAGGGTGGAGAAGAGGTGGAGGAGGGTCCTATAGAGGGTTCCCTAGATGTACCGGATGTTGTGGGCAAGGGAAAGGAGGTTACACATGAGATGCCGGAGTTTGAGCTTAGTAAGCTTAGCTCTGTGGTGATTGAAGGAGAGGAATTCCTCTTTTTACATGACCTAGAAAAGGTCTACAAGCTCAACTAAGCCAAGTGTCTCTCCTTGTTAGCTGTGAATGATGAATTTTCCATCGACAACAAGGGCTTGGAGGCTTTGCAAAACAAGGGCTTGTTCCGATGTAGGGTGGTGTGCATGAGTCGGTGATGATTCTGAAATCAGCAATTGCAGAGGCTGATCAAAGCCTTGTGTGACTAAGAAAAGGAGTTTAGAAAAGCTCATGAACACAAGTCCTCAATTGACATTTGCAAGCATGAGGTGGTTAGCTCTGATTTCAAACACACGGTAAGATAAACTATGTATGAATCTAATAAAAATATAATTGATAATACTAGTAGAATTCCACTAATCCTCTTTCTTGTGTGCAGCATATAGTCTTTGTAGATGCTTGGGCTCAACGTAAAGGTGGCACACGCGAGTTGGCCCATTACATGGGTCATATTGCACCTCAACACCTTGTTGTGGTGCACAATGCATTCACCCCCATGGCAAGCTTCTACATGTTAGCCCTCAAAGTACTTAGCAAAGTCCTATGCTTGTCAACGATTCCAAGAAACGCTGACAAGATAGTGCTCATCAACAAGGCTACAACGTACGCTGCCTTCCAAGGGGGTTACGCTTCTAAAGTGCTTGCACAAATTGAATTTGCAGAGAGTAGTGGTCAGAAGGACCCGAATTGTGTTGTCGATGCCATATTGTCAGGGACCCTTCCACTTAGCAAGAAGAGGTGCACGCAAGACTATAGCTAGACATCTCAAGAACATTATGAGTTAGCCTAAAACATTGTTGTAGATACTGTGTTTGACACTAATACTTTGTTAAAGACAATCAATGTAATTCCTTTTTATTAATACAAGTGGGTTTTTTATACATAATGTCTACATAAAGTTTGAATAATGTAAGTTTTCATGATTGAGAGAGAGAGAGAGAGAGAGAGAGAGAGAGAGAGAGAGAGAGAGAGAGAGCCATTATGGATAACACTGGATTGCATGCATGTTTAGTTTGTGGTATCAGTAATGATTAATTTGGGTCAACTTCCCATGATGTCCCCTGTCCTCTCTAACCATAATGGGTGTGTAGTTATGTCCTATCCAGCCATGATATGAGAGAGAGAGAGAGAGAGAGAGAGAGAGAGAGAGAGCCATTGTGGATAACACCTAGCTCTACTGGATAGCAAGGCATATGTGTATGTGAATGTGAATGCTTGTAAATGCTTGTACATGACAATTGGAGGCCACCAATTGTATGTGAATGTGAATGCTTGTAAATGCTTGTACATGACAATTGGAGGCCACCAAATACAAAAATAGCCCCAACTGAACAGGGTGACTTTCCCTCCGAGCGGTACTGAAAGACTAGATAAGTCGCGCTAATCGCTAAAGACTAGAGCGGGTTACTCCAAATGATCTGTACCTTGCAACGCTAGATAAGTATATTTGTAATAATGTACGATTTAGTCATGGCTGTTACCCTTACCCGCCTTTTCTTGACTTACTGCCCTTCGTGGGGCGAATGCTTGATTGAAGACTTGAATTAATTGAGTGTAAGCACTGGTTATGAAGACCACCACTAATAGAAAGTCTTTTACAATAACCTAAGAGCCCATTTTTCCCATCACCTACATATCGAACAAAACTAGTCAAGTCACAAAAAAATGGTGGACTGTATAAGGTCAAAGGATCATAGGGGAAGAGATTCCCATCCACCCAAAGGTCAACATTCTTCTTCCCCTCATTTCTTAGTGTGGATATGCTTGAATTAGGTAATGGTTGCCTAACATATGGACATTTTGCTAGTGCATAATCTTCATATATACGAATGTGAATGTCTACTTTACGCTTTCTACCATTCGTAATATCATCTAAAGGCATACCTAATTCAAGATGACAGAAAAATAAGATTAATAGAGGATTAGAAAAGAGATTTAAACTAGATAATAATATTATAACATTTGGAATGATCCTAGAGAAACATATATTAAGAATATATCTCTCTAAAAAAACCATTTTTGACACTCCAAAAATAAAGATTCTAGTCTCATGATGATAAGGAGATATGATAAGAATGAAAGGAGTGGGGTGCTATTAAATGACATTAAATGAGATAAGGATTTGAAAATGATATTAAAAAATAAACTTTTTAATATATATATATATATATTTGGGAGGAAAGTTTTACATGAAAATACACTAAAATGTGAAAAATATCAAAAAGTCATTATTTTAGTGGCCTCAAAAAATGTCCTTCTATTTTGGGATATAAAATATTAGAATGCATCTTGTAATCATTAGATAGCATAGAAGCTAAGAAGATATGACAAGAGTGAAGATTCTGAAGGAAGTTATGAAGATATGACAAGATTGTTATGAGGTAGTTATGACTAAGAAATGATATAAAAAATTTCACTTTTTGGGTTTATATATGTATAAGGAAAGTTTTTTTGATGAAAAAACTAAAAAAATGAAAATTTTGAAAAAGTCAATTTTTGGGCCCCCCTTATGGGCGAAAAGTGAAACCTTGGGAATGGTGATGCAACTTGCATCTAAAAGTAGTACAACTTGCAATCATTAGATATCATAGAAGGTAGTAAGATATGACAAGATTGTTATGAGGTAGTTATGACTAAGAAATGATATAAAAAATTCACTTTTTGGGTTTATATATATATAAGGAAAGTTTTTTGATGGAAAAACTCAAAAAACTTAAAATTTTGAAAAAGTCAATTTTTGGGCCCCCCCTTATGGCCGAACAGTGAAACCTTGGGAATGGTGATGCAACTTGCATCTAAAAGTAGTGGGTTAAAATATTCTAAAAATATAGACTATAAAAGTACTAAAAGCTAGTGAGAGAGTGGATAAAATGTAGATGGTAGGACCTAAAAAGTCTATAAAAAATAGGGGAATCATTTGCTTTTGTCTCCCACTATGGGGTCAAAATTAGCATTTTTAATTAAAAGATTACTAAAAATTAGGATTTCTTATACAGCCCATTTCATATTCCAAATTTCCCCTAATGGTGAACATTGTGTTTTGGGCAAACATCACCGAAAACCTTTTATTTCTTCCACTTCTCATCACTCTCAAGATCTATTAGATCTTATTCATATTGACATTTGTGGTCCATCCCCTCCATCCTACCCCGAATTCCACTATTTTATTACATTTATTGATGATTTTTTCTCGATTTACATACGATTTTCTTCTACGACATAAATCAGAAGTTCTTAGTGTATTTCAACGATACCACAAACATGTTGAACTTCAAACAGGTCGGGCTATCAAAACTATACAAAGTGACAATGGTGGATAATACATATCCAATGATTTTGAAGAATATTGTGCTATTAATGGCATTCATCACTCATGAACTTACTATTCCCTATTCTCTTAAGCAAAATGGAGTTGTTGTGCTATTAATGGCATTCATCACTCATGAACTTACTATTCCCTATTCACTCATGAACCTACTATTCTCTTAAGCAAAATGGAGTTGTTGAGCACAAAAATCGGACCATATCAATGCTACAAAGTGTCTTCTTATTTAGGCCAGTCTATCTCAAAGATGTTTTGGGCAGAGGCAGTTCTTATGACAGTTTGTGTTCAAAATTATTTACCTACAAATTCTCCTTCTGGTGATACTCCCATTGTAAGTTGGATAGGTACAACACACTCTATCCCCCATTTACGTGTCTTTGGTTGCATTTCCTATATTCATGTTCCTAAAGAGACACGAAAAAAGATTGATCATCCTGCTAAGAAGGTCATTTTCATTGGGTATCTTGATAATGCCAAAGGCTATAAGTTTTATGATCCTATCTCTAAGAAGGTCACTTTAAGCCGTGATGTAATTTTCGATGACCATACTATGGGGTGGTGAATGGTCCATTGATGCATCTGATGATTCACAAACCATTCTAACATCTTTTCCTTTTTTGACCAATGAATCTCATATCATTTATTCTCAAGTTGATATCTCTATCCCATCCTCTTCATTGGATTGTGACAAAAATATCCCTGACATTGATATCTACATTGACCTTCTTATTGAGAAGAACATGGTTCTCATACTCCTCATGATGACATTGAATTTGAGGCCATGTTCATTATTGAAGACCCTATTACATACGAGCAAGCTATTTATTCTCCACAAGAGGATTAGTGGCAAGATGCTATGCAAGCTGAGTATGATTCTCTCATCTCAAAAGGTACTAGGATTCTAACTGATCTTCCTCATGGACAAACACCTATCAAGTGTAAGTGGGCATACAAGACAAAATTGACCTTCTTATTGAAGAAGAACATGGTTCTCATACTCCTTATGATGACATTGAATTTGAGGCCATGTTCATTATTGAAGACCCTATTACATACGAGCAAGCTATTTATTCTCCACAAAAGGATTAGTGGCAAGATGCTATGCAAGCTGAGTATGATTCTCTCATCTCAAAAGGTACTTAGATTCTAACTAATCTTCCTCATGGACAAACACCTACTATCAAGTGTAAGTGGGCGTACAAAACAAAATTTAAGGGTGATGGTTCTTTTGATAAATTTAAAGCTCATCTAGTTGCCAAAGGATACTCTCAAGTATGTTGACTATCATGATACATTCTCACCTGTTGTTCGCATGACAAGTATATGTGTTCTTTTGGCATTTTCCACTCAATTTGATTTAGAAACTCATCAAATGGATGTTAAAACACCTTTTCTCAATGGTGACTTCAAAGAAGAGATATATGTGGAACAATCTGTTGCATGACAAATGAAGATCAATGCAAGGATGCAACAAAAAAGACACTTAGGGCTCTTGTAAAGAATTCCAAGTTGTAGATGAATGTGGGAGAGGGCTTGACAATAATCCCACATGGGAACTTTTGGGAGTTCTAGAGTTTTTGTATAAAAGGTGGCCCATTTGAGAGGTAGAGCACTCTTTGGTCATTTGGTTGAGAGGCTCATAGAGAGAGCTTGCTCCATAGCTCCTTCTCATGTGCTCTCCCAAGGCTCTCCATCTCCATTCATGCTTCAATCTTGTACTCTCTATTCTCTACATTTTCAATGATATGAGGTTATGGTCTACACACTTGCTAATCTAGATTTCTTAATGATGTTTTGATGCTAAAATCTGATTTGTAGAGTGCATGTGATGAAGCTTGTGCATGAAATGATGTGTAGTTGAGGCTTGTGTGATAGCTCTTTGCATGTTAGGTTCTTTGCATAAGTTGCATTTTTATGCTTAAGTGTAGCCTAATCTTGATGCTTTGATTATGTTAGATTGATTGCTTGAGTGTTGAAGAAGGATTGAGTAGGACTAGAAGTCATTAGTGTGTGGTTAACTAATCTTCTCCCATTCGGGATAGCCTCTATGCGCTAACCGGGTTGCATTCACGAATTGACAAAGTGTGTGGGTTGGAGTGTAGCCTCCGCTATGCTATGATGTCCCAAACAATGGCGCCGCTGCCGGGGAACGCACACCTAAGTTAGTGAAGGGTGTTAACCATTACTTCATACTAAGTGCTCCATTGATTGCAAAATCGTGGATTAGGGTAGATTAGAGTAGAGTTTGCAAGGGCATTGAGTGTGTGATCTCAAGGGCGCCTTGTGTGTTTTCGGTTTTTTGATTAGAAGCAAAAAAAAATTAAAACCCCATTGCGGTAGAGTAATCCCGCCATTAATTAGGTTCAAGTGATTTCTGTTTTTGTATTTTCTGACGTAGGGGCTGTAAGAGGTGTGTCGTTGGAGGCGCAGCAAAGAAAAATAAATATAAATATAAATATAAATATATATATATCTATTTATACACATATATATACCTTGTAGCGGTTGGGCGGCCAGCTTATAGCGAGGAGGTAGAACATTGGAGGTGGCTTTAAATATATATATATATATATATATATATTTATATATATACATTGGAGATGCTGTGGGCGGCCAGTTGAAAACGCAGAGAAGTCTGCAGTTGGAGTGGGCGGCCGGTTGAAAGGAGACCAAGGCGGCTTTAAATATATATATATATATATATATATATATATATATAATTTTTTACGTCTGCAACAACTGAAGCGAAGGCGACGTCTGCTCAACTGAAGCGAAGGCGGCTTTAATATATATATATATATATATATATTATACATTAACGTGGAAGGCGTCGTCTGCAACTGAAGCGAAGGCGTTGCAGTGGAAGTGGGAAGCGAAGGAGTAGAAGTGGGAAGCGAAGGAGTAGACGACGGCGGCTGGAAGTGGGAAGCGAAGGAGTAGAAGTGGGAAGCGAAGGAGTAGGCTGCGGCACTGAGGCAAAGTGGAACGTGGAGGCGAAGGCATAGCTGGAACGTGGAGGCGGCTAAGGCGACAGCAGTGGAAGGCTGGCTGCAAGCAAAGCGAAGACGGAAGGCGTGGAGAGAGGCGGTTGCGAAGGACTGTAGGTGGTGGCTGCAGACTTGAAGAAAGGAAGGCAGAAGGCATGGCGACAGCTGCTGCAGCACGTGAAGGCGGCCGGCGAATCCGCAGAGAAAGCGGTGGAGGATAAAGTTGGTGAATTTTTTATTTATTTTATTTATTTATTTTTCAGGTTTTTTATATTTTTAAATATAAAATAATAATAATAAATATAAAAAAAACAACCAAAAAAATATTTTTTTAAAAAAAAGAAAAGAGAAAAAGAGATAGCAAAAAAAGAAAAAAAACATAAAACAATAAATTTATTTTTTTAAAAAAAAGGAGAAAAAAAGAAAAAAAACAATTTTTATTTTTGTATTTTGAATCCATTGTTCATTATTTAAATTTCTGTAAAATTTTGCATAATTAAAGTAGCTTGCATTTTTTATTTTTTATTTTTTTAGAATTTTTGTAATTGCGTGCATAATTAGTAGATTCATATTTTTTATAATTGTTACGAAATTTATATATTAAAAAAAAACAAACAAACAAATAAACAAAAAAAAACAACAACAAAAGGAGAAGAAAACAAAAGAAAAGAAATAGAAATTAAAAAAATAATAAAAAAAATTCTATAAATTAAGTGTTTTTTAGGAGTCTACTTTTTTAGGAGTCTACTTTTTTGCATATTTTGTAATTCTTCATTTTTTTAAATTTTTACATAATTAGTGTAACCTGCATTTTTTAATTTTTGTAACTTTGTGCATAATTAGTATTTTTTTAGTGTGATTCATAATTTTTGTGTAAATTAAAAAAAAAGTAAAAACATAAAATTATTAAAAAAAATCATTTAAAAAATAATAATAATAATAAAATAGGATAGATAGTTACGCCACACATACTCATTTTAGTTGCATTTAGTGATTAGGTAGGTTAAAAAATATATATATATATATATACATATATATATATATATATATATATATATATAAAAAACAAAAAAACAAAAAACAAAACAAAACAAAACAAAACAAAAACACATAAAAAACCAAAAAATTTTTGACCTTATGCACTTGCGGTCGGGACGTCTTATAGATTCTGCCATAGGGCCTAGGGCACCTTCTAGAGTACCTACGCAGGAAAGTGGGACCCAATCGGTAGGAAATTTGGCAGATATTGCTGAAACCCTTTCTGAATCCCAATCCGATACCCTTTCCTCCAGAACAACTAGTTCATTGTCCATGGACAATCTTGGGCCGTCAAATAGTCAGTTCGTAGCCCCAAATAGGACAACCTCAAGATCTTTTAATCCATTTGAAGCCGACACCATGGGGTTAACACTCAATGTGAGACTCCAATATGTCTACACAAATGCTCAAGGAGCTGAGATCTTTAGGGATCCACAACGGTATCTTGTTAAGATCGCAGACATTTTCTCAGAACTTGATAGAGCACCTCTAGTCAATGACCAGGGTAACATGTACATGGGTGGAGATGGTGTTCGCTACGAAGTCACCTACCATCCAAAAAATATAGACAAATTAGGGGAGCTCTCTAAAACCGAGTTCTTAGACTTATCAAAACTTTCCAGAGCAAGGGAGTCTAGAGATGACTGGCTCATTGAGCCGGACATGCCTGGACCCTCCAATGGCCAGTCCTCAAAACCATCCATAGATGATTTACTTCTTGTAGATCTAAATTTGGAAAGGGATAGGAAAGGCAAGAGTAAAATGGATCAGGGGGCTGAGAACCAATGGGAGTTTGTACGACAAATTCCAGTGACAAAGGTCTTATAGGATGACCCACTTCAAGAGGTCTATAAGGACTCGTTAGAGGGATATTATGCCACAACTAAATTGCCAGAGCTGGATCTTCCTCTAGCTCATGTGGTGGTAGTTGAGAAGCTTGCAGGACACATGAACAGAATAATTGATAAATGGGCCAATGAATACCGAACCTTAGATTGGAAAGAGATTCGGGAACTCACGTGGAAAGGACAACCATTATTCATGGAAGTGTTCTCGACAAATACAGCCAAACCAGGAGAGACAGCCTTTCTTGGAGAAACTGTTGCTCCTCCCCTACGAGAGTTCACTAGAGAGGGACCTTCAACATCTAAGTGGACCACTGCTAGTAGCCCAACTCTAGCACCAAGATATCGTCCTACACCAAATGTGCGACCACCGGTCACACCACAACAACATCTTTCTCACTATAACAATCAGAGGGTAGGGGAGCCAACTCGACCTCCCATTAATGCACCTCCTGAAATGCGGGTGACAAGATCTTTGGAGGGGTTTGGTGAGGCTGGTAATAGGGTACCCACACCAAATTTGGAAACATGTGGACCATCTTTCCAAAGAGAGGAACAATTCCCACTGAGAGTGAGAGGCCGTAGGCCTTATGATGAGTATTCACGACAAGTAAGGCCATCAACTCTTCAGAAACTGGTAAAGAAGTATGAAGGGTCGGGAGATCCATACGACCATGTAGCAGCATTTAGGCAAGCAGTTCGAGCTGAGCAAGTGGCTGATAAGCATACTCAAATTGAAGGATTTGGACTCACCCTTGAGGGAAAAGCCCTTGCTTGGTTTCAGGCATTAGAGGCTTCAGACAAATCTTCTTTACGAGTTTTGGAAGAGAGATTCATTGCTGCTTTTTCCTTGATGGGAATTCAACATGACACGGTAGCACACATCTACTCTTTCAAGCAAGGCGAGAATGAGAGTGTTAGAGACTGTGTAAATAGAATGAAGTAGTACATTAATCGTTGCCCAGAAGATGAGAAGCCCGCCCAAAGTCGATTAATTTCTCTCTTCTTAAAAGGACTCAAAAATTCGACACTGCATACACATCTCTATGCGAAGAAGCATACAAATTTCAATGAGTGTTGCCATGATGCTATGGATTTCACCGATAACTTCAAATTCCAAGATGGGTCTGGCCCAGAGGTGAAACCTAGAGATCAGTGGGGTGATGACCAAAGTTCAGGGTCTAGCGCGCTAGTAAATCCAGACCAGATAGCTAACCAAAGTTCAGGGTCTAGCGCGCTAGTAAATCCAGACCAGATAGCTAACCTAGTACTACGGAGATTGGGACAGACCTATCGTCCACCCATGCAGCCACAACAACAACAACAGAGAATGAGGAGTGTACTTCCTACAGGTCCTCATCTTTGTGGAGCATGTGGCGGTAACCATAAAACAGAGGATTGTAACACCTTTTCTCCTCTAGTCACAAACCAACCCACAAAAAAATGGTGCCAAGCCTGTGCTTGGAACTTTACCCATACCACACAGGAATGTACTCGCATTGCGAGAATGAGACAGGAACGTGAGCAGCCAAGGGGTGGAGTGGCTCCACAAATGTATCAACAGTATACTAATTTTGAACGTAAGCCACCGATGGCACAAGAGCAAGCACGACCTGTTCTTGGTGCTCAACCTCCTGCTCCTGGGGGACAGCTCCTGTAAGGGTTGTCAACTACGACAATTCAAATATGTGTAGAGACTTAGTAAACCCAGGCTATGTGGAGGAGGAATATGTATCATATTCATCCAAAGAAAATATCTTTGAAAGTCCCACATACCCAAGCCCAGCACTGGAGACTCAACCAGGGGAGCAAAACTCTTTGATGTTGCTAGGCGGCTACCAACCTAGGACTCCAGGCCCCTCAGGTCAATGGCAACCAAGGAAAGTAGAGGCCAAACCAATGGGTCCCTGTTATGAGTGCGGAGAACCCCATTGGGCTCGTGATTGTCCACATCGCTCAAGGCAAGCATCTCGATCCAATACAACAGTACAACAGTTTCCACCAATTGAAAGATATTGTCTAGGGTGTTGTGTAGAACACTTCCCAAAAGATTGTCTGCTGAAACCACATGAGGAAGGCACCTCTCAACCAAAGGTCTCACTCAACCTTGTAGGGGCAGTTCCATCACCACCTTCATCTGAGAATGAGGATGTCGTGCCACTTAGAGTCATGACTAGATCACAGACACGAAATGCCGAAATACAGACTGATGAGACACCTCGAACTAGGGATGCAAAGACAAATCTAGTGGACAAGACCCTACAGTCCAATAGAAAAAAGACCACTAGGAGGAAGAAGAACCGAAATAAGCAAACTAAAAGTTCATCCACTGGTTCTCAAGAAGCCTCTAAACAAAACATGAGGGATCAAACTTTTACATCCCAAGAAGTGCATGAGGAACATCAACCTCAACCTGAGACTAGTGCTAAACAAGATGAGGCTAGTACGACTGAGGATAGTTCTGGGGGTTCTGTTTTTGTGGATAAAGTGAATGAGACTCTAGATGCCATCATTGATGCTCATAGAAGTCGCATTGCAGCTTTATCTGAGCTACCCAAGAAGCTTCAAGAATACCCAAACCCTCGTGAGGAGAAGATCAATCTAGCTGTACATCAGCAACTCATTAGGGAAGCTCAGACAATACTTGAGGGACCACCACCACCTATTCCTCGGGGCCCAACCTCTCTTAAGCCAACATTAGAAACCATACCAGAAGTGTCATCAAGTCGGGAAATGAAAAGTGAGCTCATTTCACAAGCTCATAGTGAAAGGTCTGCACCAATTGACACCCAATTGAAAGGAGGTAATATGCCACCACCTAGCCTTGTCTTCCCATGCAATGATGAAGTTATTGATGCTAATGAGGACATGGCAAATGAGATGTGGGCCGCAGTTCATGAGAAAGTTAATGAGAACATGTCTTCTATTAGTTCGCCTCCATTCTCTGAGGTGGATTTTACCAGGGGCACGGAAAACAACTTTGGACGTCCAAGCATCCAGGAGGAAGTTCAAACAATTGTTTCTCCTAGAAGTAAGCATACAATGAAAACCTTACCATCATATCTGGGAGAATATGAGAACTGTTCTCAAACCTTGAGGATACCCTCCATGCATAAAAGGTTGACAAAGGAGAAGGATATGAATACCGTGCAAGCTATTTTGTCAGCACCAGTGGCTTGTACCTTACCATTGCTTGATTTGATAAAAATTCGACCTGACTTGTGGAATGATATTGCCACATGTTTGTCAGAGCAGGTATTGCTACAAAAGGGTGAGTGTACTATACACCCCGAGACAAAGCATGTTATGCCAGTTTCTATCAACAAAGTAGGAAAATTTTGTGAGGACGATCAGGGAAATGCTACCCTCCCATTAGAAGTGCGAAAAGTAGCTTCAACTGCAATACTTGATAGTGGTGCAGGAGTGGGCATTGTGACAAGGTCCATTTGGGAAAAGTGGGGCAAACCAGCTATTAGGAGTACCAGGATGCGCTTGCAGCTAGCAGATGGAAGCTTAAAACATCCCCTTGGGCTACTTGAGAACATGTTGGTCACCACATGTGGGATTGAATATGAGCACACCTTTGCAGTAGTGGATTTTGGAAAACATCCAAACTACGAAGTGATATTGGGTAGACCATTCATGCGACAATTTCAAATGATTCAAGATTGGGGATACAATTATTTGTACCTCCGACATGATTCTGTCATCACAAGGGTCAACCTAAGGAATCACTCATATCGTGATGTAACAAGGTCTCCAATAGATGAGTTTGATTCTGCTTCATCTGAGGGCTCAAAAGTTACATTGTCAGATGGGCGAGAAGATCTATGGATGTGTGGAGCCTCATGTAGGGATTTCAACACTGAGAGACTTAAGGGTAATCGAAGTGTATCGGATGAGGCATACATTCCACAACCCTTCCCTGAGCATTTAATTGATCCATTAGAATGGAGTCATGTCCTTGCAACATTATCGACCTGTGCTTTACCTAAGCCAATTCAATTCTGTGACTCAGATGGATATGACATTATTCCTATACGAATGGTACAACCACGTGACCTTCTAGATGATTTGTACTATAGGGATACATCCACAAAAGCACTGCAAGTAAAGGAAGTCTCTGCTACTCCACGAGCTTTATCGTGTCAAAGGGGTAATGTTTCTACCTTACACAACCCACTTTCAAAATCTACTCTTGAAGCTCCAAAACAAATGATGTGGATAATTGATGAGTACTCAAGTGAGGGCCATGGCTGGCATGTTCCAACTACTCTAATTGCTGCTCAAAGAAGGCCGGGCAAGAAGGAATTATCAATGTGGCTACCCAAAGATGCGTACAAACTTGTACCATCTAGTCCAATTGCTAAGCCTCTTAAGAAGCACATAATTTCCAAGCCTAAACCTCGGATTGTTACTCGTTGGGTCCCAAAACATGTTCTTAAAGCACAAGGCTATTATGAGGGTGCAACAGCAATTTGGCTTCCAAAATGCCATGCTTTGCTAGGGGTAAAAGAGTGTTTCAAAAAGATTCCAAAAGCCACCCTTGATTTTCCATATCAGTGGGTGCAAAAGAAATCAACACAAACTCTTCAAGAAAGGAAAGGTGGCTGTGATAGCACCTACAAATCTACTTGTGTTGATCTTCCTAAAACATGTATTGAAACACCAGTTGTCACAAATTCTCCTTGTTACACAATTCCACCCTCAAGTGTACCTAAGACACTTCACATGAGTCTCATTTGAGCATAGATTCTAGCATTTCAATGCCTAAATCCTCTTATCTTGCTCAAATTCCAAGACAATTGATAAAATTCCCACCCAAGAAGGACATACCTAAAACCAAAGATAAGGCATTAACACTACAATTGAAGCTCTTTGGTAGATCAATGTTTGAATAGTGTGGTTCCTTATGCCTTTAGAGGATTATGTTCTTTTTTGAGATGATCTCCACTACCAGGGCAAGGGTAAGCTCAGCGACTCCACAATAAGATCGACAAGCCAGGGCACTTTTCTCCCACTGGGTTTTTCCCCTCGGCTATATTCGGTGATTGGCACCAATAACAAATTTTATTCCTTTATTTTCTTTTCTTGTTTGTTAATAAAAATTTTGCAGAGATCTTTGCTAAAACAAGAGCATCAAACACGCCCCAATAGTCCACCTATCGTGCACACAAATTAGGAAGGGGGGAGACATGCTACGCCTACAAAGATCAAGGAGGAGCAATCTGCACAAAATCAGCAATGCATCAATGCAAACGAACAACATCAAGAGGGCACTACAACAGGTGTATTCAAATCTTAATCTTTATTTCTTTATGTGCTCTTATCTTTCGAATATATGGTTTGCATGTTCACACAATGTTGGCTGGTTTAAGTTTTTGATTAGTTGTTAAAATATGGTGAGTGAATTCTAGACTCTTAGAAGACTTAGTAAAAGATATTTCTATCTAAAGACAGTGTAAGATATATACCAATGGAATATGCCAAGTTCTTATGCTTTCAAGGTATATTAGTTATCCCTAGTGGTAGCTACCTCTTAGATATGAGCTAGGTGCTAGGATTAGTAATAAAAATTTATGAAAATATACCCTAAAAATATATATATATATATATATATATATACAAAGTGAATTGAGACATGACGTGTCTACAGCCATGAGGAATGCTTGGTAGGACCTGGGGTTGTCTTAGCACCTTGGGGCCGATGCCTTGGTTTCCATGGGGTGAACACGAACGTTTAAAAAACTTCAGAAGAAGACCTTCAAGGAATCTATCGCCTTGATAGATGTTGGTAGGACTCTGGGGTACACTATGGGCCCTCGAGACCGATGCCATCATCTTCATGGGGTACTCCTTAGGTCATAAAAGAAAGAAAAAGGGTTTGTCGCCCTTGAGATACTGAGCGGTCTTTAGATTCTCTTGGCGGAGGTCTCTTGGCCATTGCTTGGGTCTCTTTGGGATGGAACCTTAATCTTTATCACCTTCTACACACACATCAAAAAAAAAAAATCCAATCACCTTTGCTCATATTTAGGAGTAGGTTTGCCACTTAGGAATAACTTACATACTTGTAGGACATTGAGATTGCGGTCATAACCGGCGGTGTACAAGCACACTTGCCTTTGCCTAGCACTATCTACCACTTAAGTCTCACTTTGACTAGTCTTTACTCACCTATTTTAGTACTCATTAAAACTTTAATCAGCCTTGCACTTGTATGCTCACGTGTGAAATTATTATCGCTGGTTTTTCTTTTCTTTTAATTTTTTTTCTTTTCTTCTTCTTTTTTTTTTCAATAAAAGACTTTACTTGTATCCATTGTTTTTTGTTGCAGCTCTTGCTACTACCACGCTCGAGGACGTGCGCAAAATAGGAAGGGGGGAGTGTTGCATGACAAATGAAGATCAATGCAAGGATGCAACAAAAAAGACACTTAGGGCTCTTGTAAAGAATTCCAAGTTGTAGATGAATGTGGGAGAGGGCTTGACAATAATCCCACATGGGAACTTTTGGGAGTTCTAGAGTTTTTGTATAAAAGGTGGCCCATTTGAGAGGTAGAGCACTCTTTGGTCATTTGGTTGAGAGGCTCATAGAGAGAGCTTGCTCCATAGCTCCTTCTCATGTGCTCTCCCAAGGCTCTCCATCTCCATTCATGCTTCAATCTTGTACTCTCTATTCTCTACATTTTCAATGATATGAGGTTATGGTCTACACACTTGCTAATCTAGATTTCTTAATGATGTTTTGATGCTAAAATCTGATTTGTAGAGTGCATGTGATGAAGCTTGTGCATGAAATGATGTGTAGTTGAGGCTTGTGTGATAGCTCTTTGCATGTTAGGTTCTTTGCATAAGTTGCATTTTTATGCTTAAGTGTAGCCTAATCTTGATGCTTTGATTATGTTAGATTGATTGCTTGAGTGTTGAAGAAGGATTGAGTAGGACTAGAAGTCATTAGTGTGTGGTTAACTAATCTTCTCCCATTCGGGATAGCCTCTATGCGCTAACCGGGTTGCATTCACGGATTGTCAAAGTGTGTGGGTTGGAGTGTAGCCTCCGCTATGCTATGATGTCCCAAACACAATCACTTGGTTTTGTAATCCTAGAAAAGGAACATCTCGTATGTCGTCTTCATCGAGCTCTCTATGGTTTGAAATAGGATTCTCGTGCATGGTACTTAAAGATTGATGCCTTTGTTCAATCACATGGATTTGTTTCCTATTCTTCTGATCCAAATTAATACTTGAAACCAAAATACCACTTATTTATTATTATTGCTTTATATGTGTATGATACCATGTTGGTTGCTCATGATTTATCCTTCCTTCTACATATTAAGAATCTCTTATCCTCAGTATTTGACATGGTGGATCTGTTGAAATGTGCAAGTGAATGGGTGTGTGCGGGAACAAGCCCTTAGCTAGAGACTGTAAAAGGGAGTCTGTAATTGAGTGGGTAGCAATGAAAAGGTGAGAAGAATCTACTGAATGAGAGAATCAAGGGTAGCATGAGTGAATATAGGGGTGTGAAAAGATTCTAGGAAAAGGTACCCCCAGATGTAGGGGAGGTGGCACAAATCAAGGAGAAATCAGTGGGATTAGATGCTTGGCATCTTGTGGATGTAAAATCTATAAATTGAGGCATTGGCCTAATGAGAAATTGTTAGTTTTTGAGTATTCATGCCTACATTAAGCTCATAGATTAATTATGCACTAATCTCATCTTAATCACCTTCTCATTACTTGCTAATCATGTTGATCCTTGCATTTGATCCACCATAGCTCATCACATTGCTGCAAATTTAACTTGGTATCAGAGACATAGCCTAGGATTCATCTAATTTTTAAGCATAATTACCCTACTAATCATGATTAAAAGTTAATCCCATTATTTGGTCTTCTTTCAACTATCCTCTGCACCCCCAGCTGGTGGAGTCCAATCTGTGTCTATGAAATTCCCTTTCCACCTTTAATCCTTGACTGCCAACTACCATCAGTAGCCGTTAAATGTACTCACAAGCAAGAATCCCACATAGACAAAATTTGGAAAGGATGGCTACATAAGGTGTACACAAGTCTCCATGAAGTCAAGGAATGAAATGAGACAAGAAGGGAATCATTTCTATTAACTTCTATATATGTGTCCCTTAGAATCTTTACTCCTAAAATTCTTCATGCTCCTATCCAAGGGATTCTTGCTAAAAAATGCTGAAACCACGAAATGTGGATTTGTACACCTGTACATACTTGAAGGAACTAACCCACACAATAAATATTTATTTTAAAAAGAGATGGAAAGGAGCATAATAACTAACTAGTTACAAAGAGAATATCTAACCTTTGCAGAATTGACTTTTTAAAGGATATTTGAATGTTACCTTTTTAGGTCTTGAGAAATGGATTTCTTTTGGTGCAACACTAGTGTACCTATTTTGGATGCCGATAGTACATAATGGTACTCTTAAGGGGAGTTAAGTATTCCTTACTTCCAAAACCAATCCCAAATATTTTTAAGCATCCTTGGGTGAGATTTGTTGTGAGAGTGCATTTGTTTATCTATTTTGTTTACAATTCCACCCCCTTGTACCATGTCATGATTATGAATGTTGCATATTCAAAATTGCCTACTTTTGTTGGTAGTGTAGAACCTACTTTAGAAGGTATGGGACCAGACTTCTTCAATTCCTGGTAGAAGTGACCGCACAGTGGCATGATGATCAGAGTGCTATCTATTTAGTTGGTGTACCCCATCATGTGATGGCTGATGTCCAAGAGCAAAAGGTAGAGCAATGGAGGATGGAATGCTATGATGCCTTAGCCCATTCACTCTATGAGATTTTATTGCCATGTACTTGTATATTTTGGGCCATTGTAGGTGACTTCAATAATAGTTTCCATGGGAATAGATGTTTAGCTCACATGCCTATCATTCAAATGCCATTTGTCAGAAATTCCGGACTCGAAATCACCTGCCTCTATAGCTGTCCATCCAACAGCCTTGGACAACACCACGAGCTTGGGGCACCACCAGCACACTGGCTAGAACACTTCTCACACAATTCACCACACCACCCACACCAGAAATACAGCCCAAAACAGGGGCACCATAGACAAGTAATCACCTAGAAAACACATACACTTCCATTGTGTGCATGACGAGGTAATCGAAGGCTGGCACAAAGTGCGCTGTGAGAGTGTAAACCCGTGGACTACACCACCAAGCACGTCAATCACGCCTTCTCCTGCAAATCAACACACACAGGATACCAACACACAACCATAGCCATATACATCACCAGTATCTTTCATCTTTGAATTCCCAGTCAACACTTCCATACAAGCTTCTTCCGACACAGAAGCTTTTCCTCACACAAACATCTCACATACACGACACTTTCAAAATAACACACAAGATGTATACTCACAAGGCTGTCCCCCATTCATCTTGGCTAATCCCTCTCTCACCTCTTCTTATAACTTCATCACCTCAGCCCTCGAGCTGGCCTCAGATACCAGCCCGCAGCAAACCAACAAAACACACACCCCTTGGCTGAGACACGAGGGGGCAGTAACCCAACGAAACAATCCACACATGAGCTCTGCATCTCTCCGTCACCAGCCATCGCCATCACTCCCTTATATATGAGAGCCATACCTTTGCAACCCATTCCATCGCAACAAAACGATGGTCATCCTTCATATTTGAGCCGCCACATGTACTCTTTTGACTGCACCTCAAAGAGATAACCATCTGGTGCGCTATCAGCCAACAGCACCAAACACACAAACCCTGGTTACGGCAGCAATACTCTCTCTCACCTTCGCCACCAGTCGCTGCCAGCGATAAAGCAAAACCAAGCAATACCTCTGAACTTCCCGTTAGCAGAAGCAGCAACCCCAACATAGTACACACATGTAAAAGGCTCTGTCTGTCATCGCTAGCCTTCGCTATCCCAGGCAGCCACCCTCCGCAACAAGCTCCTCTACCTGTAGTCGCCACCCATGTCAAAGCAAGCCCTTCAATTGAAGGCAACCCTCTGCTCCTGCAATGAGACGGCAACCCTACACGTCAAGAAAAACAAGCTCTCTGACATCGCCTCCAGCCTCCGCAGCAACCTCGCAAAAACAACGCAACACCTACCCTCCACTCTCTGCATCCAGAGACGGCCACCTTCTCAAAAAACTCTCTCGTGGAATCGGGCAAAGGTCAGCACTTTGCATTTGGAAATCACGTGCCCAGCATACTTCTGCAACCGATTTCTTTGGTTGATGTTTCTACTTTCACCACCTTTTTAAATAAAATTACATAGTATTTATTAAGGCCCTTGTGTATTAAGGTCTTTATGCTCCATGCATACCTCCAACTTGATATTGGTGATGAAGATCTCCAATTGCATGTGCGCCCTCTACAAAGATTTGATCCACTCCTGCTCTTCTACATATGCTCACGAGATCCCAACCCCAACACAACTCACATTCTGTGATGTTCCACAATGTGTTCGAAACATCATACCATTGATGCTTACACCACCTCCAACCAACATATCTGCATCAAACACATCATCACATGCTAAAAAGGCTTCATTGCAGTTCAGTGGGTGGAGTATTGGGCATCCCAGTGCCACATAAACATGCATCTATATGTACATATGCCAGAAAAACACACTCAAAAAACTCCTCACATACTTTGCCCAACCCCTAGCTTGCTGAATCATTTATGATCAACAGCAAAAAGCATACGACCATGTTTCCCTCCATCAATCCTTTGAGCATCATACAAGGTAACCAAAACATCTCTATTCCATGTGTTTGAAAAAACACTGTCATCTTCCCAAGATGTAATTTGCCTTCCCACATCCCACAACATAACATAAGAACTTTTGGAAACAAAGCTCTTGACATACATAGCATCCTACGTCATCTCAATTCCATAATCACTGATGTGGTCAACACTATTTTTGAAAAACCAGTGAAGCAACTCCTACTGAGGGTAATAACTGATGAAAGCTTCATCAAGAAGAAAGACCTGCTGTGCTATAGCTCTTTCTTGTCCATCAACATAAGAAACATCACCATCAAATCTATCCACTATAGGCAAAACAAACTCCCCTTTAAAAGGCACCATTGCCAAAGCATCCACTTCAGTTCCTGTATGCTCATCTTTATCAAGGCCAATAAGAAATTCATCTATCACAGCATCCATAGTCTCATCCATAGCATCAATATCATTCATAGTCTTCTTGTGTTGCTCCTCCTTCATAGCATCAATTCTGCTTGTAGCTTTCTTAACATTAATACACATTTGATCATAATCCAACTCCAACTCAGGTTCATCATCCTGCAGACTTTCTATATCCCACTCATCCCACAAAGGTACATCATCCAAAGACTCAAAGGCATACTCTTTCACATCACATGCATGCATCTGCTTATGATTCACTTGTACCTTAACCATAGCATCCATCAGGATCTTGAGGGAAACCTGCCTCAAAAAACATATACTCATCAAGGGCATCCTCTATCATAAAATCAGTTCTCGCTACTTCCTCGCATTCTTCCTGTATGGCCTCTTCTTGCTGGGCAACCTCATCACTAAGCATTTCCTCATCAATAACCAGGGCAACCATCTCTGCATCCTCCTCACTAAATGAAGTGTCCTCTGTTCCCTCATTAGTAGTGGTGCTACTAGTCGTATCATCAACACTCGAATCTGCTTCATTTTCCCCTTCATCATCAATAGGCTTTTGATTATCCATATTAAACTGCTTTTTATCCCCTCGCCTGTCATACAGAGTAATGACCCCTTTCCTCCAATCTTGAACACCCTTCACCACTCTCAGCCATGGTCTTCCCAAAATGATGGGGAATGCACCCATTCTTGCCGACATAACATGACAATCCACAAGCACCTTTACCTCAAAAGCTTGCAGTTCTAACCCCTTGATCACACCTAAGCATTTGACCTTCTGGTGATTGGCCAACCGAATATGGGAACCAGATGCTTCAGTAATGTTAAGACCAAGCCTCTCCCACAGTTGCTAGTGTGATTACACAAGTTTGTGCACCACCATCTATATATGCTTCTCCCAGATTCTTCCCTTTGTGCCATACATCCACCACAGGACATATATCAGGTAACTCCTCAACAGATAAAACAGTCACTATCCCTCTGGCAGGTTCCTTCTCTCTCGGGTTCACAAGTCTTTTCCACTGACGTTTCAATTTGGGAGCTAATTCCATCAAATGCCCAAAAGTAATATTAGCTTTCCTTCCAGCCATGTCCTCCTACAAATTGTAGCTATCCTGCCCAACCCCCAAAATTAGTCACTTGAAACTTCCTATGAGACTTTCGCTTCCGCTTGACCTTTACATCCCCTCCTTCCTTCACTTTACCTTTCTTCTTGCTAGGCCCTGCAGCATCCCTGCCTTCCCTTTCCTATGGTGTCCGCTTCCCCAAAGGCATTACATCAGCTTCCGTCTCCTTTGTCTTCTCAAGGGTGACCACATTCACCACCTTAGTTTTACCCTTCTCATTTGTCAACCCATTGGTCCCTGCTTCACCTTTAATTTCAATTCCATAATCATTTGCCCTATTGGGAATCTGAGAGGGTAAGGGATACATATCACCCCCCATTCGCGGCGGCTTATCACAGTCAGGACTTACATGCCCCAATTCACCACAATCCAACATGTAGGAATAAACCGTCTACCCCTGCCAAAACCACGGCCACTTCCATAGCTTGTCTGACCTTCAACCCCTTCCTGATTATAACCTCTGCCTCGACCACGTCCACCACCACCTATGTTCCCTATCATTTTCAAACTCAAATTCTTCATACAATCCACCATTTGTCTCATGTCCTGTTGAAGCCCATCATCAGAAGCTGTAACAGCTATGGGTGCCACCTTTGTCCCATGTGGTGTGGTATTATTCACTTGAGCTTTTGTCGGTTGCACTCTTTCCAGCACGGTTCTCATCGGTACCATCCCCAGGCTGGTTCATTCGTTGCAAGTTCCAATACTTTGATTTGGCTATCTCCACAGCATCCTCATAAGATTTGGGCTTCTTTAGTTCAACCTTCCAGCGAATGCCTCCTTTCAATCCTGCAACAAAACGATCCTTCTTCATCATGTCCGGAGGTACTTGATCCTCCCCCAAAGCCCTGCACAAAGTCTCCCATAGCAAAGAGAATTTCTTCACATAATCATCAATTGGCTCCAATTCGCCCTGTGTCAACCCCTGCACTTCATGCCAAACTCTGTCTAGATCCTCAACCTTCTTGAACCTGTTCAAAAGTGTAGTCTTTAATCTATCCTCGGCCATTGGAATGCGTGGCTCTCAATACCTGTGCTGACTCGTTGATGTGGTTGCTTATGCATGCAACCTCCATTCTTTCAAGAAAATCTGTTACATCTTCATTAGGACCACCAAAAAACTCTGGATACGACATCATTTTGATCTCCAAGTTTCACCTCAAATCCCAAGAAAAATAAGAAAAACACCTTCCTTGAAACCTTCAACTTTTAGGGCATACACCCTTGTAGACGAAGAAAAATACCTGAGCTCTTCTCAGTGGGGGCACCAGAAAGCTGTCAGAAATTTTGGACTCGGAATCACCTGCCTCTATAGCTGTCCATCCAACAGCCTTGGAAAACACCACGAGCTTGGGGCACCACCAGCACACTGGCTGGAACACTTCTCACACAATTCACCACACCACCCACACCAGAAAGACAGCCCAAAATAGGGGCACCATAGACAGGTAATCACCCAGCAAACACATACACTTCCACTGTGTGCATGACGAGGTAATCGAAGGCTGGCACAAAGTGCGCTGTGAGAGTGTAAACCCGTGGACTACACCACCAAACACGTCAATCAGGCCTTCTCCTACAAATCAACACACACAGGATACCAACACACAACCATAGCCAGATACATCACCAGTATCTTTCATCTTTGAATTCCCAGTCAACACTTCCATACAAGCTTCTTCCAACACATAAGCTTTTCCTCACACAAACATCTCACATACATGACACTTTCAAAATAACACACAAGATGTATACTCACAAGGCTGTCCCATTCATCTTGGCTAATCCCTCTCTCACCTCTTCTTAGAACTTCATCACCTCAACCCTCGAGCTGGCCTCAGATACGGCAGCAAACCAACAAAACACACACCCCTCGGCTGAGACACCAAGGGGCAGTAACCCAACGAAACAATCCACACATGAGCTCTGCATCTCTCCGTCACCAACCATCACCATCACTCCCTTATATATGAGAGCCATACCTTTGCAACCCATTCCATCGCAACAAAACAACGGTCATCCTTCATATTTGAGCCGCCACATGTACTCTTTTAATTGCACTTCAAAGAGATAACCATCTGGTGCGCTATCAACAACAGCACCAAACACACAAACCCTGGTTACGGCAGCAATACTCTCTCTCACCTTCGCCACCAGCCATCGCCAGTGATAAAGCAAAACCAAGCAATACCTCTGAACTCCCCGTTAGCAGAAGCAGCAACCCCAACACGGTACACACACGTAAAAGGCTCTGTCTGTCATCGCCAGCCTTCGCTATCCCAGGCAGCCACCCTCCACAACAAGCTCCTCTGCCTGTGCAGTCGCCATCCACGTCAAAGCAAGCCCTTCAACTGAAGGCAACCCTCTGCTCCTGCAATGAGACGGCAACCCTCCACGTCAAGAAAAACAAGCTCTCTGACGTCTCCACCAGCCTTCGCAGCAGCCCCGCAAAAACAACGCAACACCTACCCTCCACTCTCTGCATCCAGAGGCGGCCACCTTCTCAAAAAACTCTCTCGTGGAATCGGGCAAAGATCAGCACTTTGCATTTGGAAGCAATCGAGATGTTCATTTTTAAGTTGACTCGGGTAGCACTCATTGCTTTATTTCTCCAAAACTTGTGAATCTTAACACTTAACATTAGGAAATCAAGTAAAGAGGACCGTCCAACTTGCCAATGGGAAATCCCACTACACCCAAGGGCTCTTAGAAAGCTTATCCTTCACCTTAGTGGGAAGGGAGTGTAAGGGAGACTTCTATGCCATTGAGATGGATAAGTGTGATGCAATAATTGGGAGGGATTAGTTAGTCTCCATCAAAGCCCTCACATTAACTGTGTGGATAGGATTGTGAGTTTTGCTAGTGAGGAGGGAGAAACCCAAGTTATTCACTCTGAAGAAGAGGAACTCAAAGAAAACCAAAGAAGAAGAAGATTGTGAGTGAGAGTGAGAGTGCGAGTTGTTCATGAGAGTGAGATAGCTCGGGGGTGGTTGGGTGGTTTGAGCTCTTTCTCCCAAGAGTGCTTCATATCAAAATGTTGTAAGAACTTTCTTGATTATATGCAGAGTTGTTCTCTTTCTGCGCCTTGAAAATATGTGCAAATTCTACTCTTTGAATTGTGTTGTGATTTTTGAGCCAAAGCCTCACAAAAAGATGGAAATTATGATTGTGAAAGAACCAAGGATCTACACCCTATAATCAACAAGGTAGGAAGAATCCCAATTTCCAAAATTATGGAAATTCAGAATCATTCCAATAACCAAAACGTTGGGAATTAGAAGAACTAGAGACTAGTAACATGGCAGAATGATCCACAATTCATTGAGTGAGAAAGGAGGCTCGGGTTATGTTTTAGATGGGGGAGAAGGGACATCACACATTTGAGTGCCCGAGAAAAGCTAAATTCAATTTTGGGACTGTACCACCGAAGATGCAAGCGAAGTTTATTGAGATGGATCTGATGTGATCGATGAAGCGGGGGAACATTGGAGTTGCCTAAACCTATAATGTATGGTTTCTTGTGCATGAGATGGTCTCTTCTGCATCTCATGCACATGATTTAGTGATAAGAGTAAAAGGAAAGATTAGAAATCGGGATGTTCATTTTTTAGTTGACTTGGGTGTAGCACTCATTGCTTTATTTCTCAAAAACTTGTGGAATCACAACACTTAAGATTAGGAAATCAAGTAAAGAGGACCATCATCCAACTTGCCAATGGGAAAAATCACTACACCTAAGGGCTCTTAGAAAAGTTATCCTCTTCACCTTCTTAATCTCGAAGTGAATGGGCATGATAATAAGGGTATAATCGTACCTCTGTGAAGGAACGAGCGTTCACTTCTCAGAAAAGCAACCCGAGAGTGAGTTGCAGCTCGTTTTTTCTTAGTTTTTCCTTGATTTCACCCCCTTAGTGATGATTTTTTGAGGTTTTATTTTTATTCATAGATTAAGCTATCCTAATATACCTAATGATGTAAGGAATGCATAGTTTAACTTAATATCATAGGATAAATGGCGCAATTATGCTAACATGTAGTTTCCTAGCTACATGAAGAAAAAAACAAAAACCCATGGAACCATGGAAAAAATAGAGCACCTACTTGTTACTTCTGCATCCGATGTATCCTACAAAGCTCTTGTTGCTCCCACAAGATCCATTGCATCTCTATTGATCAAAGAAAAACCAAAAAAATAAAAAACAAACAAGCAATTCATACAAAAGCTCATACAACTGGTGGATTTACCTTCTATCTGGGCAATATAAGTCTCTAGTTTAGGAATAGATTGTGGAGGACCCTGAGCCAAATGCTATCCCTAGCAGTGGCACCAAAGACGCTTACTAAAATGAACATTTACCTTGAATGAGGGGAGAAAGAGAGAAAAGAAGATGCAAGGGTTGGAAAAGAAGATGCAAGGGTTGGTTTGGGGGCATGCACTTAGCCAACCCTATGAGGGTTAATGCCTCTTGATGTGAAGCTATTAGGGGCTTACTCCACCACCACTTATGTCATCCAAGTAGAGATTCCATATGCTAGGTAGGGAGCAAGAAGGGAAGGAGCCAACGAAAAAATTAGGGGCCAAATTTACCCTAAAGGCTAATTTTCAAGGGTCTTCCCCAAAAGTCCTGGGCTATTTTACACCCCAAAAAATGGTGACTTTTTAATATATTAGCCCAAGGTAGCATTTTTCGGGTAAATTTTAGAGGAAAAATCATTGAATTCACACTAAAAGTGAGCATATATCCTGAAAATTTTAGAGGAAAAATCATTGAAGTGAGTATATATCCTGAAAATTTTCAAACATTCGGCAACATTTCCTATAGATTCTACCTTCTATCAAAGAAAGATTCGCCAACCTATCTCTACCTTGACCATAGGATATGCTTCTTATTTTTTACCTTGGAAGGAGCTATGGAAAGCTCAACCTCTACCTCAATGCCTTCATGTGTGTAAGGAGAGAGAGAGAGAGAGAGAGAGAGAGAGAGAGAGAGAGAGAGAGAGAGAGAAGAAAGAAAGGGAGAGAAGAAAGAGAGCCTCACCTATAAAGAACACACACACAATCAAGCAAGCAAGAATGCATCAACACACAAGCTTACTACCATCACCACACAAGGGAGCAAGAGGGAAGAGGAAGAAGAATCTAATGTGATACTAGCATTGTCCCGTTTTATATTTTTTCAAGTCACTTATATATAAGAGCTCACTTTTTAAAATGGTGGTTGGCCGCCCATTTGCGAATTAGGGGCCCAAAACTATTTATCTAGCTCTATGTACATCTAGGCTTTCTAGCTCATGGATGGCATTACACATGTTGTAAGCTTGGTCATCCCATATATTTTTACATGAAGCACTTAGTGCATTTTTACATAAAAATGAGTTACATTTGCTTTTGATTTAAAATAGTAGGAGTAATGTTAACCATTGTGATTGAATAACACGAACAAATGTCACTTTATTCATTCATTACTTTCTCTAATGATAGCCATAACTAAGCTACATCTCCACAATAGCATGCTAGAAAGATAAACACTAAAACTAGCCCTACTTAGAAACTAATACTAGTCCACCCTTGAACTAAAGCATTACTCAAGAATGTATAAAGTATGACCTAAGTCTTTTGCACAATATCTCTTCATAGAACTAATCTCAAAACCGTATATGCTAGCCCCATAACTAAGAATGCTAAGCAATCAGACTCCCCTAGTAAATATTTATTACATCTCTCACTCTTATTTAGCTCTTGTGAAACTCCCCTTTGCTAGTTGTATTTATTGATATAAAGCCTAAGGCACCACCCCGTGGAGACCAAAGCAATGGCTCAAAGACCTCTATAGAGGATCTAAAAACTACCATAAACCTCAAAAAATACAACGATGATAAACACCTCAGCTATTATTAGCACAATTTTTCCTGACTGACAAGGTTCCACCCCAAGAAAGATCAAGGCAAGGCGATGGTTATCTTCTTAGTGTTATGTTATTTGTTTTTTCTTTCATTATTTTTCTTATATTTTCTGCAACTCTTAACTGCACCACTCATTCATTTGTTTTGTTTTTCCCTAACTAGGGCATTCCTCTCACTTTGCAGCTTAGCTACTATGAAACTAGAACATAAAGCCTCAAGATAATCCTAATCAAGATACAGATTAAGTAGCTTGCCATACTCCCTTGACATACCTTAAATAAAACCTAAGCATATAATGAAATTAATAGTAGCCTAAGAAAAGTCAAGATTTAGAATCTATCAAACTAGCAAACTAGCATGGAGTATGAATGAATTATGACTTTTCATGTGCACATTTGCATCCCTCACACTTATGTACTTACTCATTCTTTCACACACATATAAAATTATTTTTCTTCACACGCTCAACACTTGCAAAATTACTATAACCATGTTTTTGAAGAACACACTAACACCATGAATAATATCATCAAAATTAAGGTTTAAATACATGTGATCATTCCATCATCTCCATCTTCCTGTCTTTACTCTACTCTCTCCTATTTTTATCTATTGCTTCTTCTTTTTTAGACTGGCTTTTGGCCCAAGATCCTCTTGTAGTTATCATTTTTACACTACTTGTAGGCACTTAATCATTTTTACACTGCTTGTAGGCACTTAATCATCTTCTTCGGTAGGCGATGCCGCTAGGTTATCTACTGCTTCTTATGCCCATAATACTTTAAAATTAAACTTGCGAGACAACACCAACAGCATAGTCCTAGACTTTCTTTTTGGTTTTGGTTATTTGTTTTTGTTTTAAAATTTTTAATTTTAAAAATTTCCAAACAAAACAAAACAACACACACACACTAACCTACTCTACTAACATCACCTCGCTAGCTTGCTACTCCATAGTAAGCCATGGATGGTAACCACCCTCATCATTGGAATCATCATCAACTAAGAACAAGTCTATCCAAGATGAAGTTTCCATTAACTGTTGTGCCTCTGCATCTAAAGCATACATCTTATCTTGAAATGTAAGAGGCACACTACTGCTTCTAAACTATGGCAGGGCATAACCTCTATAGGCAAATCAGCAAAGACTATGTCTCTCCCTCTACTAGATACAAAATGTGTAACTCTCTCCCAAAACGAGCATACTTGTGGTAAAAGGATCTCATAAATAGATGGAGCTAGCTCATCAACTCATTCCTGTCTTGACTACTCCATATCCCCCCTACCTCCTAGGATGCTGATCAAATCACTCTCTACATTATGTTGAGACGGTGTAACTCCTACCATCCATCTAACAAATCTATCTTTGCAAATGTCAAAAATATGTTCGACATTGCCAAAAAGTATAAGAGGATGCATGAAGCATCCTCTTCACATCTCACACACATGAATAGTGTGAAACTGAAGAAAAAATTACACAATAGCACTCCCCTCTTAAGGAATAAAAATATCATGAATTAGTTTGAAAGAGTCTTAAACGGAGAGATTTGGAAAGGTGCTGAATGATGCTCCTATGTACTCATCACATCCAATGTTGGTGCACTCTTGTCACTCCATGTAAGGTCCATAAAAAATATATGTCCTTATATTTTAAACACCACATAGAAAACCCCCTAAATCTTAAATCAATCCTCTAGACTATATCTTCCTATACCTTTAATACCCTAGCCTAAGCATTACAATTACCATATTAACTTTAAACTACAATGGTTCATTATCCTTTTGCAAATCTTGTATACTCAAAGAACCATTATTAAAAACTTCTATAATCTTAAAAGGTCCTAAACAACTAATACTTAAGTTACTAAGAAGCTTATAGTGCCTACTATCATATATTAACACCAAATATTCTCCTTAAACTTACGAATTTTTATATTGCTGATCGTGCCAAGATTTTCTATGTTTCTGCATAGCCTCCAAACTTTGAAGAGCTATAAATATCTCCTCATCCAAGTTCACTAAACTGTAGCAACCGACATTTAATGCACCACTGTCTCACCTAATTGCATAGCTATGCTATCCTCAAAGTAGGAATTTTGTATTCAATGGAAAATATTGCATCTGTTTCATACACTAAATTAAATGGATTATTTTGCATAGTGACTTTATAAGTGGTATGATAATACCATAATGCTTCATACACTAAATTAAATGGATTATTTTGCATAGTGACTTTATAAGTGGTATGATAATACCATAATGCTTCATATAATCACTCATCCCAATCTCTTTGGTTTTCTACTACTGTCTTGGTTAATATTCCACATGGAACTCTATTGGTAAACCTCCACGTGACTAGTCTCTTTAGGATAATATGGCATTGATTTATGATGTTTAATTTATAAAGCTCGATTAACTCATTGATGGTATCATTTAATAAATGGGAACCACGATCACTCGCTAGCTCAAAGGACATCCAAAATTTGTAATAGTATTCTCATGTAAAACTTAGCAATGTGGATAGCTATGTCTGTCTTCAAGGGTTTTGCCTCCACCCGCTTAGTCACATAATCTATACATACCAAAATGTATTGATTATAAGATCTGTAACATGATGTGGGATCTATCGGGTACTATAAAATCTATTTCCCACATCCCGGGATATCTTTATTAGCTCTAGGTGGATATTGAGCCCTCCTCAAAAAATTAGCAATGTTAGCATACCATGGCACTTTTGTTTCTTGTTAATCTAATTTTGGGATTAATAAGAGCTACCGCCATTATCTTACATCAAGGAGTCATGGTAGATTCACCAAAGGGTCATACATTCAAGATATGAAGCAATAGTGTCCAAAGAGCTACAACTTGGATGGGTGCCCGTAATAGTGTGACGGAGTATTTATGGGGCGATTCCCCCTTCAAGAGCATGTGGTAGCAAGTTAGGATGAAGTCCTAAGTGATGTAATTCATGAATATAATATGAGAGTAGTAATTGTAATAGCATTAATTAGGCCTCTTATGAGCCTAAAGTGCTCGGTCGACCATAGTTTGAGTGTGAACACTTATGGCCATGTATGTAAGTGAATTTCTCTCATAATATAACAGACTCTTCCATTGTGCAATTGAGTCTAGCTCATGCTAATCTCTCTCCCTAATGTATGCTAGTGAGTGTGTGTGAGTGAAGTGAGGTGAGAGGAGGGACGAGTACCCGTATAGTGCAACGCGGTGGTGTGACAACGCTCGTGGGAGACGCGGTGGAATTGCTTCTTAAGGAGTTGCAGAGCTTGGAGACCTTAAGGATTACGAGCTCGGCCACCATTGGAAAGATCCTCACAATAGTTGCAGTTCACCAAGTAATCTCTTTTTGGATGTGTTTCAAGGAGGGTTAGGGTGAGCCATAACATTTTTGGCACCGCTACCGGGTGGGGAGCCATCCCTTGGCTTTTTTCATCATTTTGTCTCTAATCTACGCATAACCGATTGCCCATTATCTTGATTAATGGTTTCCGTGAAAAAGATGTGGATTTGTGTGAGATTTGGTGTAGAATAGCTCTCTTTTTTGTGTGAAAAAGATGTGGATTTGTGTGAGATTTGGTGTAGAATAGCTCTCTTTTTTGTTTTTGAAAAGAATGCTTTTTGCTTAATTTTTAGATTAATTTGTTGTTTTGGTTATTGTTTTTGTGGGTTTTCATGTTCTTAGGGCTTGCACATAGTTTGTATTAGGCTTAGTTTTCATCCATTGCATCAAACAATGCAATTTTTAGTGAATGTTAGCTCTCTTTAGTTTAAACATAGAACTAAGATCATTAATTTTAGTTTAATTGTGTGTTTGTTGTTGAAATGATTTAGATTACATTGCTAGCAAGCATTAGGAGTAGCTTAATCTTTCAAAAAATTTCTTAAAACCATAAAAAAAACCTTGAATTTGATTAATTTCTCTTAATGGATTGGTTTTTGTCATTAAGGGTGATTAATCTTGTTCAAGAGGCCAAAAAATTAGAAAATGTGTTAATTGGAGTCTAAATAGATCATATGAGTAGTCAAAATTGGTGTTTCTGAGTGTTTTGAGAGCATCTAGATGCATCAAAATACCTAATCACATCAATTTTTACATCAATTAGAGAAATTTGACTCTCTTTGCTTAAATTTGCCTTAAAGAGGAGACTATAATTAAGAGTCTAATAAATCTCCAAATTTAGATTAATTTACACAATTGTTGATGCACAAAGATTAGTATTCCCTTGCTCTATCCAATGATGTGCTCAATTGTGTGAATTAATTAAGGATTAATAGTTAATTAGAGTCTTTAATTAGTGTAAAAGAGGGAAAGATAAGTGAAAGAATTAATCTTGGATTAATACTTAATCACTTTTTTATACAACTCATTAAGGCTAATGAGCATTCAATTAGTGGATGCTCATGAATTGTCAAAATTGTCCATTTTGGGAGTCATTTATGAAGGGTGTAAGGGGTGTCATTAAAAGGTTGACTTTTTTGATTCCCACTTAGTTTTTTGGAAAAATGCCCACACCCCTTTCATTTTAAATTCAAAATATCCCCCTCCAAAAAGGGAAATTTGTATTTCTCACTAGACCAAAAAAAAATCTGGCCATGAACGGAAATATAGTCGTGAACGGAAAAATTCAAGCCGTGAATGGAAATTCGATCGTGAATGGAAAAATTTCAATCGTCGTGAATGGAAAAATTCTGGCCGTGAAAGTTCAGATGTGAAAAAAAAATTTAATATTCCGTGAAGTTCACGGCGTGAACCATTTTCTGCACTTTCATGGAACTAGAGTTTACGCGAAAAAAAATCAAATTTAATATTCCATGGAGTCCGGAGTTCATGGCGTGAACCATTTTTTGTACTTTCATGGAACTAGAGTTTACGCGAAAAAATAAATAAATTTGAATTTATATTTCGTGGGGTCCGGTTCACGGTGTGAACCATTTTCTACACTCACGGAACTAGAGTTCATGCCAAAAAAAACCGAATTTAATATTTCGTGGAGTCCGGTTCATGGCGTGAAACATTTTTTACACTTTCACGAAACTAGGTTTCACGCGCAAAAAAAAACCAAAATTTATAAAACTCGCGAAGTCCATTGACGTGAAAAGGGGTCTGTCGAAAAAAAACTCTAGAAAACACCCCTGTTTGGAGGCTCGTATCTCCTAAACGGTATATCCAATGAAGGTGCTCTAGGGCTTATCGAAAAGCTGACATCGAGCTCTACGACTTTGGACGTGGTCATCCGAAGTCAAAATCGACCATTTTGGCCTCCGACCAGCAGCCTCAAAATTTGACCCGAAATAGAGGCAAAAAACAGCCCAAAAACCACGAAAAATCATAAAAATTAGTGTGAAAATGATGACCAGCCATATTCAGGCTACTTTTTGAGAGTCTAAACGATAAAATCACGGATGACTCAAGGGAACAAAGTTGTAGTACTCCAAAAATACTACAATTCCCTCATACAGAGTTTTTCAAAGTTCCTTTTCGAACACCCTCAAAAACGTGTTGCGAAACAGGGAAAAAATTCTCAGAATTTTTTTTCATCTTGAGATAGTGATGGAAAATAGGCATCTTCCCATTTCTTATTTCCAATTGCCTACTCAAAGCAAGTGGGCTCAACCTCATGTATTGCTTTTACCATGTAAGCATAATGATGGGCTGTATATCCATCATATCTCAACCTGTCAACAGGGTATCTAACCCTCGTAGACCTGCATACACTTGGATCACTACTGCGAGGTGTTCTCAAAATAGCCCTGGTTCTCCTTACACCAGGAGTAACCACAGACGGAATGCTAAGCTCCCTATCAAGGCTCTGCTCAGAGCCACTAGAGTCACCATCCACATATGAGTGACGTGCTAACAGATCAAGCACAAAAGGTTGATCTACCTTTTCCTTCCCTTTCCGTGATACATGTGTACATGCATCATTCCTCAAGCTGCTTGACCATCATGGGCTAACATTGGATCCACTGTTCGAGGACTCCCCAGGTCCACTCAGCACCTGTGATTGCTACTCTACATGTGGTGCAACATCAGCACTTCTTACATCTGCATCTTCTGTTGCCTTCACTACTATTGATGCATACCAGCTACTTATCTCATCGAAGACATCTCTGCTTACTCACATCTCACGAGTGGTAGGGTTATAGCATCTATAACCTTTTTGCTCCATAGCATAACCAATGAAGATGAATTTCTCTACCTTTGGATCCAACTTTGTTCTCACTTCATCATAAACATGTACATATGAATTACACCCAAACACTTTCAAGCGGTCTTATGCCTGTAAACTTCTGTTCATCAGGAGTTATACCATGAACAACTATAGTGGGTGTCCTATTCATAATGTACACAGCAATTGCTACTGCTTCGGCCTAAAAGTAATGTGGCATATTCTTTTCAGCCACATCAAGGCACGTGCCACTTCTGCAATGTGCATGTTTTCCCTTTTTGCAACACCATTCTATTTACGGAGTGTACCTACACGCAAACTACCTCTTGATTCCTTCCTTTCTCAGGAAATCACTGAAGTCATTGGAGAAATATTCTCCCCCACCATCTAATCTTAGGCATTTTATTTGTATGCCTTTTTCCTTCTCGACCAAGGCTTTAAATCTATGAAAGTGAGTAAACACCTCACTTTTCTCCTTCATGAAATAAACCCACACTTTCCTAGTATGGTCATCAATGAATGTAACATAGTACCTGCAACCTGCAATTGTTGCAGTCTTGGTCAGTCCTCCCCATACATCTCAATGTATGACATCCACCAATGGCCTTGCACTAACATGTTTTTCATGTGGGAAAGCATGTTTGGCCTGCTTCACATACCTTATGCATACCATCAACCTTAAACTTTGGCAAACCTACAACAATATTTTGGGAGTGCATAGACTTCAGTCACTGTACACTCACATGACCAATGCGCTTATGCCATAAGTCAATATCTGCAATGACACATGTTCCATGCTGTGCAAACATGGCCGCCTTTATCTCAGGCATGTTCACATCCAAAGTAAACATCCTGCCATTTTTGTTATCCTTTTCAACCAAGCAACACTTATTTTTGAAGTCTTCCACAAAACATCCTTGAGGATTAAACCTCACTTTGCAGACCCTGCTCAACCATCTGCCCAATAGAAACCAGGTTCTTTGTAATATTCTGAACATGAAGTACATCAACAAAGTACTTCATTTTGCCATCCTGCATAGATAATGGCACTTTACCAACATGCGCAATGGGATGCGCAATATCATCACATGTTTCTACACATAACCTGGTTTTTCCATTTTCTACATATCTCTAAACCACTCAGCATGACTGGTCATGTCGTTAGAGGTGCCAGAATCCACATACCATATATCTCGAGATCCTAACACATCCCCTATTATGAAACTAAGCATGTACTACATCACAAACAGCTGCTCACTTCTGTCATCACCTCCATGTTTGCTAGATGATGCATAGTTGCCTTGCTACAACTTCCCACTTTTAATGTCATTTTGCTTTTTGTAGCAGTCCTTTGCCAAGTGTCCTGGTTTGCCATATTAATAGCACTCTATGCTATTTGCATTTTGATTTCTTTGCCAACCACCTCGGCCTCTTTGGCTCCCCCTACCTCTAGACTAGCCTCTTTGGCTCCCCCTACCTCTAGACTAGCCTCTTCCACCTGTGTATGATTGCTGCTGTGAATCATTGGACTGTTGTTGTCCAAAATTCTGGTTTCCTTGTCGTCCACCACCTTGGCCTTGACCACAGCCTCTACCTTTGCCTCTTCCTGAATTAGAGTAGAAGGTTTGTTCTGATGTGTTCTTGCTTTGTGAAGAAGAATCCTCACCTAAGCCTTTTCTTCTATGATCAGCATAGATATCAAGTCCCGAAAGTTGGGAATATTTTCCATAACTACAATGGAGGTCTTGAATGTCTTGTACTCTTTACCAAGCCCATTTAGACAGACACTCCACCAAATCATCATCCTCCACACTGATACATTGATAGACCAAAGGGATTCAACAATGCCCTTGATCTTTAAGGCATATTCATTGATGGACATGCTTTTCTTTTCCACAATATGGAACTCTTGCTTTAACTGCAACTTCCTTGCCTTTATGTTAGTTTGGAACATCTGAACCAGATTCTACCATGCAACTACTAGAGTGTTTGCATCCTGTATGTGTCCTATCATAGTGTCTTTGACAAACACTAATTGAAAGTCAGTACATGACTTTTCTTGCACCTTGATTCCAATCCTTGAATGTCTTTATATCTGTAGGCGTGGCATTCTCCTTAGATAACTCTAGAGGCTCCTCATTGTCTCCTTCTACATAATCCCAAAATCCTTTACCTATTAGGAAATTGGGCATTCTAAACTTCCAGGCATGGAAGTTATTCTTATCCAGCTTCTCACTAACAATCTGATTAATTCTGTTAGACATGTTTTCTTGCACCAATCAAATAACCTGCAAACAGACAACTTTTGTATGTAACCTGTAATACAACAGTATCTCCTATAATTGCTGCAGGCACAGTAGTACTTTAGCACAACCTATGTGTCACCAAGTGTGACCAGAGTACATGTACATACACCCAGTATCAACAATACATGTGCAAACCCTGTCTGGTGTGAGACCAAAGTACATGTACATGCACCCAATATCAACAATACATGTGCAAACCCTGTCTGCACTTCCAAAATGCACTACTGCAATGCAAATAACCAGATTTCGAGCAGAAATAGTTCTCTACCAGAACTTCTATAAAACTACCAAAATAACCCTGCAATGACAAAACGGGGCCCGTAAACGTGCTCGAAATGCAAATTTGGCCTGTAGCTCCACTCCCGCGTGTGAAGACAGCTCCGCAATCAGAGATGTGTAGCTCCCATAGCTACTAACGGGGTGTTGTACCTAAACCAAGAAGGGGAAAGAGATGATGGTGCTCTTACCAGTGTAGTACCGCTTCCTTCCTTGCTTGTTCTTGCCTCTTGCTGACCTCCTTAGCTCTCACACGAACCACGCTCTGATACCATACGCAAAATGTGGGGAGAGGGAGAGCTTCAAACCCTAGCAAGAAAACACACACACACAAGAGAGAGCAAGACACAAGAGAGAGATGGATAGCTGAATGTTCTTCTATCTTCTTCTTCTCTACTCAACCAACATAACATAAAGATAAGAGTACACACTATATGGGTTAGTACTCACATACAAGGGTTGGTCCATAATGTGAACCCGACTAAATGAGTTGAACCCGACTAAATGAGCTGGCACTATAACTATGCCAGTCTCTAGTAATCCAAAATGGCTATCACATAGCATGTCATCCCACTGGCCGCATATCACCCATAATCTCACCAACCATGCCAGTGGTGTAGATGCGGAAGCTATCACCCAGGTGGGTCATCAATGTCCACCGTAGCACTAGTTGAGCTCGATATCTCAACATGGAGGCCCAAGAAAACCACTCAAACTCTCTCATGCATTTGGCGCCTACACAAGAGCTTGTGTGTTCAGTCAACCCCAATGGCAACCAACCATTAGCTGTACCTACCGCCTTGACAACAATTGAGCCACAAATTCAAGAATCAATCAATCCCCACGTCTGGCAATGGAGACTTATGAGCACATCAAGGAAAAATTGACAATTCTCTTCTCACCCCTTTGGATGAGAAGCCTCAATATAGAAGCTACGTGGGCAGACATACAAACCTATTCTCTCAAAAAGAAGAGTAGACAAAAAAACCAATTGCTCGCAAGGTGGTAACAACAATTTTTTTTAAGAGAGAAAAAGAAAAGGAAAAAAAAAACACAAGGGAGTCACAAAAATGGTCTACCTAACAATGGTAGATGATCACAAGAAACTCCCAACAACGATCTTCAATAGCCAATACATTTTTGTTAAGCTTATAGCTTACTACTCTTTTGGCTAAGGTAATGAAGCAGCTACTCCATGAGTACATATCCATACTCATGCAATGGAGAACCTTTGTACTAGATCCTCACCATTGACAACCTTGCAAGTACATCTCTCGATGGGGGGCCATGGTTTGTGAAAGCCTGGTCAATGGTACAACCCATCGCCTGGGATTTTTCTTAAAAATTGCAAACCTCTCTAAACAAAAACTTAAATCTTCACAACACAATGATATCTAATCCTTAGTAAAGATATCTATATTACCCTCGCCAGTCGATGTAATTCTTTCATGCCTCACTAACCAGCGGCTACTTCAACAACAAGCAGCAGCTCAATAAGAGTCAATTTTACTCATTTAATGTATTTCATGTATCTCTGCTTCATAGAGCACTTAAATATACATAAAAGCATAAAACGACACATGGGAAGAAGCATGTAGGAACATATCCTACTCAACAACATTTGACAAGAATCCTGCCACACAAAAAGGGACATCATCGAAGACCAATTTCTTCAAATGATGATTTTTGCTTCAATGAATCAGATAAGGAACTGAGAATCAAAATCTTTTGATGATTTTATCTACATTCCTCCAGATCCTTCCTTCTCTTCTCCCCCATCATAAGATCTCTTAATTTCACAACTAACACAAATCAAACGTAACTCTTCTTATGATTGCCAAAAACAAAGTGAGCAAAAAATATAAACAAAAAAATGCTCACAAATTTATAAAATTGAAATCACTCGCGCGATAAATCCCCACCAACCCCACATGTTAGGAATTCTCATTAATCTTTTCATTTGCTGACTAGCTTTTTCTTATTCCTTCCGGAGGAACAAAGACCACTGAATGTCATTCAACATCAAAAGCCATCAACAAAGCTTGTCGATTCTCCCCACACAAAGGTCTTCAACGCGATCACGAGGATGTGATCGGCATCAAGAAGGGGGGAACGTTAACCATTCCTAGGGTTAACAAGAGCTACTACTATTATCTTATATCAAGGAGTCAAGGTAGATGTGCCAAAAGGTCATACATTCAAGATACGAAGTGCTCAATGGTGTCTAAATTCTACAACTTGGATGGGCACCTGTAATGGTCCTATGGAAAACTTATGGCAATCCTCGCTTCAACAGCGTGTGGTAGTAAGTTAGGATCAAGTCCCAAGTGATGTACTTCATGGATATATTATGAGAGTAGTCATTATAATAGCATTAGGTCTCTTAGGAGCCAAAAGTGCCCGGTCGGCCACAGTTTAAGTGAGTGTGAACACTTATGGCCATGTATATAAGTGAATATCTCCCATTCTACAATAGAGTCTTGCTCTTTCTAATCCTCTTGTTAATCTATCTCTCTAATCCATGCTAGTGAGTGTGTGTGAGTGAAGTGAGATGAGAGAAGGGACAAGTACACGTAGTGCAATGCGATGATGTGACAATGCTCACAGGAGGCGTGGTGGAATTGCTTCTCAAGGAGTTGTGGCTCACCCAAACCCCCCTTGAAACACATCCAACAGCAAGAGATTACCTAGTGAACTGCAAATATCGTGAGGATCTTTCCAATGGCTGAGCTCGTAACCCTTGAGGTCTCCAAGCTCTACAACTCCTTGAGAAGCAATTCCACCACGCCTCTTGCAAGCATTGTCACATTGTCGGTTGCACTACGTGTACTCATCCCTCCTCTCACCTCACTTCGCTCACACACACTCACTAGCATGGATTAGAGAGAGCAATTATCAAGAGTATTAGCAAGATCAAGACTCTATTGCTGCACAATGGGAGAGTTTGTTTTTATTATGAGAGATATTCACTTATATACATGGCCATAAGTGTTCACACTCACTTAAACTGGTTAGCCGGGCACTTTAGGCTCATAAGAGATTTAATGCTATTACAATGACTACTCTCATAATATATCCATGAAGTACATCACTTCTGACTTCATCCTAACTTACTACCACATGCTCTTGACGCAGGAATCACCATAAGTATTCCATAGGACCATTATTATTACGGGCGCCCATCCAAGTTGTATATTTGGGCACCATTGCTTCATATCTTGAATGTATGACCTATCGGTGTATCTACCTTGACTCCTTGATATAAGATAATGGTAGTAGCTCTTGTTAACCCTAGAATGGTTTAATAGAGATAATCCCCCCCCACAGACCAAGCCTCAAGGCTCTCACTTTCTTGATAGTTTAACAATAGACAAGGGTAGTATTCCTCTAATGATTTCCCTAATGAAGGCATTTGGTGAATGAGAGACTATGAGAGCTTATAAAGGATATATCTATTCTCAAGAAGGTGTTTGAACAATAGGTGTATCTCAAGATGAAAGGCATGTTCATATTATCAATGAATATTCCAAATGGCTCAACTAGAAATGAGGATGAGGACATAACAAAAACATGGGATAAGAATTGGCACATTGTGAATAAAGAGTCTGAAGATGAGTTCCAATCTAGTGGGTAGTGATCTATCTTAAGAGAGAAGATTCTTTATGTTTGGGAGGGAAACCACCGAATAGCATCCTAGCTAGAAAGGATAAGGTGGTCTTGAGTAATGCCAATAGAACGCATATGAGGGTTTTAGATACTTTATTGTCCCTACACAACACGAGGAGTTGAAATTAATTTCTACTTTACAAAGGTTCAAAATTTAATTATAGTCTTGGAGTAAATTGTTGTTTTCAAACAATTTTGATACTATAACTGCGTGTAATAAATGTTTATCATAATGCATTATTTATGTAGATTGAATAAGGAAGCAATCAGAAAGATCAACCACAAGAACTACTTATACCACACAAGTACCATTTTCTCTTTGGATGAATCTCAATTTATTGGGACATTCACTAAGGCCGAGAAGAAGTTAATGTAGAAATTAAGGGCTAGAGAGGCACAAATAGGGAAGAGGCTCTCGTGGGTGAAAGCATGATAAGGTGGTACACTTTCAACCAATTGCATTGGTTGCTACCACACTTGAAGACAACCAATATTAGTGGATTTAATATCATCATTAGATGTATTTAGCAATTTATCTAGTGCCTTTTAGATATAATAAATGTGAAATAAGATGAAACAACCATGTTTTAATTCTCTACCTCTACATAAAAGTGTTTCACAACCAGTTGTAAACCATTGTCCAGGACACAAGTTTTCAATCCACCTTATCATACTTTCACCCTGATATCCCCTCACCCAAGCAATACTTGGTCCCATGGTAGGTATGAAACTCAATATTATTGAGAACTAATCTTGGTATGGTAAGATTCTTTTATGTTTCTGGTCTCCTGATATATACATGTAAAAATGGTGTGTCTATAGAATAAATGGAAGTCTAATTTTAAGGTAGCATGTAAGAAGACACCTCCTAGTTTGACAAAAGATTGAGCACACTAAGGCTGAAAACCAAGCAAGGAAGGATGTGATGAAGTCTTCCAATAGAATAATTACTTGGGTGAGTGTTGTAGTGTTTCATACTATAAACTTAAATTTCATATGGGCTGCTCATGTATAAGAGACTTGTAGCAAGATTGAATGCAAGGCATTTTTGTGGAACACCTTAAGTGCACTTGTGGAGGAACACAACTGGGATGGGTGACCTCCCGGGAAGTGGGTGGATCCATGTTTCCAACATAGTATCAGAGCCCAGGTTTTTATGTTGGAAGCTAAGACTTGAATGAAAGTGTGTGGCTTGAGGGGGGATGTTGGAGATGCAATCCACACTTCTGGAGATAACTAGCTCACGTGGTGAGACTGGGTTTGAATCTTGGCAAGTTGAAGTTTCTACAAATTGGATTACCAGAGGTCACCTAGCACCTTAAGGATTTGGGGTTTGGATGGCTAGACCAATTTGTGGAACACCTCAGTTAAGCGCGCTTGCGCACGAACACAACTGGGATGGGTGACCTCCTGAGAAGTGGGAGGATCCATGTTTCCAACAACAGACTTGTGGTTGGTCTCTTATTAGATCGAGAGAACCCATGTTCTTCATCATATAATCTGGCAAAAAAATCAGATTCATAATGTCCATTTTTGTGACAATAATTGCAATACATGCTAGAACCATATTGTCGATTAGAGCGTCCTCCACGAGAAAAGTGATTTTCACCATTAGGGAACCGTGAAAAGGGGCACTTTTGGAGGTAAGAAGAGTAGCCTCCTCAGAAGAATCTGAATGACGAGTAAGAGAAGAGCATCTGCAAAGGGCTCTATATGTCATTCATGATGCTCGAAATACTCAATAAGAGATATGCAAACACTATCAAAATCAATACCATCTTTGTTAGAAAGAATCATGACAATATTATCATATTTTTCATCTTTGATAGTGTGAAGAAGCTGGGCAAAAAGTTGAGGTCGTGCAATAGGAGTACCAACAACCAACAAGTTGATTAACAATTTCTTTGAATGATTCAATATGAGAATTCATAGACTTTGTAATCCAACCCATCCAACATATTACATAGATGAAGAATTTCGGTGATAGATTTCTTCTCAAAAGTAGAAATAAGATATTTCCAAATATAATTGGAAGGAGGTTGGAAGCGGGAAGATTAAATGCATCCAACATAAGAGAATCATGAAGAGCAGACAAAATATACCATCGAGCAGCCTTATCTTTCTTTGTCCATTCAGATATAAGTATTTACCAATCAATAAATAACTTCCCATCAATAATAAGTGAACCAACAACATCAATATGTTGCTGAGGACATGGAGAATTTCCATATACAATGTCAAAAAGATCGTCACCTTCAAGAATCAAAGTCATCTTTGCCTTCCAACCAAGAAAATCATGGCCTTGAAAAATAGGAATAGAGCGCTAACCAGGAGGATAACCATTAATAAGAGAAATATTCACCATAGAGAGAGTGCGATGAAGATTTTAAAAAATGTATGAATAATAGAAGGTATGTTTGAGGGCAATCATCTTGATAATAAAAACACACGTCACCAAAATAGCAGTGTTAATATTTTTTGGGATGTAAAGAATAATATGTTTAAAAATAGGTAAAAAAGCCCATAACATATATTATGTGAAAGGGCATGCGGTCATCAAAAATAGCAATCCAAGGCAAAAATAATTAGCAAAGAAGCTGAACAAACTTCTGCATGACGGTGCGTGCAAAACACCAAAAAACTGCATAAAACTACATAACAGTAAACCAATCATAACTTTCACCATGTAACTCGATTTACAAAGATTCTTAATTCAAAATCGAGGGCAGAAGTGGTCCTAGGATTTACAAAGCCTAACAAATACAATCTATGATCCTGTTTGTTGGCCAAATCTTCAAATTCAAACCAGAAGACCCTCAAAATTTACAAGGGGTCAAAATCCTACAACTTGTTTCAATACACAACAAGGACAAAGTTGATATTTCATGACAAATCATAGATACTTACACATATAAACATAGATTATTGCTGAAAGAAACCTACAAAATCCATAAATTGCTGCAAAAAGAAACATTCAAAATTATTCAAAACAATCTTCTTCGTTGTTGAAAGGGTAACTCGCTCTCTCATACCATGTTGACAGGTATGAGAAAGAGCAAGAGAAAAAGAGAGGTACATGAGACATCGCTCCCAAATTAGTGTGTATTATTGATGGTACATAGGTATATATGGGTGAGATCTAGGTCAAGCTAGGGTGAACTATATACAGTGCAACAACAAGTACCTTTAAATCATTTCCAATCATGATGAAAATTTACAAGCTCTGAAAACTCATTAAAACAAACACTTCATCTTCACAAATATACCCCAAACTCATTACTTATTATTAGATAATGACACTCCACCACTAGATCTATGATTATTCTCAATTTATACTACAACCCCATCTTAAATTTACTTTCTACTCAAGTCCTCTTGCACAAACACTATTTTTGAAAAATAAAGTAAATATTCTTTTTAGTTCATCCCCAAATTCATTAATGTTGAGAGATGTAATTGCAATGTTGTGTGTATGTGGGAAAGCACCCTGGAGTTGCAAGATTTATGGCAAGATAAGAATGCCACATGTAATATTGTATGGTGTGTGAGTGTTGACCAAAAGAGTGGAAAAGGAATTGCCACTTGAATGATGACATGTAAAGTGGGATAAGGCTAGAAAGCCTATATCATTGTATGATTCATGAATGCAAGGAATAGAATTGAGTGTTGAGTGTGCAATATATCTCTCTCTCTTTTATAGAGTTCTTAGTGTGGTATGATCCACCCTAATTATGTTGCTTAATCTATGTCTATCACCATGATCAATCCCATTTTAGGATTGTCTTTGGTTATGAGTTCTTTGATTAAGCATTATTTTCAGTTATTATGAAAAAAGAATCATGCACACTCATATTATCATTTGGATTTGCATTTGTGAGGATTTGAGAGAGATTTGGAGATGCCATTCTCAAGTTTGAGAGGAGATTTGCAACAAGGAGGTTGCATAGAAGCTACCCAAGAGAGTTGCAAATGGAAGTTTTGCAACATGGAGAGCCTGCTCATCATCATCATTGGAAGCTGAAAATAGAGATTTCAGCAAGTATGAAGGCTATGGAGTCTTCGTTGTCAACAAGGAAGCTACCAAAGGAGATTTGTGAAGTTTTTGCCTCATTTTAGTTTTGGTTGAGCATGGATTTACTCAAGTTGGAAGGGTTTCTTTGTGATGGGATGGTGAATCCCACAGTTCTTTGCGTGGGTAAAGAGGGGAGAAGGTGCATGGTTGCTTTGCTATGGGCAAGCAAGTTTCATCTCATTTGGAAGTCCATGTATGTGCATCAAGTAGAGGATGCACTTGTGAATTTTTCTCAAGGATGATGAGCATCATTGGTGAAGGCCATTGGAGTCTCTCACAATTGCACCTAAGAGGGTTTCTCATTGGGAGAAACATGATGGAAGCACCCTTAATGCATGCAAATGGAAGAGCATGTGCTTACAAAGGCCATATAGATGGTCAAGACCTCATGCAAGAGGTCAAGGAGGCAAAGCATTGCAGCTAAGTGGAGCTGCATACATAGAGAACTTAGCGCTCAGCACACGGGAGCTCATGATGGCCATATTATTGGGCTAGAAAATTAATTACGATTACAAATCAACAATTATAGTAAGGATAAGCTACATGGTTGAAGATAAAGATAGTCATTGGCAAAGGTAGTCAATGGGCAGTCTTTAGTGGAAACTTTAAAGCTTCAATTTCGCACAAGAACATAGAAAGAAAGCTTGAAGGCCACCATTGGAGGAGGCAAGGCCAATGTGGAAGCAACGTAAAAGAAGTGAAAAGTCTGCAAAAGGAAAACAACAGTGTGTCAGACAGACTGAAGCAGGCTGACTAACGCCAATGCAAGGCAAGGCGACTACTGTGGCGAACTTGGGTGAAAAAGAGTAGCAGAGAGAGAAAGGATAGCAGGCTGTAGAGAAAGCGGGCAGCAACAAACAATAATATTTTCTCACAGACATCGTGAGCAGTGGCAACGATTGCAGGGCACTATATGACATAGAAGCAGTGAACAGCAAAAGAAAATCTTGTCATGCAAGCTCAGAGCTTGAGCTATGGTGGCAAAGCACCAAAAGGTAGCAGGCAGGAACAAAAGTAGCGTAAAAAAGCGTGTTGCAGCAAACACAACATAGAGCATAGAGAAGCTTGAAGGAGATGAATACCACGTGATGTAGAGCCCACGTGATGTAGAGCCCACGACACATAAAATGAGCTGGATTTGTCATGTATACCAGAGAAAATGCCTGGCGTCAGGCATGTTGGCATGTAGCAACATCCACATGTTGCACATAGAGATTATCCACAAATTGAGAGATTTTCTCATCTCCTTTAAAGTTTGAGTTTAACCCTTAGTCAATCTAAGAGTGCATTCACACCATTGAAGGTTAAACCTTGTTCACATACTCCAAAGGCAACTGAGAGCATTAATAATAAGTGATCAATTTTGTTCTAGAAAATGTAAATACAAACATGTGTTCACACATGTTTGTGTTCACACATGAGTACCCTACCCTTGCATAGCACATAAAAAGGTTTGCAAAATTAACTCACCCGTAATTGATAATGGGTAACCGTACCCAAGCCTGCATGCTCAAAACGAGGATTTTGTTTTTTGTAATCACCCATGGTATGAGGGTTTCCCTACCCGAGCTCACCGAGAAGCTCAAAATGGTTAGTGTGATGTGTACATGAGCGATGCATGTGCGAGGTGAACGCGCATGGGTTGGTTCCCACCCAAACTTCTATGTTCAAATCGGACTCAGTGGTTCCACTGTGAGCGAGTCGACTCAAAAAGGACTAGGTGTCTAAGATGGTAGACACGCACACACAAGTTGGTTAATGAACACTCCAATGTATCATTGAGGGGGAGGGTTGAGAGGTAGCAATTGCGGTTGTGCAATGCTACATTGATATTGGTGATGGGTGAGTTGTAGAACACCTTGATTAAGAGGGGGTGTTGAGAGATGTAATCGCGATGTTGTGTGTATATGGAAAAGCACCCTAGAGGTGTAAGATATTGTGGCAAGATAAGAATGCCACATGTAATATTGTATGGTTTGTGAGTGTTGACCAAAAGAGTGGAAAAGGAGTTGCCACTTGGATGATGACATGTAAAGTGGGATAAGGCTAGAAAGTCTATATCATTGTATGATTCATTGTGAATGCAAGGAATAGAATTGAGTGTTAAATGTGCAATCTCTCTCTCTCTCTCTCTTATGGAGTTTTTAGTGTGGTATGATCCACCCTAATTATGTTGCTTAATCTATGTCTATCACCATGATCAATCCCATTTTAGGATTGTTTAACAATGAACCATATTGAGTTATTAATTTTACAACAAAATAGAATTTTTTAAATAAAAATTAATAATATTTATTTAAGATCATGAGGCTTTGAAATACCCCTTCAATAAGACAAATTTATCAAGACGTGCTATTACATGGATGCTTTTATTTTAAGAATTTGATTTTTAAGTGCTGATTAAAGTAGAAAAGTCGCATTTATTGGCTGATCATTTATCTGGTTTATTTGACGGATGATCAAGAGATTGGGATACATGATGATCTACCAAATTCTCATTTATTTTTAATAGAAATGTTATGGCTCACCCTAACCCTCCTTGAAACACATCAAAAAAGAGATTACTTGGTGAACTGCAACTGTCGTGAGGATCTTTCCAATGGCCGAGCTCGTAACCCTTGAGGTCTCCAAACTCTACAACTCCTTGAGAAGCAATTCCGCCGCGTCGCAAGCATTGTCACACCGCCGCATTGCACTACGGTCCTCGTCCCTCCTCTCACCTCACTTCACTCACACACACACTCACTAGCATGCATTAGTGAGAGAGATTAGCAAGAGCAAGACTCAATTGCACAATGGGAGAGTATGTTGTATTATGAGAGAAATTCACTTATATACATGGCCATAAGTATTCACACTCACTTAAACTATGGCTGGCTGGGCACTTTAGGCTCATAAGAGGCCTAATGCTATTACAATGACTACTCTCATATTATATCCATGAAGTACATCACTTAGGACTTCATCCTAACTTGATACCACACGCTCTTGAAGCGGGAATCACCATAAATACTCTGACACAACATTACGGGCGCCTGTCCAAGTTATAACTTTAGACACTATTGCTTCATATCTTGAATGTATGACCCTTTGGTGTATCTACCGTGACTCCTTGATAATTTGAAGGGAAGTTCCAAGCGATGGGTTGTACCATTGACCAGGCTTTCGCCCACCATGCCTCCCCCCCCCATCCAGAGATGTACCTAGAAGTTGTTGATGGTCAGGCTTTGATGTAAATGTTCTCTAGTGCATGAGTATGGATACATACTCATGGAGCAACTGCTACATTAATTTAGCCAAAAGAATAGTAAGCAATAAGCTTAACAAATATATTGGCTATTGCGTGATATGGCTTAATCCGTGATAGGGCTTGAATCGTGAAAATGCAGGTTCTTAAGCCATGAGATGAAATTCCATGAATTTTTAGGTTTTGACCTCGAGGTTTTTTTTAATTATTATTTTATGGGTCATCTAGGTCATGATTTGCAAGCAACAGCTTCTTGTGCGCTCATTTCTCACTTCCAGAGGGGTGATAAGAGCATTGTTATTTTGTTCGTGATGTGCTCCTAAGTCTCCGTAGTATTGATTCTTGAACTTGTTGCTGAAATGATGTCGAGGCAATAGGGAAGACTACTGATTGTTTGCTTGAATAGACAAGCTCTTGTGTTGGTGTTGAATGCACGAGAGTGGTTGGGTGATTTGCTTGAATAGACAAGCTCTTGTGTTGGTGTTGAATGCACAAGAGTGGTTGGGTGATTTGCTTGATGTTTCTTGGGCCTCCATTCTTGTCGAACTTTAGGTGAAGTTGTTGGGGTTGAAGTCGGTGGTGAGGTTTTCTTCACATTGTTCAATTTTGGCAACCATATGATGGAATTATCATCATAGTATCCTTGTTGGGCCTCCATTCTTGTCGAACTTTAGGTGAAGTTGTTGGGGTTGAAGTCGGTGGTGAGGTTTTCTTCACATTGTTCAATTTTGGCAACCATATGATGGAATTATCATCATAGTATCCTTGTTGTTGAAGTATATGCACATGCACCCAACTTTGACAAACACTGTAATTTGGTGGCCGATGTACTTGGTGTTGAGGCTTTCTTCTTTGTGCAAACTTAGGGTACTTTGTGATGCGCTTGGGAAACCAAGCTTTGGTAATTCTTTGGTAGTATCCTTGTGCTTACAGCAATGTTTTTGGTACCCACACTTGTTGCATTGGTGGAGTTCTTTGAGGACCTCACATAGGATTTTGTGGACGGTGTTGTGGAGTACTCTTCTTCTTCATTGGCTTTTGAGTGCTATGTTGAGGAAGAGGTTTTGACTATCGAGGTACCCAAATCTGATTGGCACCTTCATAGTACCCTTGAGCTACAAGTACCTACTTCTCCACCCACATTTTGATACTATTAAGATATCGTGATAGTGGGAGTCTTGGTAGAGTTTTCTTTAGGGTTGATGTGGAAGGTTTGGAGTCCTCCCCTTGACTTTGGTTGGTGCTGAGACTACAGGTTTGAGACTCATGGACATTGTTGACGATGATGAGGCTAGAGTCTCTTGTGGAGTGGCTATCGATGACAAGGCCTTTGAGCATGTGGTTGTCTCCTTTTGGTGAGGTTTGTCGATGAAGATGCATATGCTCTAGGGTCTTTCCTTTGATTTTCCTATTAGAGATAGTTGGTTTGGTTATGCTGCTAATTACGAGGTTTTGGCATCAAACTTCATGTGGTGAGGATGGGGTTGAAGGAGTAGATGCTTTATCCGAGTCGATCGTTGATGCAGATGGTAGGTCATTGTGTAGAGGGACTTTTGTGTAAGTGGCTTACATCCTTTTGCATTCAGCATCATAGATATCCATTGGATCCTCTTCCTGGCAGTATGGTATTGTCAACTTTTTGTCATTGACCATCATGATGACTCTATCGCTAGCAAAGCATAGTGATGCTTAGGCAGCAACAATCCATTTATACCCCAAGATCAAATCTGCTTTCAACACATACTCAACCACAAAAAACTTGCAAGTGAGGGGGCTAGTTTCAATATACATTGTATGTTCAAAGTACCCCAAACATGGCATGTTCAAGTCTTGTGTACAGTGTATTCTTTCAGGAGGATGTGTCGTGAGTGTTGGTTGACCTAGCAAATCCCATAGCTCGAGGGTCATGAGATTGTGTTTTGGTATTGGATAAAGCTGTGCTTGAGCTGTGGTGATTTTATTCGCAATTTCCAATCCAACCAGAATCCTAGGGATCTTTTCAGTAAGATATGTTGGAAGTTCCAGCTCCTGCAAGGTTTCTTCCTCCCGTAATAGCAATTGTACATTTCCTATAGGAGTGTTCAAGGTGATTTTTTGCATGGATTCATCTAGTGAATACAACGATTCACTTATCCATGGTCCACCAAAGACAACATCATACTCAAGGGAATCTAGGGTAACATGAAATGTAAATTCCATATCGCCATTGATTGTTTGAGTAGTGTATCTAAAGTAGCCTAGAACTTCAATGTTTTGTTCATTGGTTCCTTTTGCAAGACTCTTGCTTGTGGGGATGAGTTTAGGTTGTCCCAATGACACCCGTGTCTATTGTCATGATGTTATGACTTACTCAAGGGCTAATCAATGTGCGTTTGTGTTGAACATCATTACATGTAGGAAAATCCAACCATACCATGATGATAGAATCTTCCAAAGGAATCATGGGTGTTTCAGTTATTGTTTCAGCTTCAGATCCTGTGTCTGTTTCATATTCCCATTCACTTTCATCTTTCATATTCCCATTCACTTTCATCCTCTGTTTGGGTCTTAGCTTTTTCAAGAGTACCCAATGCGTACACTAGCACACTTGGCCCTCTGACAATTCTTAACGAGGGCTATTTGGAAACTTGTGAATCCTCATAGTCCTGTTTTATGGAGTTCGTTATATGCTTGTATAACTTAGGTTGAGCCATTAAAGGTGCAAGTGCTGATGTGATGCTAGCTTTCTCATGAGAGAAGAGCATTGCTCCGAATGAGGTTTTGAGAGACTGTTTTAATCTTGTAAGGGAATTATCAAATTCCTCACGTGCTTTCTCAAGCCTATAGTTCTACAGTCTGTTTCAAATGACTCTTCTGTAAAGAGTATGTCTTCCTCTTGATGAAAGAGAAAGAGGTACTCCTCTAGGCTTTGTATCTTGGTTACTATTTTAGGTTTGGCATTATGAGGTTCAATCACAACTGGTGACCCTATAAGACATTCAGCCAAGCTGGCTAAGCATGCTCTCCTGAGCTTGCCTTTTCTGTTCCGCATATGTCATGTGATCATTATTATCCATTTGGGGTGGTTAGGTGGGTTCTAGTTTCTTGATTATTCTATGTGGTGCACTGAGTGAAGAGTAAGAACTTGCTTCATCCACACTTAGTGATGTACTAGAACTTGTTTCATTCTCTGGCTTTCTTTGGTTTGTCAGCTTTTCATTATGTTTACCCATGTGATGAGATCTAATTTTCTTTTGGGTTTTTGAATCTTGTGTCACGCATATGGGTGTTGAGGTTTGTGTGGTGGTCTTTGAGGTGGATGCTTATGCATCTTGTATAGCTTTTGGCTCTTTTGTGTTTATTTAATTTTTCGTTTTGTATACTTAAGATGTTAAGAGTTATATTTTGTGAGACAAGTTGCATTGAAGCAACTCGTCTTGGGCAATCTTGGAACATGTGATCAATGCCACATTGTTCACACATTGGTCTCACAAGGTGTCAGTGACTATGGGCATGGAAGTATTCCAAACTGTGCAGTCTGCCACCTTGTGAGGTCCACGATAATAGAAACACTAAAGTGTTCAATTAACTGCTTTCTGATCACTTTCTACCATTTGGACTGTTTCTGTTTGGTGCACAAAATATGGAGGTTTTGAGTCCCTTGTAGATGAAGTGGGACACTTTTTAGTATCATGGTCAAAGGTTTTACAATATATGTAGTACACAAGAACAGGTGCCTTGTATGCACAATGAGGATTGGGATGATCATAGTGATTGCCTTCAACACAAGGCATTTCGTTCCTCACTTATAAAGACATTAAGGATGTCTAGTTTTGAAGGTTTTCATCCTCTCTTAGAGATGTTGGCTGTAAGGTTTTAAGCAAGCATAAAATTCTGGGAATGTCAATTTCGAGATTGATCTTTCTTTTGCCATTGCTTCACTTGGTTTAGATGAGGAACACCTCGTAGCATGATCATCTTGGTTTAGATGAGGAACACCTCGTAGCATGATCATCTTCTAGCATGTTGCCATCTAAACGTATTGTTTCTTTACAACATTGATTGAATGTTTTCGGATTGGTTACAATGATCAAGTTGTGTAAGCTATTATTCTTCAAGCCCATCATGAAACATCTCCTCAATTATTGAACATCATTTAATTTTCCCATGACTTATAACGTGAGTCCAAGAGTTTTATCCTAAAGGATAAAATCTCTAATGGATTCATTTGGTTAACACTCAATTGAATAGAGTTCTATTACTGCACTCCACCAATCACCTTGTCTAGAAAAGCCATGTATAAAGGCTAATTTCAAGGTTTTAAAGTTGGTCTTGATCGCCGGCATCAATGCGATGAACCATCGACTAGCTTTTCCTTCTAAGCATAAGTTCAACGCATGTACCTTAGTGGGGCAGTTGGGATTTTCAAAGGCTTCACATCTCTATTCAAACATTTGAATGAATTGAACAGGGTCTGTTGTTCCGTGATATTTGCCCATAATTTTGGAAATTTGTACAGGGCTCCGTATTTCTATATGTTACAACTGAGGTCGTATGCGAGTGCTCTTGTTGGAAGAGACTCACTAAGTCCTTGGGGGCCACCCCCCTTCCTAGACTAGTCAGTATGCCCAAGGTGTGGGCATTCAAGAAAGGGTTGGTACTTATAGGATTTGCAGGAATGTTAGGGAAGAAACCAAAGCCTGGTGGAATCGAAGTGATAGGGGGTGTAAAATCCGATGACACGCTTGTTTATAGGCATGGCCAATGGCATTAGGAGGTGAATTTACGACATAGATCTCAATGGCTCGAAGATGTCAGCCATTGGGTTCAGTGCTTGTGTGATCCCTCGCAATACCTCTATCGTGGCCATGTAAGAGTGCCTAAATGCTCCTTAATGAGCAATCATAGTTTTTTTAGGGTACCTTCCCATAGCCCGTTATTACAGCCTCAAGAGGCTTGGTGTACTCTTTGTTGGATTAAATGGGTGTTCGTTTGCCCTGATTAGCTTAGGCGCTATACGCACGTGAACGACCTGAGATATTCTTCCAGAAAAAGCGTATGCTAAGAACTTCCCAGATGGAAGAGGAGGTTGGACTTTTCTATGAGGCTAGTACAGCGATACAATTGCACGGGTACATAGATGCTGATTCGGCTGGTAGTATTACAGACACGAGATCTACCAGTGGTTTTATATTCTCATTTGGGAGTGATGCTATGAGTTGGAGTAGTAAGAAGCAGCGAACAGTTGCCTTGTCGAGTACAGAGGCAGAGTACAGGGGTGCTGCTATGGCAGCTTGTGAGGTAGCTTGGTTTTAGAAGCTACTTGGTGACATGAGAGAGCCCGTGGATAGGGTAATTGTCATATATTATGACCACATGAGTAGCATACAATTGGCCAGTAACCCAATGTATCATGCTAGAATGAAGCACATTGAGGTGCATTATCAATTTGTAGGGAGAAGGTTCTAGCAGGAGATGTAGATCTGGTATATGTTAGCACAGAGGATCAGGTGGCTGACATCTTCATGAAGGCATTCGGCACATAGAAGCTCCACAAGTTTAGGAGCTTAGTTGGAGTGTAGTGTGCGGAGTTGAGCTTGAGGGGGAGTGTTGAGATATCAAGCTCAACTAGTGCATTAGGGGAAGGTTGAGGTCTATAGGGGCCCTTTAAGCTGCCATATTATGATTTTAATGACTTTTTGTTAAAATGTTAAGTTTCTTTGACTTTAGATACCTTCTTATTCTTCAAATGGCTAGAAGTTTGAATTTCAAAGTTTTCCGCCAAAATTGAATTTAAAATTGAGTGGGCAAAACCATATCATGTGACATATCTATGGAAAGAGCTGAGCGAGTAGATTCTGGATCTCTAATCTCTGACAAATTTTGAGCTCATATGTAGAAGTTATTATGGATGTCCGAAATTTCAAAAACTTTTCCTCCACTTTTTGGGAATGAAAAGTACAAAAAGGCATCTTCTAGAGAATCTTTTGACCACCTTTAATCACCCAATATTTTTGTATACATGGCATCACATGATTGGCCCTTTTCCTTAATAACCTTTTAATCACATGACATCTTATAGGGCCCCTATAGACCTCAACCTTCCCCTAATGGCTACGACAGACATTGATGATCCACCTGGGTGATAGCTTCTGTATCGATACCACTGGCATGGTTGGTGAGAATATGGGTGATATGCAGCCAGTGGGATGACAGGCTGTGTGACAGCCATTTTGGATTACTAGGAGACTGGAATAGTTATAGCGCCAGCTCATTTAGTCAGGTTCAGATTATGGACCGACCCTTGTATGTTGTAGTAGTTGATTACTAATCCATATAGTGTGTACTCTTATCTTTATGTTATGTTGGTTGAGTAGAGAAGAAGAAGCTAGAAGAAAATTTAGCTATCCATCTCTCTCTTGTGTCTTTCTCTCTCGTGTGTGTGCGCTTGCTTGTTGCTAGGGTTTGAAGCTCCCCCTCTCCCCCACATTCTCTTTACTCCATTCTTATCAAAATTTAGGTGAAGCTTTTGGGGTTGAAGGTGTTGGTGAAGCGTTTCTTCCTTTGTTTGATTTTGGCAACCATATGATGGGATTTCCATCATAATACCCTTGTTCTTGATGCACGTGCATGGGCACCCATTTTTGATGAACATTAGGAGGTAATGGTTGATGCCTTTGAGGCTTCTTTCTTTGAGCTGGCTTGGGGAACTTCTTGATGTGCTTGGGAATTCAAGCTTTGGTATTACCTGGGTAGTACCCTTGTGCTTGCAGTAATCTTTTTGGTACCCACACTTGTTGAGTTGCCTAAGTTCTTTGAGGAACTCGCTGTCTTTTGTGGGTAATGTTGTGGAGTAATTTTATTCTTCTTTGGCCTTTGAGTGTTGTGTTGAGGAAGAGGCTTTGATTATTGAGGCACCCAAATTGGATTGGCACCTTTGTAGTAGCCCTGAGAGCTACAAGTAGCTACTTCTCCACCCACATTTTGATACCATTAAGATACCTTTGTAGTAGCCCTGAGCTACAAGTAGCTACTTCTCCACCCACATTCTGATACCATTAAGATACCATGATTTTGGCTATCGTGGGGTGGAGTTTTCTTTTTGGTGGAAATGGAAGGTTTGGGGCCCTTCTTCACATTGGTTGGCATTGAGGTTACAATTTTGAGACTCATGGGCATTGTTGTCGATGAGGAATGAGTCTCGTGCAGAGTGGCTTCCAATGTTGAAGCTTTTGAGCATGTAGCCGCCTCCTTTGGTGAGGTTGGTCGATGAAGAATTGTTGACTCCGAGGCTTTTCCTTTGAGTTTCTTTTTAGAGATAGATGGTGCTCTTGGGGGACTTCGTCAGGAATATGATAAAAGATAGATAATGAGAGAGCACACACACATGAGAGAAAACCCTAATAGATTGATGTAACCCTAGCCATAGAGGAAAGTCATATCCACTCTCACAAAATGCATAATAGAAGAAGACTGCACACCACACACTACATGTGGTGTGTTCACACACCAAATAACCCTATCTAATGTCCACACACTATGGCCAGTCGGATGTGGCCATTTATTATCACACACATGCTATTGTCTACCATGTTAGCACATATCATGCTTGGCTCCAGCTGTCATTGAGCTTGTAATCTAACAACCCCTCTCAAGCTCATGATGTACAACCATAGATGATTGTTGGCCTTGCCAATGACCTCTTCCACGAGCATTACCTCTACCTCTTTAAGGTGCATAGCCACGACCACCTCCAGCACCGAATGATGGTTGAAAATTCTATTGAGATTGTGGTGACCTATCTTGCCAACCATGTCCACCTATACATCCTTCATGGACTAAATCTCCCCTTGCCTCTAGCACCTCGATAAGTATAAAATGCTTGATCTCGAGCATTTTCATTTGTGCTAGATGAGGTACCTAAATGAGGTTTCATCTCTTTCACAATAAGCAACGAAATCAACTCACTAAAATCTGGGGAGTCTCCACCTGGAACCCTAATAGAGGTTTCAAATGGCTTGTACTCCTTACCCAAGACATTTAATGTAATGGATTGTACCAAATCATCATCATTCATGGGGGCACCAATAGATGATAGTGCATCAGCACATTCTTTGATCTCTTGCACATAACCATTTATACTTCTATTGCAAGCCACACCATGGATCTTCTGCATCAATTGCATCTTCTTTTGGTGCTGTAGTTGTATCATATAACTTCACCAAAGTATCCCATGCATCCTTGGAATTATGTGTATCCTATATATAGCATAACATGGTGTTTATAACACAAATTGAGAGGTAATGCAACACTTTGAAGTCCCTCTCTGTCCAATTTTGATGTGCTGTAAGCTGAGAAGGTGTTGCATTCATTTGGAGAACCCGTGGCTCCATCTCCTTGCCTGTCACCAAGTTCCATAGTCCTTTGTCTTTGAGGAAATTTGTCATACGATACTTCTAGATGCGAAAGTTGTGTCTATCAAGCTTTTCACCAAAAATTTTATCAGGACCGTCACTTATTTTTCTTAGCACAATGTTCACTAAGGATTTCCAATAGTCAACTCAAACATACACATACATACATATACCTCGGCACGAATGTTGTCCACACATCCCACAATGTTTATGGCGATAACTTCCAAGCCTCAAAAACACTATTTGCAAAAGCTAAAAACAACTTGCGCCGTCACAAAATCTAAGAAATGCATCCAAAACAGTCCTCCACTTTCTAAAACTCTTCAATTAGCTCATATTATGCATACAAGGTCACCCACATAGCATTTGAGCTCAACTATGTACGAACAGTCCACTATGCCCTGTTGTGTGACGGGTTTTGTCGAGCCTTCCAATTCTCCAAATCACTGGGAAATGATCAAATCAAATGTAGATGATATGCATTAACATCCATAAATTCTCGATGTTGAATATAAACATCATCTAAGATCATTGCATACCAAACACTTGTCAAATATTGTACTCTGTTTTGATAAAAACCTGTAAACAACAATTTTCAGTCACTAATCCCACTCTAATTGCTTCAATTGAGATACAAATTCAGGGCTCAGACATTCATTAGCTCCATATGATGTTGCTCCACTTCCTTGTTGTTGTAAGAGGAATTACTCCAATTTTCTGTAAAATGAGTGAGTAATTGATGATTTAGTGAGCTCTGTTTTGCTAATTACAAGCTTAATCATCTACTAATCTATTGCAAATCAGCTCCAATCTTGTTGTTTATCACAAATGAACTTCCAAAAAGCTTCTCCAAGCTCACATACACACATTTTCTAAGCTTCATATGCATTCAACTATATCATATGGCTTTGGGAGGCATCATCCAAGTGTAAAGTTGTAAAAATCTGCTCCAATGGAGTGTATTTTCAACACCGCCTGCTCCTAGTGGATTTGGGATGCTTGTTAATCATTAATGCTTGCATATATACCTTAGCAATCCACCTATGTATGCTCCCAACACATTAATGCTTCCAATTTGTGCAATAGACACATCCAATGGCATTAATTTGTAGCATGTATTCTCTATTTTTGTGAAATTGTGAGGCTTCCAAAACAGTGATTTTCGCTCTTTTGAAATGCATCAAATGGTTTCAAATCAATGCTTGTGCTTGCTCCCGAGTTGCTATTACATCACACAATGCCACATACATGTGTCCTTCACCTATTACATGCATTTTTCTCTTCCAATCAAGCTCTCAAGCTTTCCATTAAAGCTTGAAAAAACTAGAATTTCCACTTGCTTTGGGCAACTCAAATCTTGCTTTGCTTGTGTCAAATCACCTACAATCTGCTCAAGGGTGTTTAGATTTTCTTACCTGTGGTCCTTAGCTTTTAGATCTACTGAGTAGGTGTGTGCTCCAAGCTCCAAGCTCCAAGCTTCAACGGATAGCTCCAAATTAAGATTTTCTCTCTTCTTCACTCACTCGCAAAACCCTAATAGAGAGCACCAGACTCTGATACCATGATAAAATATAGATAATGAGAGAGCACACACACATGAGAGAAAAACCTAATAGATTAATGTAACCCTACCCATAGAGGGAAGCCATATCCACTCTCACACAATGCATAATAGAAGAAGACTACACACCACACACTTCCTATGCTGTGTTCACACACCAAAGAACCCTATCTAATGTCTACACACTATGGCCAGCTGGACGTGGCCATTTATTGTCACACACATGCTACTTTCTACCATGTTAGCACATATCGTGCCTGGCTTGAGCTGTCATTGAGCTTGTAATATCAACAGAATAGATGTTGATTGCGGTGTTGTGGCATTTGACTTTGTTGGTGAGGATGGAGTTGAAGGGGTAGATGCTTTATTGGAGTCGGACATTGATGCAGATGTTAGGTCATTGTGTAGAGGGGCTTCCGAGGAGGAGGCTCGTAACTTTTTGTGTTAGCATCATAGAAATCCATTAGGGTTGGATCCTCTTCCTGGCAGTATGGTATTGTCAACTTTGTGTTGTTGACCATCATGATGACCCTATTGCTAGCAAATCACAATGGTGATTGGGTAGCAATAGTCCATTTATGTCCCAAGATCAAATCTGCTTCCAACACATACTCAACCACAAAAAACTTGCAAGTAAGGGAGTTGGTTTCAATATACATTGTATGTTCAAAGTACCCCAAACTTGGCATGTTCAAGTCTTGTATGAATGGAATTTTATCTAGATGCTCAAATCTTTTAGTGTTGGTTGACCTAACAAATCCCATAACTCGAGAGTCATGAGACTGTACCCTCATTGTGGATAAAGCTGTGCTTGGATTGTGGTGATTTTATTGGAAAGTTCCAATCCAGCCATAATTCTTGGGATATTTTGAGTCAGATATGTTGGAAGGTCCAGCTCCTCCAAGGTCTCTTCCTCCCATAATAGCAATTGAACAATGCGTGCAAGAGTGTTCAAGGTGAATGTTTGCATGGATTCATCAATTGAATACAACGAGTCTCGTACCAAAGTTCCACCAAGGATGATATCATACTCAAGGGAATCTAGGGTAAATGGGAATCTAAATTCCACATTTCCACCGATTGTTTGAGTAGCATAGCTAAAGCATCCTCGAACTTCAATTTTTGTCCATTGGAACCTCTTGCAAGATCATTGTCTTTAGGGATGATTTTAGGTTATCCTAAAGACACCCAAGTGTCGATTGTCATGATGCTATGACTATCTCGAGGGCTAATCAATGTGCATTTACACTTAACATCATTACCCATAGGATAATCTAACCATACCATGAGAGAATCTTCAAGTGGGACCATGGATGTTTCAGTTTTTGTTTCAGATTCAGATCTTGTTTCGGTTTCATATTCCCATTCACTTTCATCCTCTTTTTGGCGGTTAGATTTTTCAAGGGTGCCCAATGTGTACAATGGCACACTCAGTCCTTTGATCACTTTAACTGAGGTCTATTTGGAAACTTGCGAATCCTTACAGTCATGTTCTATGTGGCTCTTGATGTCTTACAACTCATGTTTAGCCTTTAAAGGTGCAAGTGCTAACTTTATGTTGGCTTCACCACCACGAGAGAAGAGAACTACTCCAAATAAGGATTTGAGAGATTGCTTTAATTTCATAAGGGATTCATAGAATTCCTCAGGTGCTTTTTCAACTGCATCATTCGTGCAATCTTTTTCTGATGACTCTTCTTGGCTTAATGAGTTCATTTCTGTAGGGAGTGCTTCTTCCTCTTGAGAGGGGAAGAGATAATCCTCCGGGTTTTGTATTTTGGTTGCTTTTTTAGGTTTGACATTATGAGGTTCAATCACAACCGGTGATCTTGTATGACACTCAATAATGTTTAGCATCCTCTCTTTTTGTGTTGTTCATATGTCATGTGATCATGATTTTCAATTTGGGTACAACTCATGTTTAGCCTTTAAAGTTGCAAGTGCTGACTTTATGTTGGCTTCACACCACGAGAGAAGAGCACTCCTCCAAATGAGGATTTGAGAGAGTGTTTTAATTTCATAAGGGATTCATAGAATTCCTCACGTTCTTTTTCAACTGCATCATTCGTGCAATCTTTCTTTGATGACTCTTCTTGGCTTGATGAGTTCACTTCTGTAGGGGAGTGCTTCTTCCTCTTAAGAGGGGAAGAGATAATCCTCCAGGTTTTGTATTTTGGTTGCTTTTTAAGGTTTGACATTATGAGGTTCAATCACAATTGGTGATCCTGTATGACACTCAATAATGTTTAGCATCCTCTCTTGATCTTACTTTTTGTGTTGTTCATTTGTCATGTGATCATGATTTTCAGTTTGGGGTGATTGGACAGGTTCTAGTTTCTTGATTGGTCTGTGAGGTGCACTGAGTGACAAGTCAGAACTTGTTTTGTCTTTACTTAGTGACGGACTAGAACTTATTTCATCTTCTGACTTTCCTTGGATCGTCAAGTTTTCATTATGTTTGCCCATGCGATGAGAACGAACTTTCTTTTAGGCTTTTATGTTCTCTGTCATACCTATGGGTTTTGTGGTTCGAGTGGTAGCCTTTGAGGTGGATGCTTCTGCATCATGTGTAGCTTTTGGCTCTTTTGGGGTTAGGACCACCACAAGATCCTTTCCCTTATCCTTTATTTCAACCTTGGTTTTGACAGTTTGGTGGCCCTTGTTTGTCTTGGGTTTAGAAGGTTTTGTTCCACCTTTTGGTTTATGTTTTAAAACATGCTCCTCTAGCCATTTCGAACTGTGTTCTTTTCAAATCTTTTTGAATATTTCTCGTGTGCCTTGGCTTGTAAGCGTGTAAGCACATTCAAGGGTACCATGGACAATTGCCCGTTTTGTACACTCAAGACATTAAGAGTTGTATTCTATGAGGCAGGTTGCATTGAAGCAAATCGCCTTCGGCAATCTTGGAATATGTGATTGATGCCACATCATTCACATATGGGTTACAAAGTGTCAATGACTGTGGGCATGGAAGTATTCCAAACTGTGCAGTCTGCCACTTTGTGCAGTCCACAGCAATAGAAACACTGAAGTGTTTACTTAATTGCTTCTTGAGTAGTTTCTACCCTTTTGACTATTTCTGATTGGGACACAAGAGATGGAGGTTTTGAGTTAATTATAGGTGAATTGGGATATTGGGGTGTGTCATGACCAAAGGTTTTGCAATACATGTAGTATAGAAAGATAGCCTATTATATGCACATTTGTGATCCTGATGGATGAAGTGATGGCAATGAACACAAGGCATTTCACCCATCACTTTGAGGGGCATTAAGGATGTTTGGTTTTGAGGGGGCTCATCCTCTCTTAGAGATTCTGGTTCAAAGCTTTTAAGCGAGGCTACATAGAATTCAGGGAATGACAATTCTGAGATAAATTTTTCCTTAGCCTTTGCTTCACTTGGTTTAGATGAGGAACATCTCATATTGTTATCATTTTCCATCATGTTGTCATCTAAACGTATTGCTTCTTTACAACATTGATCGAATGTTCTCGAATTGGATATGATGATCAAGTTATGTAAGCTGTTATGCTTTATGCCCATCGTGATGCAACATCTCTTCAATTAAGCATCGTTTAGTTTCTCTTATGGCTCACATCCTGAGTCCAAGATTTTTATCTAAGGATAAAATCTCTAATGGTTTCGTTATGTTTTTGCTCAATCGAATAGAGTTCTCTTGCTGCACTCAACCGATCTCACCTTGTCTTGAAAAACCATGAATAAAGGTTGTTTTCAAGGTCTTGAAGTTTTTCTTAATCACCGACATCAATGTGAGGAACCATTGACTAGCCTTTCCCACTAAACAAAGGTTAAATGCATGTAACTTGGTGGGGCAGTTTAGATTTCCAAAGGCTTCATATCTTTGTTCAAACATTTGTATGAACCTAATAGGATCAGTTGTTCCATCGTATTTGCCCATGATTTTGGAAATATATATAGCTACATTCTTGTATGAGTCACTGAGTCTGTGTGGTGTGGGTGCTAATGTGGGTAGGACCTCATTTAGTCCTTGGGCGACCCCCCTTCCTAGATTAGTCAATATGTCCAAGATTTGGGCATTTAGGGGTTGTAAAGTGTTTGTTCCTAGCAGTTCTAAAGGTTTAGGATTTGTGGTAGTGCTAGGCTAGGGACTAAATCCTGGAGGGATTGATGTGACAAGGGGCGTTAAACCCGATAACATGCTTGTTGTTGTCATGGCAAATAGAATTGGGAGCTACATTTAGGACATGGACCTCAATGGCTCAAAGATTTCAGCCATTGGTGGGTGTGAGCCCACGTAATCCCTTTATCGTTGCCATATCTTGACATTGCCAATTGCTCCTTAAGGAGCAAGCATACGGTTTTTTCTTTTTTATTTTACTTTTTAGGTTTTCTTACAGCCCGTTTACAAGCTTAGGAGGCCTGGCGCACCCTTCTCTGGGTCAAATGAGTGTCCGTTTGCCTTGATTCTCTTAGGCACTAAGCAACGTGAACATCTTAGAGATATTTTTCCGAAAAAGGTGTGTGCCACTGGTGTCCTAAATGGAAGCCGAGGTCTCAAAAACCCATGTGAACACCTAGGATGAACTTTTCCAAAAAAAGTGCATGTCAGTAGCATCCTAGATGGAAGAGGAGTTCTCAAAACCTATTTCCATCATTGTCTCAAGATGAATTTTTTTTTCGGAAAGAATTTCCTTGTTTTGTAGCCCGTTTTTGAATGTGTTCCAAAAGGAATTTGGAAAAACTCTGTGTGAGAGAGTTGTATTTTTGGAGTACTACAACTTTGTCTCTCTAATTTTTTCGTGATTTTGTCATTTAGACACTCATAAAGTAGCCCGAATATGGTACACAATCTTTTTCGGGGCTTTTTTTGGCGATTTTTAGTGATTTTAAGGCCTGTTTTTTGCCTTGATTTTCGGGTCAAATTTTGGGGCTAACACCATATTAGTGAATTTGGGAATTTCCCAATTCCCATTTTTGAATACTTAAAAAAAGGGACATGGATAACATGTTTGTAAGTTTCTCAAAACCCTATCATATGACCTATTGTTGGAAAGCGCTTGAAATAAAAGGGAATTATCTTTTTTGAAGAGCAACTGAGTAGGATTCTAAGCCCACTAAAAACAAGTGCCCTAGTTGGTGGTGTGACTATCAAATGTACATGTCTTCTAGTATAGTAGGAATTTTGTAATGATTTGTCAAGAAATACCCCTTTGTTGCATGTGACTAGGACTACACTGATTACTAGTGCTACTAGCGTCAAGCTTTTGGGTAGATTTTAGTGTTAAATACAAGGAGAACCAAAGAACAAATGAAGCAAGTGACTAAAGACACCTTTAGTATATCCAAAAATTGGAAATGGAATTGAATCGCAAAACTTGCAGTGAAAATATGATTTTTTTGTAAAAAAATTTAACACTACATGGATACACTCTTCTATTTCAAACCATAATCCAAGAAGTAGCCCTTATAAATGCTAATTATCAATGTGTAAGAGAATCTAGCAGAAACAACTATTCAATTAAATAGTAATCAGCCAATCACACATGACATAACAAAATAGCCACCATGTGCTCCCGCCCAACACACACACACACATAAAGCACTTACATGAAGACTACCATGGGAAAATGCACACGGAATTCATGCATGCTTGTACCTTGGAAGAACATCTTGAAGGGCAAAAATGCTACAACCTGGAGAGGTCATCATTGTTAGTGGGGTGGTTGTACAATAAGGGTCCTCTCTTTGGGATCATGTCGTGTAGATGGGACACCATTGACATAGCTCAATCGAGTTATACTTCCAATCTCATCACAAGTGGTTGTCACTAGACGCTTGGGGGATAACTCAACCAAGTTACTACTCTTGCCACATGGGATACTATTGATGATGACTGAATAACCCAATCGAGTTATGTGGTGTACATCCACAAAGGCACCATGTAACTCGATCAAGTTACATGGTGGATATCCATGTATGGTCAATAAAGGTAGGAGTGGACATCCACGTAAACTCGAACGAGTTATGTAGTGGAAATTCATGTAGGTACCATGTAACTTGATCGAGTTACGCAACATCAACCGTGGAACTTGATTGATATACAAGCTGCCTACGTGGATGTCTAATATGTAACTTGACCAAGTTACTTACATATCCATGGCATTCATGTACATCAAGTATGCACCTCGACAACATTGCAAAGAATAAAACTAAAAAATAAAAAATATTTTTTTCCCCTTTTTTTACATAACTTGACCGAGTTACAAGAATATCCAACCCATGATAGACACGTGTTCTATTTAATTATTAGGAGGCATTAAAAAAATGTAATTTCCATGTAACCAGTTATGTAAATATCCATTGAATGTTGCACGTGTGCTTCACAGAACTTGATCAAGTTATGCACTACAATTGATTAGATTCTCAGTTTTAACAATTAGCTCCATAGGACTAAGTTTATATCAAATTCACATCGAAGGATTTCTCTCTCATGAATCAATCTCTAGCACATGTATATATCTAAATGAAATCAAGACATCGAACACTACATACATAAGAAGTTAAAAAATCAATGTTTTTTTAATTAACTTTTTACAATTTTTAAAAAGGCTCATGCCATGTTGTTTGTGGGCTCACACCTTATAGGATCACTTCTATTGGCTCACATCTCACACATCTATTCGCTCAAATCTCACACTTTTTATGGACTTGCATTTGTGAACTCACACCTATCTTGGCTTACATCTATCTTCTAGCTTGGGCTTATATTTGTATACTCATGGCTCCTAGACTCACGTCTATGTCTAATTTTTACATGGGATTGTGGGCTCAATCTGAGAGGTGGGTGGTTTTTAAGTTTTTTATGGTTCCTTGGACTTGAATATATGTGGGTGTTTTGAAGGTTCCTAATCCTAACGAATAGTGTTTATGTAAGTGACCATTTAGTTCTTCTATTGCCCACAGTAAGTCATAGAAGCTCCTCAACAAGAGGTTGTTTTAGACATGACAATTCATATTGGCTAGATTTGGATAGTGTAGACATCTCAGACTCAAGATTTTTTTCCCTTTTTCCCCTTCCATCATCATAAAGCATCAGTACAAGACCGTCGGTATAAGCCCCAAGATATGCATAAGCGAAGATACCAAGATATGTGTAAGCATCAGTAAGATATATGGATGCTTATACCAACTATGGTAAATTATCGACACCTATATTGACTTTCTTAATTAACTGATACTCTATCATTGGTACCATAACACGTACTCGAATTTGAGAGATTTTGAAAGAAATGTGTTTGAAAGCATAGTTACAAGAAGACATATAAGTACATAGAGATATGATTACATTGATATTAATATTTGTATAAACATCATTTACATTGATATAAATTAGTAGTACATAGTTTATACATAGGTGTATTATAAAAAAATTGGAGTAAGACTCTTGCAAAAAATTTGAGTTAAGATCTTACAAAAATCATGAGCAAAAACTAGCCTATATATTGCATGGTGGCCTATCTACTCATCATCATTTTCATCACCTTCTTCCTCATCATTATTATGAGCCTCTTTTAGAATTCTTTGCGTAACTGTAAGGTTCCTCCGTTCTAAAATGGGAGAAACACTTAAGATAGTCCGCTAAGTCTTATCTTGGGAAAAATTTCCTATTCATCGACACCTTGACCCTGTAGAGATTCAAGGATACGATTCATAGGTATGACCTAGCTCTATCCCGCAGGGGGAGCGTGATTTTCTAAACATCAAATCACCCATAGGGCAATTGATCATAAATTGGGCAACTACTAGACTTGATTTCTAGAGACAACGCTTTTTTCCTCATCTTATGCAAGGCACAGCCGCTGGCCTAGTCTTCTAGAATAGAGTTGCCCAAGAACCTAACTATCTAACGTAGGGCTTTCACTTAATCTGTTGGAAAGCTACCCGACTAATCGGGTCCACCCGTCCGTAGGATGGTGCCGTCAGGGCATTCCATCCTCCCACTTTCCACCCTACTCATGCATTAATTTGTTTTCTAATTAATCCTACCACACTGTTTGACATAAATAAACATATTCCTTAATTAAGGCCCTTTTTCACAAGGTTCGTTAAAACAGCCTTCTTACACAATACAATCATACCAAAGACAAGATGTAATTATATAAAAAGTTTATACATGAACCAATTCCATACAAGCCAATCCGGCTCTCTTATTCTTATTCTGTCGATGATCTAGAATTCGGCCTTCCAGCCTCTACATGCTGGGCAAAACCCTACGGGACCATACACCTCATCGTCGACCGCTGGCGAGGACTCAAGCCGGCCTATCGCCCTCTCAGGCTCCATCGCTCGATCCTCCCGTCCCTCAGAGGGATGTTTGCACACTAGGGTGGGCTTATTTACCGCACTAGCCTGGGCCCTCAGAACTAGGCAGCCTCATAATCTCTCGCCTCAATCGGCGATCCTTATTCTCCCAAGGGTATGAGGGATACCTTGGGCCATTCCCGGGCTTTGCTAACGACGTCGCCCGGCTACACAAGCAACGGAACGGAGTTAGCGTTGAAGCCGAAAAAAAATCTTGAATTCTAAAGATAACAACTTCAATGCAATTTACTAAATATAGTATTCACAATTCATGAAGATAACAATTTCAACGCAATTTATCAAATACAACATCACATAATGCGTAACTTCATATAATTTTTATGTCGTCATTTTAAAAGGAAAAGACACCATTCATTAACACTAATTTAAGAAAAATCTCTTCTTTTGAAAATTAACCAAGCTAACCTGGCCATCGTTTCCTTGAGGGGCTTGAAAAGGGAGGACTGGAGCCGCATTGGGCGCATCTTCCCCCATCTCGTTATTACGTGCTCCTCTTGAGGCAATATTTTGTCGTCTCCGAGATGAGGCCATCTTAGGCGTCGCCTTGTAGAGCTCGCTGCTGCGATCGAAACGCTTCAGTCGGATCTGAATTCCGAGCTCGTTTGCTCACCGTATGAGCAAAAGAATATGGCGCACGAACCCTTTCTTGAGGCAAAAAACCCTTATTAAAGTCTACGCAAATGGGGGGGGATTGTAAGATGTCCTTAAGGGCAAAAACGTGGAGAGGGCTGGGAGGGGCTGTTGGAAGTCTCTTCACACGGGGGGGGGGGGGGGGGGGGGGGAGAAGAGTTAAGGACACTGCCTCTAAGGAAGAGGGGGATGGAGGAATTTTAGCTTATTTGAAAAGAGCCAAATGAGGGGGTGTGAGAGGGGTGGCTGCAAGGGGTGGCTGTACTGCAGCAAGTACGCTACACAGGGACGGACGGCGGTACAACAGGGCATACGCCACACAGAAATGCGTGCCGTCTGTGGAGCACCCCGGGGGTTTATATAGCTGAGGGGTGAGGGTACGGGCGCTGCGCAAAGCAAGGATGAAAGGATGGTGTACCTTCAAAGGCTATGGATCAGTGGCCTGCATGGGTCTAGGGGAAAGGTACGGTGTCGGTTGTCCGGGAAAGGAGTAGTACGCATGTACCTTATCTGATTTGGGGCAGCATGGGTGTCCACGTAGGGGTACGCGTGGACAATACAGTGGGCGGCCGTCCTTTGGTTCTTGGGCGACCATTGTACGGGCACCCTAGTAAGTGTGTTAGGACCAAATTTTGGGACGGGGCACCCAAATTTGGGGCGCTCGCCGCCTCGATTTGCGTGCCGGACCGCCCCAGGGGGGCGAAATTTTTTTTTTTGGTCCGGGAGGTTCTCCTGGTCGTAGGGGTTCAGACCGTTCGTCAATCGGATGCCCGGTCGTGGATTTATTAAGGTTTAAAGGTCGCTGATTTTTAACTAAAATGATTGAAATTAGCGTATAGGCTTGATCCGGTGTCCGTTTTGGATGCTATAAAATCCTATATTAGGGTAAAATCGTGCGCAAATTCCAAATTTGGGCTCAGAATTTGAAGATTTTAAGTAGAAATGACTCAAATAATAAACTCATTTATTTTTATACCATAAAAACTCATAATTACATGGACATTTCTTTATTAGTGAAGATGGGCATGTTACAGTAACCATAGGCATTAATTTCATGCTACCAAACCATAAGTTAATTGAAAGCCTTGTAGCATGTAACTTATGGTTTGGTATAAGGCTATGCATAAACACATGGAGTAAATGCAAGGAATTTACTTACCAACAAGTATGCATAGAAGCGTCTAGTGCAATCGTTTGGCTGAGATGAGAAGCCCTCACTATAAGTGTTTGTCCCTTTACTGATGATATTTTTTAAGTGAGATGGAATTATTTTTTGCTTCCAACTCTCATCATTGGTATAGGTATCGATATAGACATCGATAAAAGCATCGGTATGGGCATCAGTAATACTAGAACATAAAAATATTTTTTGTGTCAATTTTGAGAAAAAATCATAAGCAATCGATTTACAACTTCATAACTATTCCACGATATACATTGCTCTGAAGAGATCAATTTCTAATGTTATCTCTATATCCCCTACATCTTTAGCCAATATGTAATTAAAGGTATTTCATTAACATCCATGGAAGGATTCGTGGAGATACTATCAGTGGATTTGATAAAAGTTGGAAGGCATCATCACCATCATCATATCGTCATGTTTAAGATATCATGATTTTCGATGTCATCGTGAATTTCTTCATTATGATCATGAGTGTGATCTCTTATAATTTATAAATCTTGGGTTTGATGATCTAAAATTTTATTTATGCACAGGGTATAATCTTTTTCTTCCCTTTGAGGATTTTGCAGTTAATATAGTTTCCTCCTCCAAGTCTTTGTCGTCAAAAATGTGTTTACTATGAGGAGAAACTTAAATTACATAATACCACCATGTTCAAATTAAAAGGGTCCCATTAAAAAATTACCTATCACTCTCTGACTAAGTATTATTCTCTCACTAAGTGCATGTTATAAAAGATAAAGAACTCCATGCATTTATAGAAGTGATCTCTATGCATGCATAGGGGTCTCTATATGCCCCATGCATGTATATGGTGCTCTATTCATGGACAAAGCTCTCTAGGCATGTATAGGGCTCTCTATGAGATCTAGACATGTATAGGGCTCCCTACTATGAACTCAACACATGCATAGAGGGCTCTACCTTATGGATAGAGCTCTCTTGATAGTGTTGAGGTAGTACAAAGGTATCTTTCTCATCATTCCAAAACTTGGTAGAATCAATTTGAAAGAACCCATTTGGATGTTTCTTCATGGTTGCTTGAGCACCTCTATATATCACCTTGAACCATTTGACATCAAAGATGAATAGAATAAATGCTCTAAATGCAACCTCAAGAATATCTTGAATAGTTCCACAATACTCAAGATTGTCCTCTATGACATGGTATCATGTTTACAAGCTCGACTTTCCTACTCAAAAGTTACCATCACACCACAATCAAATGTGTTTCTTTTAGAATCCACACGCTCCGTGTGAAAGTGCCTTCCCTCTAACCATATTGTATAATATAGTTTGTACTAACATTAAACAAAAGCATAAAATTTAGTATAGTGCATTAAACAAGGTATATACGTGAGATAGAGATGAATAATGTACTTACCTGAGGGTCACATCCTCTTGCATACTCATGCTCTTCTCTGGTGATCATCTCTCCATTTTGCGATGCCATCGATATTGCCATACAAAGACATTCTATATTTATCACATTTGGTAGAGGTTCCAAGCTAGGAGGGAATGGCAAAGCATCTATTTGCTCTTTTGAAATCGGTTCCCTCATCCTTTCACCTATTGATTGCATCCTTGTATCTCCCAATCCACTTCTCCATGATGGGACTATTTAGGATGCAGAATGTGTTCACCTTGTGGCGTAATGCTTCATCCAGTCTTTGTTGCCTTCCTTTTCCCTGAGGCACATTAGTGATTAGTCAGTCATCCTCCTCATTGCTCCACAATCGTGGCATGGAAGGATCTATGCGAGATAGATGTTTTGAGATATACACAAGAGACTCTTGCATCAACCATCTCTGCCATGCTTGCTTCTGGCCTTGCTCTTTGTCTCACAAAGTCCTTTAAGGTTTTCATTAACCTTTCAAGAAAAAACATCCATCCAACATGAACAACACCACACAAAGCCACTTCATTAACCAAATGCACCACAAGATGCAATTGCCTAGTGAGAATTATTCTAGGAAAGTTGTCGTTGATCATATGTAGATTTTACTGTTAAAGATAAGGAGAACCAAAGAAGAAATCAAGCAAGTGACTAAAGACACTTTTAGTATATCCAAAAATTAGAAATGGAATTGAATCTCAAAACTTGCAGTGAAAATATGATTTTCCTGTAAGAAAATTTAATAGTACATGGATACACTCTTCTATTTTAAACCATAATCCAAGAAGTAGCTCTTATAAATCCTAATTCTCAATGTGTAATAGAATCTAGCAGAAGCAACTATTCAATTAAATAGTAATCAACCAATCACACATGACATAACAAAATAGCCAACATGTGCTCCCCTAGGATCATGTCATGCAAATGGGACACCATTGACATAGCTCAATCGAGTTATACTTCTAATCGCATCATCACAAGGGGCTGTCACTAGATGCTTGGGGGATAACTCAACCAAGTTAAGAGAGACTTAACATTTCAAACATTTGTATTCCAATGATTTAGAGAATAAAATTGGAATGCTAAAATAATATATAATTTATGAAAGATTTTAGTTTAATTTATCTTTTTATATAGATAAACTTTTATGATGAAAGAGGAATTCTCACCATATTGAAATTCAAATATTTAAATAAGGAAAGTATAATTCCTAGTGCAAAGGAATTAATGAAGATTTATAATTAATTTTTAAGAGAAAATATAGTTAAATTTATCTTTTTGTATAGGTAAATTTTTATGTGATGAAAGAGGAATTCCCACCATATTGGAATCCAATTAATTAAATGAAGAAAGTGTAATTCCTAGTGCAAAGTAATTAATGGAGATTTCTATTTAAATATAAAGAGAAAAATTTAATTAAATTTATCTTTTTGCATAGATAAGTTTAAACGATAAAAGAAGAATTCTGACTATATTTTAATGTTTAGATGAGAAAAGTGGAATTTTTAGCTTAAAGGAATTAATGGTTATTTTTATGTAATTTTTAAGAAGAATTTTAATAGATTGAACTTAGGGAAAAGATGATTTTCCATGATAATTGGATTACACTCATTGAAATGAGAAAAAGAAGGATTTCAAGTTTATTCAAAAAAATAAGTATTGATATTTTAGTTAAAAGATGAATCTCCATGATAATTGAGAAAAGATGGATTTCCATCATAATTCTACCTAATGAATTAAGGTTGAGAATTTATGTGGGAAAAAGAAAATCTTGGATAATTGAATCAGTAAAATCACTAAATGGATATTTACCCAAAAACTAGATGTTTAGCTGAAAGTAATCCTGGTAGAACTAAACTGAATGAATTTAGTTAGACTACGTAAGGTCGGACAGTAAACCTAATTGTCCTTCTCTCGAACTAGATCAGACAAAATCTTCGTGACCAATTCCAGTTACTAAATCCAAAGAATAGACTACCGAAACTAATCTAGTTTTTCCCTGACCAATCTCACCAAGAATCTAGTTGGATAAATGGATAAATGACGGGTAGATTACCCTCATGAGAGATCAAGGATCCTCATTATTGAAACTGGGAATTATTGGAAAAAGGGTCTTTCGAACCAACCTCAAATTGGAATCTCACTTGCATTGGAAACTCTGTTTTTCATTCAAAGGACTGTTTTACGCCAGAATGCTAGAGGAAGCATTTGGCTTATGTTTTTCTAAAGGAGGTTTGTTGGAACATCTGGCGGGGAGTCGTCAAGGGACGTCGCCCACGGCAAAGCCTGCCGAGGCCCTGCCGAGGTCTTGACCAGCCTCGGTACGGTTGAAATGGTGCGCTTCCGGTACGATGGGCGAGGGCCGACGAAGCGGTCCCTGAGTGAAGTGCTAGGACACCTAAGGAGGATCGTAGAGGGTTCTGACCAGGCGATGCACAGGCTCGCAGTTGCTAGGATGCCCAGGCGTACATCGAGGAAGATATCTGATGGACAAAAAGGAAAGGTTTTTGGGAACAAAAGTTTGATACTGGATCTCGTTGGTTGGCCAGCTGGGTCTTCAACGGAGAGTTCAGATGATGCATTTTTGTAATACAATGGACTTGGAATTCTGGAAAATGATGATCTAAAATATTATGATTTTATTCAAGGATTATCTTAAAGCCAGTCGAATCTGTTATAAATGGCAATTTCATATTGGGTGTGTATGTGGTGTGCCTATTTGATTTTTGTATGAATCGCCGGCTAGGGGGCCTAGAGGATAACAGAATGACTAATCTTAAAGCTTAATATCTCATATGTGGAAAAAACATTTACAGTCCCTTTGTTGCCTTGATCTGGATGCCTCATGTATTTGCTGCATTTTTCTATACAGAGGCCTCCTATGATAAGTTAATATGCTAAAGACTCATCGCTGATAGATGACCACTAGTAGCCTCTTGCTATGGTGTGTTTTTCTTTTTCACTAGCCCTTGGCTAAGAGTAAACTCTTGGCCTACTTGACTAAGGTAGACTTACTTCAACAAGACGATGTGGCAATGACAAAGATGCATATGGTTGATCAGTAGTAAAGTCTAAAACACAAACAAAAACCCTACAATACAGATATCAAAAAAACATCATGAAGCATATGAACCTTGCTCTAATACCATGCTGGCATTTATAGGATTAGAGAGCAAGCTATGGAGCGTGGAAGATATCCATGATGTGAGTGTGAAAAGAGAGATGAGGATTCAAGGAAAAAGATGAAGTTCAAGCCATGATAATGGCAGAGAGAGAGAGAGAGATGTGATAGACAATAAGAGAGATATGTTGCACAACTCAGATTATACTTGTATGATTATAAAAACCACCATAGCACATGCTTTTATAGGCATCAAGATTCATCTTTTGACTTAGACCTTAATAAAGGATGTTCACACCCTAAGGGGGTGTTCACACCAATGGACACACTAACTAACTCAAGAATACCCAACATTTGTAAGGGCTATTCACAGCCAAGTGTGGATAGAGTTATCGGGTTATTATGTGAACACACTTTGTAGGGCATTATTATTAGGGTTGGTAGCCAACTAATCAATGGTAGACACTACAATAGGATTCTAGGCCCTATTCATATTCATTCACTGATCAGTCAAATAGGATTCTAGGCCCTATTCATATTCATTCACTGATCAGTCAAATAGCATCGAGTCATTGAGAGCTCAGGAGCAATGCTACCATTGAGTATCTCTATTCAACATTGTATATACTTCATGTAAGTAATACATGGTAGATTAGTTTATCTCTCTACTGTCTATTGAACATGAAGAAGCACCAGTTTGTTATGCATGTTTTTAAGTCTTTGATTAGGCATAAATCACAATCAATAAATCATAAACACACTTTTGTAAGCAACCATGTTACATTACTTGAGTCAAAGAAAAGGGATAAATCTTTGTTTGGGCGCATAAATTGCAAGAAATCAATCATAACACACTTCTGTAAGCACCCATGTTACATTACTTCAGTCAAATAAAAGGGAATTGTCTTTTTTGAAGAGCAACTGAGTAGGATTCTAAGCCCATTAAAAACAAGTGCCCTAGTTGGTGGTGTGACTATCAAATGTACATGTCTTCTAGTATAGTAGGAATTTTGTAATGATTTGTCAAGAAATACCCCTTTGTTGCATGTGACTAGGACTACACTGATTACTAGTGCTACTAGGACTACACTGATTACTAGTGCTACTAGCATCAAGCTTTTGGGTAGATTTTAGTGTTAAATACAAGGAGAACCAAAGAACAAATGAAGCAAGTGACTAAAGACACTTTTAGTATATCCAAAAATGTGAAATGGAATTGAATCTCAAAACTTGCAGTGAAAATATGATTTTTTTGTAAAAAAATTTAACACTACATGGATACACTCTTCTATTTCAAACCATAATCCAAGAAGTAGCCCTTATAAATGCTAATTATCAACGTGTAAGAGAATCTAGCAGAAACAACTATTCAATTAAATAGTAATCATCCAATCACACATGACATAACAAAATAGCCAACATGTGCTCCCGCCCAACACACACACACATAAAGCACTTACATGAAGACTACCATGGGAAAATGCACACGGAATTCATGCATGCTTGTACCTTGGAAGAACATCTTGAAGGGAAAAAATGCTACAACCTGGAGAGGTCATCACTGTTAGTGGGGTGGTTGTACAATAAGGGTCCTCTCTTTGGGATCATGTCGTGCAGATGAGACACCATTGACATAGCTCAATCGAGTTATACTTCCAATCGCATCACAAGTGGTTGTCACACTAGACGCTTGGGGGATAACTCAACCAAGTCACTACTCTTGCCACATGGGATACTATTGATGATGACTGAATAACCCAATCGAGTTATGTGGTGTACATCCACAAAGGCACCATGTAACTCGATCAAGTTACATGGTGGATATCCATGTATGTTCAATAAAGGTAGGAGTGGACATCCACATAAACTCAAACGAGTTATGTAGTGGAAATTCATGTAGGTACCATGTAACTCGATCGAGTTACGCAACATCCACCATGGAACTTGATTGATATATAAGCTGCCTACGTGGATGTCTAATATGTAACTTGACCAAGTTACTTACATATCCATGGCATTCATGTACATCAAGTATGCACCTCGACAACATTGCAAAGAAAAAAAAATAAAAAATATTTTTTCCCTTTTTTTACATAACTTGACCGAGTTACAAAAATACCCAACCCATGATAGACATGTGTTCTATTTAATTATTGGGAGGCATTAAAAAAATGTAATTTCCATGTAACTCCAACGAGTTATGTAAATATCCATTGAATGTTGCACGTGTGCTTCACAGAACTTGATCAAGTTATGCACTACAATTGATTAGATTCTCAGTTTTAACAATTAGCTCCATAGGACTAAGTTTATATCAAATTCACATCGAAGGATTTCTCTCTCATGAATCAATCTCTAGCACATGTATATATCTGAATGAAATCAAGACATCGAACACTACATACATAAGAAGTTAAAAAAATCAATGTTTTTTTAATTAACTTTTTACAATTTTTTAAAAGGCTCATGTCATGTTGTTTGTGGGCTCACACCTTATTTGGCTCACATCTCACACATTTGTGAACTCACACCTATCTCGGCTTACATCTATCTTCTAGCTTGGGCTTATATTTGTATACTCATGACTCCTAGACTCACGTCTATGTCTAATTTTTACATGGGATTGTGGGCTCAATCTGAGAGGTGGGTGGTTTTTATGTTTTTTATGGTTCCTTGGACTTGAATATATGTGGGTGTTTTGAAGGTTCCTAATCGTAACTAATAGTGTTTATGTAAGTGACCATTGAGTTCTTCTATTGCCCACAGCAAGTCATAGAAGCTCCTCAACAAGAGGTTGTTTTAGACATGACAATTCATATTGGCTAGATTTGGATAGTGTAGACATCTCAGACCCAAGATTTTTTTCCCTTTTTCCCCTTCCATCATCGTAAAGCATCAGTACAAGACCGTCGGTATAAGCCCCAAGATATGCATAAGCATTCGGTAATGAGATACCAAGATATGCATAAGCATCAGTAATGAGATATATGCATGCTTATACCAACTATGGTAAATTATCGACACCTATATTGACTTTCTTAATTAACTGATACTCTATCATTGGTACCATAACACGTACTCAAATTTGAGAGATTTTGAAAGAAACGTGTTTGAAAGCATAGTTACAAGAAGACATATAAGTACATAGAGATATGATTACATTGATATTAATATTTGTATAAACATCATTTACATTGATATAAATTAGTAGTACATAGTTTATACATAGGTGTATTATAAAAAAAATTGGAGTAAGACTCTTGCAAAAAATTTGAGTTAAGATCTTACAAAAATCATGAGCAAAAACTAGCCTATATATTGCATGGTGGCCTATCTACTCATCATCATTTTCATCACCTTCTTCCTCATCATTATTATGAGCCTCTTTTAGAATTCTTTGCGTAACCATAGGCATTAATTTCATGCTACCAAACCATAAGTTAATTGAAAGCCTTGTAGCATGTAACTTATGGTTTGGTATAAGGCTATGCATAAACACATGGAGTAAATGCAAGGAATTTAGTTACCAACAAGTATGCATAGAAGCGTCTAGTGCAATCGTTTGGCTGAGATGAGAAGCCCTCACTATAAGTGTTTGTCCCTTTACTGATGATACTTTTTAAGTGAGATGGAATTATTTTTTGCTTCCAACTCTCATCATTGGTATAGGTATCGATATAGACATCGGTATGGGCATCAGTAATACTAGAACATAAAAATTATTTTTGTGTCAATTTTGAGGAAAAATCATAAGCAATCGATTTACAACTTCATAACTATTCCACAATATACATTGCTTTGAAGAGATCAATTTCTAATGTTATCTCTATATCCCCTACATCTTTAGCCAATATGTCATTAAAGGTATTTGATTAACATCCATGGAAGGATTCCTGGAGATACTATCGTGGATTTGATAAAAGTTGGAAGGCATCATCACCATCATCATATCGTCATGTTTAAGATATCATGATTTTCGATGTCATCGTGAATTTCTTAATTATGATCATGAGTGTGATCTCTTATAATTTATAAATCTTGGGTTTGATGATCTAAAATTTTATTTATGCACAGGGTATAATCTTCTTCTTCCCTTTGAGGATTTTGCAGTTAATATAGTTTCCTCCTCCAAGTCTTTGTCATCAAAAATGTGTTTACTATGAGGAGAAACTTAAATTACATAATACCACCATGTTCAAATTAAAAGGGTCCCATTAAAAAATTACCTATTACTCTCTGACTAAGTATTATTCTCTCACTAAGTGCATGTTATAAAAGATAAAGAGCTCCATGCATTTATAGAAGTGATCTCTATGCATGCATAGGGGTCTCTATATGCCCCATGCATGTATATAGTGCTCTATTCATGGACATAGCTCTCTAGGCATGTATAAGGCTCTCTATGAGATCTAGACATGTATAGGGCTCCCTATGAACTCAACACATGCATAGAGGGCTCTACCTTATGGATAGGGCTCTACCTTATGGATAGAGCTCTCTTGATAGTGTTGAGGTAGTACAAAGGTATCTTTCTCATCATTCCAAAACTTGGTAGAATCAATTTGAAAGAACCCATTTGGATGTTTCTTCACGATTGCTTGAGCACCTCTATATATCACCTTGAACCATTTGACATCAAAGATGAATAGAATAAATGCTCTAAATACAACCTCAAGAATATACTGAATAGTTCCACAATACTCAAGATTGTCCTCTATGACATTCGTATCATGTTTATAGGCTCAACTTTCCTGCTCAAAAGTTACCATCACACCACAATCAAATGTGTTTCTTTTAGAATCCACACGCTCCGTGTGAAAGTGCCTTCCCTCTAACCATATTGCATAATATAGTTTGTACTAACATTAAACAAAAGCATAAAATTTAGTATAGTGCATTAAACAAGGTATATACGTGAGATAGAGATGAATAATGTACTTACCTGAGGGTCACATCCTCTTGCATACTCATGCTCTTCTCTTGATCATCTCTCCATTTTGCGATGCCATCGATATTGCCATACAAAGCCATTCTATATTGATCACATTTGGTAGAGGTTCCAAGCTAGGAGGGAATGGCAAAGCATCTATTTGCTCTTTTGAAATCGGTTCTCTCATCCTTTCACCTATTGATTGCATCCTTGTATCTCCCAATCCACTTCTCCATGATGGGACTATTTAGGATGTAGAATGTGTTCACCTTGTGGCGTAATGCTTCATCCAGTCTTTGTTGCCTTCCTTTTCACTAAGGCACATTAGTGATTAGTCAGTCATCCTCCTCATTGCTCCACAATCGTGGCTTGGAAGGATCTATGCGAGATAGATGTTTTGAGATATACACAAGAGACTCTTGCATCAACCATCTCTGCCATGCTTGCTTCTGGCCTTGCTCTTTGTCTCACAAAGTCCTTTAAGGTTTTCATTAACCTTTCAAGAAAAAACATCCATCCAACATGAACAACACCACACAAAGCCACTTCATTAACCAAATGCACCACAAGATGCAATTGCCTAGTGAGAATTATTCTAGGAAAGTTGTCCTTGATCATATGTAGATTTTAGTGTTAAAGATAAGGAGAACCAAAGAAGAAATCAAGCAAGTGACTAAAGACACTTTTAGTATATCCAAAAATTAGAAATGAAATTGAATCTCAAGACTTGCAGAGTACATGGATACACTCTTCTATTTCAAACCATAATCCAAGAAGTAGCTCTTATAAATGCTAATTCTCAATGTGTAAGAGAATCTAGCAGAAGCAACTATTCAATTAAATAGTAATCAACCAATCACACATGACATAACAAAATAGCCAACATGTGCTCCCCCCCAACACACACACACATAAAGCACTTACATGAAGACTACCATGGGAAAATGCACACGGAATTCATGCATGCTTGTATTTTGGAAGAACATCTTGAACTAGTTATGTAAATATCCATTGAATGTCGCACGTATGCTTCACAGAACTTGATCAAGTTATGCACTACAATTTACTAGATTTTCAGTTTTAACAATTAGCTCCATAGGACTAAGTTTATATCAAATTCACATCGAAGGATTTCTCTCTCATGAATCAATCTCTAGCACATATATCTGAATGAAATCAAGACATCGAACACTACATACATAAGAAGTTAAAAAAATCAATGTTTTTTTCATTAACTTTTTCAATTTTTTTAAAAGGCTCATGTGATGTTGTTTGTGGGCTCACACCTTATAGGATCACTTCTATTTGGCTCACATCTCACACATCTATTGGCTTAAATATCACACTTTTTATGGACTTGCATTTGTGAACTCACACCTATCTCAGCTTACATCTATCTTCTAGCTTGGGCTTATATTTGTATACTCATGACTCCTAGACTCACATCTATGTCTAATTTTCACATGGGATTGTGGGCTCAACCTGAGAGGTGGGTGGTTTTTAAGTTTTTTATGGTTCCTTGGACTTGAATATATGTGGGTGTTTTGAAGGTTCCTAATCCTAACTAATAGTGTTTATGTAAGTGACCATTGAGTTCTTCTATTGCCCATAGCGAGTCATAGAAGCTCCTCAATAGGAGGTTGTTTTAGACATGACAATTCATATTGGCTAGATTTGGATAGTGATAGTGAAGAAACCCAAAGTAGTTGGGTTAGCACTTAATTTTGTAGTCATCATATGATGTTTTTTTACTGTTATCTAGTGGGGCTAAGCCCAGAGTAGATGGTTTAGCACCCTTATGTTATAGTTTCATGATTTATCCTATGTATGATTCTCTTATATTTATACATCATCCCATTTTTGTTCCATGGAAGTGTATCATTTCTCCCTCTCTCCCTCTCTCTCCAAGGCACACATGCACACAAACATTCACACACACACACACACACACACACACTCATATGTACCTCTATAATAATGCACACACACACTCACATGCACCTACATAATACACATTCACACACACACACACACTCATATGTACCTCTATAATAATGCACACACATTCACACACACACTCACATGCACGTACATAATACACACAAACGTTAACATGCACACACATGCATAAACTTATCCAAACATGTCTTTTCCTTTCATTAATGTATTACATCTCTTTTGGTCTCTAGTTTTTTGGTGGAACTTTGGCCTGCACATTACAACCAAATGTGCTCCAATGGTGTGACTAAACTTTGCAAGAGTGAGGGTGGATCTAAATATACACACTTGTAAAGTTTAGTCACACCATTGGAGTACATTTGGTTGAATGAGCATGCCAAATGCTTAGTTTTCAATGTGTTGTGGTCTTAGAGAGCCCCCTTGAAATTGAGCCTTTGGCTGAGACATTGTAGCCAAATGTGCTCCGATGGTGATAAAACTTTGCGAGTAAGGGGGTGGTGTCCACATATACAAAATTGCAAAGTTTGGTCATCATCCGACACATTTAGTAGAAATTTGTGTGCCATATTTGCCTATTTATAATGTGTCATGGCCTTAGAGAGCCCCCTCAAAATTGGGCCTTTAGCTCACACATTGTATTCAAATATGCTCCAATGGTGACCAAACCTTGTAAGAGTAAGGGTGGGGTCCACATATACACACTTGTAAAGTTTGGTCACCAACATCAAAGCACATTTAGTTGCAATGTGGATTCTATTTGCCTAGTTTCCAATGTGTCATGACCTTAGAGATCCCTCTCGAAATTGGGCCTTTGACCCGCAGTTTGCAATAAATATGCTTTGATGGTGACTAAACTTTGCAAGCGTAAGGGTGAGGTCCACATATACACATCAAAATTTTAGTCACTATTGGAGCACATTTGGTTGCAACGTACATGCCATTTGCCTAGTTTTCAATGTGTGGTGGCCATAGGGAGCCCCCTCAAAATTGGGCTTTTAATAGCCTGCACATTGCATTCAATTGTGCTCCGATGGTGACCAAACTTTGCAACAATGAGGGTGGGATCCACATATATATATACACACTTGAAAAGTTTGGTCACCATCTGAGCACATTTGGTTGCAATGTGCATGCCAGACACTTGGTTTTCAATGTTTCATGGCCTTTGAGAGCCCCTTTGAAATTGGGCCTTTGGCTTACATATTGTAACTAAATGTGTTCTGATGGTGACCAAACTTTGCAAGAGTGAGGGTGGGGCTCACATATACACACTTTCAAAGTTTGGTCACCATCGAAGCATATTTGGCTGCTGTAATGTGCATGCCATTTGCTCAAATTTTTTCAATGTGTCGTGGGCCTTAAAACAACCCCCTCGAAATTGGACCTTTGGCTTGCTCATTACATTCAAATGTGCTCTAATGGTGGTGACCAGAATTCGTAAGAGTGAGGGTGGTATCCACATATACACACTTGCAAAGTTTGGTCCTCACCCACCATAAGAGCGCAATTGGTTACAATGTGTGCTATTTGCCTAGTTTTCAATGTGTTGTGGCCTTAGAGAGCCCCCTTGAAATTAGACATTTGGCTCGCACTTTGTAACCAAATGTGGTCTGATGGTGATCAAACATTACAAGAGTGAGGTGGGTCCACAGAGGAAATTTACCTTTCTTTCAAAATCGGATGTAGTCCTTCTATGAATCTATCTTTTTTAAAAGAATCAGGTGCAACTCCTTGTAGTGATACTTTTACCACTTTCCCCATTGGTCTTGAAATTGAGCTTTATATATGTAATATTCCTCTAAAGTCTTTTATTTGAGCTGTTGGTCCAAATAGCTTCTCAAGTTTCTCCTCTCCCATACTTTTTCATGAAGGCTTCCAAAAACACAAGCCAACTATTCCAAGTATTAGCTGGCAAGGCTCTAATCCATGCTTTTGCTTCATCCTTCAGAAATAAATGTATAGCCCTCAGTTTTTCTTCAACTGTATCCCTTCTTGACTAAAAATAGAAGAGTTTTAGCTCATCTAAAAAGTCTCAGACACTCTCACTTGATCCTCCATGAAAGATTGGTAAAGATCCCATTATTCTCCTCTTTGTAACATCAGAGTAGCAAATAAAATGGAGCAAGATATAAAGCATAGATTAGAAGTGTTTAGAATTTTCTTGTGGTGGTAGGTTCTTGATACATCTCATTAGTAGCAAGAAGATCACCTACTTGCCCTGACATATTCAAGGCTTGTATAGTGATGTCACTCCTACTAATAGCATGTATACCTCCACCATCTTTAGGGAGGGAAATGACCCCAATAGAGCCTTCCTCCTCACGGATTGGGAGTGTAAGCATTGCCCTTGGTGAATTAACATGAAGAGAGGTGAGTGCTTGGAAGAGGAGAAGGAGATCTACCTTCTCGCCACTTTGAAGGAAGAGTGTAAGTCGGATTCTAGATCATCAAGAGAGATGACTGAGGAAAAAAGGAAAACAGTGGAGGTCTAATTAAAATCTTTTAAGAAGAAATAATGGCAAGAGAGGAAAACTCTCTGTTTCTTCACCTTTGTCATGTCCTGAAATTCATCTCTCTTCTTGAATCCTCATCTCTCTCCTTCAATCCTCATCTCTCTCTTTTCACACTCACTCACATCATGGATATCTTCCACCCTTCATAGCTTCTCTTTGATCCTATGAATGCCAATAATAAACACATGAATTTGACCATGTACTTAACCTCTAAGATATCAATGGGGTGGGTAGAAGAATGTCCATGTCACATGCACTCATCTGAACTCCAATAGCATGTCTACTAGACCTGCTATATTCAATGATGTTTGCATCACTGCCTCCTTGTGAACTATGGGTGTTTGAACTAACCCCTTTGCCTATGGATGCTCAGTTAGTTTGGTAGACACCACTACAGAATCACTCATCTCATCCTTCTCCAATGATGTCTCCATCACTGCCTCCTTGTGAACTATGGCCACTGGAAAAACTAGCCCCTTTGCTTATGGATGCTTAGCTAGTGTGGTAGACACACGACTACAAAATTGCTCATCTCATCCTTCTCTTTAATGGATTAACCTAAATGGACTTCCTTAGTGTTCAGCGATTGAGAACACTTGAAGGTAGCGAGGAGAGGAGAATGCATGGGTCTTACGGTCTGCTTGCACCTTAAGCCAGTCTTGGTAGAGTAACCCTCTCTTGTGGAGAGCTAGGGTCCTCAACCTTACCTCTTTGCTATCACCATAAATGAGCTTAGAAAATTATTAGAGAGCAAAGAGAGAGAGAGAGAGAGAGAGAGAGAGAGAGAGAGAGAGAGAGAGAGAGAGAGAGAGAGAGAGAGAGAGAGAGAGAGAGCAAAAGAAAGCTCAACCTCTACTTTGATGCCGTGGTGAGAGTGACAGCATGAAGAAGAGAACATACGTAAGCATTATCACTACACACACAATCTATAAGCATGCATCCAACAAAGAAGAAGATAGAAAGTATACAAGCAACTTCAATCATAAGAGCAAGAAGACTCAAACTAAATTTTGCGAATGGAATTATGTGTTTTCTCATTAGTCAAAATGTCTTAAATACAAGACTCATTTGCACAATGTTGACTGCTCAAATAATGTATGAGGGCCCAATAAGTTGGTCTAGGTTAGTTTCCTAGTCTAATTATGCATTATCAACATTACACAAGTCGTAAGCTTGGTGCTTGACTATCTTCTACTATTACATAAGTCGTAAGCTTGGTGCTTGACTATCTTCTACTATTACATAAGTCGTAAGCTCCGAGATTTTTCATCATCATTTTACATAAAGCACATTGCACAAGTACAAAAAATATGGCTTGAAAGTATTGCTACACGTTTAGAGTAATGTTAGCCAATGTGGTTAACATACCCCCCTCCCTAATCATGATTGTGTCCTCAAAATTGGCAGTGAAGGTGACTAAGATGCTAGTGGTAAAAGACAACCCTGTTGAAGTTTCAATAGAAATTTCATGTCTTGGGTGGTTTAATGAAAGGCTTTGTAGGATGTCCAAAAGGCTGTTTCAAACATTTATGTATCTAGGCAAAAGAAAAGGAAAATCAGATGCGAATAGGAAATAACTAGGGCTAGAGGAAGATTTCAAAAGGGATCAAGGAGTTACTGATCAGACAAATCACGGATGTGCTACTGATAGACAAATCACACATGTGCTATAGACTCTCATCCACTTCATATAATTACTATGGATATGATGAAAGGTTTGGGACAAAGACATGCTATTCCAAGGGAACCAAATATACCAATTAGGAGGAAACAATAGGAATAGGTATGCGGTAATGAAAGAGGTCATGGAATGAATAACTGTTCACATCCTAGAGGAGATTCAGGGAGAATACTTTCTATCCAAATCAAAACAAAAATCAGACTAGCCATGTTACACAGGCTAGAACAAGTACGAAGGGTGTTTAATAAAGAGGGTGGGCTACCCAACCTATGCAAGAAAGAAGGCCTCTAGAAGTAGGAGAGGACTAGCCCCAATAAATCCACCTGTTTAGCCATTCAAGGAGCTGACAAAAACATTAACATCTTAGAGATTGAGGAAGCTGAATTGGAAGACAATCAGGAAATAGATAAGGAGGTTGATCTTATGCCAGTGCAAAAGAGAAAATTGAGATCAAATCAGAAAGAATAAAACTTTTGAAGATTATGTAAGAAGAAAAAGGGGAAAGGATGACAAAGGTAAGACGATATGAAAGAGGAACTAAAAATACGTAAGACAAAGAAAATGATTAGAAGGAAGGTTACCCTTGCTAATTTTCCATTGAGACATCGTCAAAGACCCTATAACCTTTTAGAAGACTTGAACTTAGGAAAATGACTAAACATCACATGTTCTCAGCTTTTGGAGTTAGCACCAAAGATGAGGAGGCAGTTGAGTAGGCTATTAGCATCAGATTACTCAAGAATAAGAGATTTTTTCATTCAAATCTAATTAAATTTAATCCACAAGATGATGTGGAACCTACCTTGGATGCTTGGATAAAAGGACACATGATTTTGAAGGTCTACATAGATGCGGGAGCACACGTGAGTATTATGACTAAGGATACCATGCATAAACTTGGTTTGAAGGCACACTCATCCTCTCCATTTAAAGTCAAGTTGGCCAATAATTCTAGGGTAAGGTGTGTTGGATTTATAATATATGGTATAGATATGAAGTGGATATGCATGTGATGTGGGGGAGGCTAGATGAGTGTGGGATATGTATAGGATGCATGAAAGATGTGTGTGTGTGTGTGTGTGTGAGAGAGAGAGAGAGAGAGAGAGAGAGATCAAAGTGTGATTAGAAAGAGTAATAAGTTGCAAGAGTAGTGCATAGATGTTGAGTAAGCCTTTACATAAGCAAAATGTTGAATACAAGTAGTGCATAGGCACTAGGTTTATTCACATAGAGTCATAATTTATTATGTGGGAAAATCCATCAATCCTTAATCGAAGTAATTAATTTTCATAGGTTTATGTTGAATGGCTAGACCCAAAACATTAATAAAGATAGTCAATGATATGTTATTGTTTCTCACATACCAAAACAATCAAGATGCATACTACACTGCTCTTCGTAAATGTCGCAGATCGTTTTCATGGCATAAAAACGTGTGGTGGGTGCACTTAAGGAAACATCGACAAAGTGCAACAATTTTTTTTGAAGAAATCACAGAGTGGAGGGAGAATTGTCTTACCACTTCCATGCAAGAAACAACAGCTTGTGTAATGAGCTTTCAGATTTAGTGCAATGAGGTGTAATGGAATTCTCATAATGGAGTCTCATAATTATGTACTCTTTTATTATATACTTTTTCTAAAGTTTAATGGAAGTATCGAGTTTATATACCTATTGGCTTTCTGTAATGTTGTTGGTGTCATTTAGACATACATTATGTTATTGCCACCCATTGGTGTCATTTGGAGTCGTATTTGAATATGTTGTTGGTGATTTCATTGTTGGCTGCAAGAATAATGTGTGAGAACATCCAAAAGATGTTAAGAAATCTAGAGAATGAAGTGAATCAAGGAGTTGAAAAGGTACTTACTAAAGATATGGTAAATGCCACGCTTTCATGCCTAAAGTTTAAGTCAATTGGTGATGAAGCTGCCTTACAATGCTTACAATAGGTAAGCAATGACTTCACAACAAATTGCAAGGAATATGTGATAAGGTAGGAATAAGTTCTCAATCTTATGGCATGATATATAAATAGTTAGATATAAGGTGTAAAAAATTGTTGCAAAAGAGAAGGGTGTTGCCTCTTTCTAAACCATTTTATGTGATGAAAACACGATAGTCATTTAACAGTAAGGTGTAACAATTTTTGGTGAGCCAATGCACTTATGTCATAGACAGGTATGCAAGTATGGGGTCAAAGGAAGTGCCATTTTCCTTGCACATAAATAACAATTTTGTGCTAAATGTATGCAAGTTACAATCTTCAATGGTAAAATTTTACAATACATCTTGGCAGAACACAGAGGCAAGCTATAATTTGTTTTGAAGCTTGATGAAAGTGAGGTTATCAAAGGTCAAAAGTTAGAACATGTTAGTCTAACTCTCATGAATAGAGCACTGGGCCTTGTTATCGTGATTACTATAGTGTATAGTGAGAGAGTGAAATATGTTGTCTTATTGCATTTAAAGTACCAAAGGAAAGATCACAAGATTTTGAAGATTTTCTTTTACAAGACAGAGATACCTAATATTATACACCGTCAAAATCATGGTGAAAGTTTGTATGTTGAAGGTTATGGTGAGTATCAAATGGAATGGCACCTTGTTGAGCTCTTAAAACTTTAAAGTGCATGTTTGGTGCATCAAATGCGGAGAATGGCACCTTGTTAAGCTCTTAAAACTTTAAAGTGCATGTTTGGTGCGTCAAATGCGGAGCTTCCTTGTATGTGATGCAGAGCTCTTAAAACTTTAAAGTGCATGTTTGGTGTGTCAAATGCGGAGCTTCCTTGCTTATATTGTATGTGATCTAGAAAGAAAGGTAATAATGAGAAGAAACAATGGAATGAATAGATAGGCAATGAAGGTTTTCCTACATGTGATCAATTTGTTTGCCGTGGGGGGAAAATGGTACGAGTAGATCCTAAGTGGGATCCCATCCTTGATATCCCCTTGACAAGAGTACACTTTTACACTTTGCATGCACTAGTGAGGATCGTAGACAAATTGGTTTATGAATATGTGCGTTTTGCTTATAAATGTAGCTAGCTTTTAATGCCCAAGAAGCATGTAAAAGGGGGGAAGAAGTACTGTTTGAGATGAGATTACGTCGAGGCCAATTAGAAATAAAGAAGGATGAAAAGAAGTCCGAAGCAAGCAACAATGTACCATGCAAGATGTTCTTTGGTGGCTAAAAAGCAATGAAATTGCTCTCTATACCATGAAATGAAAATGGAGAGAACTACTAGTACAATAATCAAAGAAATATAAAACATGGAAAACATTACGCATGACTGTTCTAGATTAAAGAAATGGAGGAAAGACTAGAATAGAAAAAGCAAATGTGGGGATTTCTCTTGACAAATTGGCACTGCTTTTGTAGAAGATAACATTTCGATCAGATGATTCCAAGGAGCTTAAGGAGGTAATTGGTAATTTATATGCATCATGTGTTGAAGCTTGGACTTCAAGTTGTATAACACATTATATGGTAAGTGTGATGTAATCAATTTATATGGTTTAGAAACTAACTATGATTACGTTGTTTATGGATGTAGCATATATTGAACGCTCATGTCCTTACTTTGCAAATCGGTGATATGGTCTCCACAGGGCATGAAGCGATCTCAATGGAAAGCATGATGTGCTTTAGAGAAAGCAACTACTCATGGGGGTAGGATTTATGATGTCAACAATACAATGAAACAATTACTTCTATGGTGGTATAGAAAGATAGTAATAAGGTTAGAGAAGAAGAATCGTATATCCAATGGATTAGAGGCAATACACAGAGCCATATGTCAGGTTAGAAAGACACAATTTGAGAATTCATGAGGTAGAGAGAAGCACGCTGAATGGTTGAGAACTCAAGAAAGAGAGGGAAGCAAGTGGAAAACCCGAGAGTTAAATCTTAGTAGTACTAGCGTTTCGAATGAGAAAATACAAGTTGAACTTTACACTTATGTAATTCCGCCAAGTATTGTAATTGAATTTTGACATTCCTAAAACCATGAATTGTAATTGTTCTTTTATTTTTATATTTTTCAAGTTTTACATTACACTTGTCCATGATGATGAGTAGGACATGAAGTTATGTTAGTTTTAATGTATCAACATTAGAAAAAAACGAGCTAGGGTAGACTGGGGAGTCTTGTGCAGACTCCCCAGTCTTCCCGAGCTTTTTTTTACTATGCAATACATTCGCTGCTGCTCAATAGCACAAATAGCAGCGATATTTCACTGCTGCATAGCGCTATATCATTGCCCAACATGCAATATTACGTTGTAGAGTAGCGAAATATCACTACTATTTTCACTACTGAGCAATGAACCCGTTGTAGTAAAAATACTAGTTTTTTAAGCAACAAAATGGGCCCGACATCTTCGTACCCTTCTAGTTATAAAAACTCTCCTATTTTGCTGCTAAACCCTCATTCTATTGTAGTGATTCTTTGCCCTCTTTGAACTTCTACACTTAAGATGCATAGTATTGACTTCTAGTGTATATGGAGAGAGAGAGAGAGAGAGAGAGAGAGAGAGAGAGAGAGAGAGAGAGAGAGAGAGAGAGAGATGGTAATAGATAGGGAGAGACGGGGAGGACCAAGGTTGGTGGAGGGAGCTGGGCTGGGCTGCTGGGCCGGGAGGTGGTGGGAGGAGATAGTGGTGGGGAGAGTTAGAGAGAGAGTGTTCAAAGTAGAGAGAGAGGGTAGCCAAGAAAACTCCCTCTGCCAAGCTCCTTCGGTGACACCGCCTGATGTACCACACCTCTACATTCTTCATCCACTTTAAATGAATAACATGTTTAAACGAATCATTTTTTATGTAAAGAAAGAGAAACTTTAACTACATAGCCCCATAATGATAAATTGAGAGATTTTAATCGTTTAAAAAAAATACAAACTAGATTTTTTTCCCTTGATTGTGACTTTATTTAATAAGATAAATACTAATTTGATCTATCTTTGTGATGCCCCTATTGATCTAGGCTTCCAAGTGGAGGAAGGACAGATCTATCCATGAGTCAAGGATGCAGGAAGAAGTGTTAAAGCTAGTGTTCTTGACCTCTTCTAAGATGAGGTCATCTTGGGTGAGAAGGGGGACATTATATACAACTTGCATATTGTATGAATTCTCTATAATATGGTTGTCCTTTACCCACATTGAATCTGGCATTGCCATCACATCATTAGAAGGTGATGGTAAAGGTGGTATTAAGGGTGTTTGAGAATCATGAGTATTCAAGCAAGGCACTATGGTAGTTTTTATGTTTTGGTTTAATAGATAGGGTAGCCCTTCTTGAGTAAAGGGTATGTTGCTAGATGGTACACTTGGTGGTGTTTGATTTTCTTTTGAGACTGTAGATAATGCCTCATGGAGCGTTTGTAAGTCGGAGAGAGAGAAATCATGCACGGGTTTCATGAAATGGGTGTTCTCTGTATTGGTTTGCTTCTCTGATATTCCCTGTGATGTGTTTGGATCATCATGAACTCTGGCAAAATGATGGTCAACCTTCCAACCCCCATTGATTAAGTTGTGATTAGCGAAAAAATCTCCATTTGATGATTCATTTGAAGTACTCATCTTAGTGTGCAGCAGTGGAGAGGTTTCCATTGGCTCTTCTACATTAAGCTCATGATAATTAGCCATTAAGTGGAAAGAATTACAAATTAATTTACTATGCTTGATCAATCGTCGTTTCTTGATGGTGGAGTTCCAAAAATTCTTAATCTCATTATCAGTGCGTCCTGGCAAGAAGGACGCTATACGCGACCATCTGCACGAATACACATATTACTTTAAAACTAACAAATAATTAGCATACCTTAGCTATCATTCAAAGACCAAGAATACACGGGTGTCTTTAAAAATAACAGATAGTTATAACCAAGGATTACTGAGTTAAACCTGTTTCCGAGAAGCCTCTGAAGGTGGATGATGAGCTTCACTTCGGAAGGGCTGAACGTCCCATGCTTGAGATTGGGCCTAAGATAGTTGATCCATCTCAATCTACAACTCTTCCCGCAGCGTTGGAGTCCTACAGATTTTCCGTAAACTAATTAGCATTACACCAACCTAAAAAATCATACACATTGCATCACTCTACATTAACAGGGTAGGACTTCATGAAATTGATAGACTAAGGCATAAAAGGAAGGCGAGACCTCTCTCTTTATAGTTTCCATGGACACTGCCCCATCGCCCTCTCTTCCCCACCGTTTTGACCCTTAACCACTCCTTTGTTGAAAAAAAGTTAACCACATGCACCACATGACCCAAAATGAGAGAGAGAGAGAGAGAGAGAGAGAGAGAGAGAGAGAGAGAGAGAGAGAGAGAAAGGAATTTCTTGCCAATATTTCTTTGCAAATAATCACGTTTTCATCCACTATGCAACCGAAGGACAATCTTTCCACTTTGTACTTTTCTCCACTATGGACATTCTTTCTAAGAATCTTGAGCACCGAAACTTCAAATGAAGATTTAGATCTATGTCTTGTCCTCGAGAGCACAACTTTGGTCACTCATCATTAGTCCCCCGGCCTAGATAAGATTCTTTATGAGTAGAAATAATTAAAGAAGTATTTCATGTTAGATTTTATGACAACTTTGCAAGGCAATATTCTTATATGTTTTTGCAAACAAGGACACCCAGTGAAGGATGTTGTTGATTCAGAACCTTTGGGCCATTAGGGATCTCATGTGGCTCATGAGTATGCTTAGTAGATATGGTCATACCTACCTACAATAAATACGGTTAACATGTGATGCCTCTTACTTGTAATTCGACGAATTAAGCATTGTTGTCTCTAGGGAAAAAACACTTCAACATAGAGTTCTCTTATTCCTAATACAATAAAATAAGTGGCTCATTTTTAAGGCTCATCCCATGACTTTTGGTATACATACAAAGGTATATACTTAAAAGAATGGTATCTCTTTGTGGCCTAAGATGTGTGGATGAATTTGAGAGAGAGAGCCTCTTTTTTTAGTTGTCACACATTAAAAAAAGAATCACTTCTTAGTGTACAAACAAAATTTAAATATGATAAGGCATTTTATGTATTACCCAAGAACAATTCTTATGCCATCATTTTTTTCACAACGTCTCTTCTCATTACCTACTTATTGCCATTATTTACTTACATTTGCAGAAGAAACTCACTTTGAACTTTCTGTGTGTCTTGTGATGCCTCCTTTTTTCAACTATATTTTTAAGTATAACTGATTTATAAGACATTTGATACCTATTTGAATAGGAGTGCTTTAGATATTGATCAAAAATTTATTTCACTTTGGAAAGAGAAGTTAATAAGTCGTACTTTAAAAGCCTAGATACTATACTAGTGTTATAAATGAGTTGTGGATTTAGGAGAACCTATTGAAAGTCATACAAGGCATGCAAGTTATAGCATGATTAAAATAGAACGCTTTTTTATATAGATTGTATAAAATAGAACACATTTACATTCTCCTAATTAGTTAAGATATCCATTTGCGTGGCTGCATTAGGTGACAGATAGACTGCAAATCCATGCCTAATTAGTTAAGATAGCCATTTGCGTGGCTGCATTAGATGACACATATGCTGCAAATCCATGCCTACTAGTGAAGATTAGTGTAGTTAATGTTGATAATTAGACGATAGATAGTTGCGATCAAGGCAAGTGTAATCAGAATGCAGTAGATCATCGTTAGGTTAATGGAGGATGAAGTGATTAATTACCGGCTTGCTGCGGAACCCAGCGCCAGCAGGCAACGCCGTGCTGGCGAATGAAGTGCACGAGCCGCTCGTCTTCCTCCGGCGACCACAACCCTTTACGCAGCTTCTTCTGGTCTGGACAGTTGGTGTACTGCGGCATCTCTGCGCACACTAATCTAATGAAAAAACAGCAACGTCGGATGGTTCAAACAACAACGTCGAATGCTGCACGGGCGTTCTCCTTATAATTGATTGTATTGCTCCACCCTCTCTCTCACTCTCATTTTCCACCACCTTTGATATCGTTGGACCCAAAACAATCACAGCTCAACCGCTTTGTTTTCCTGTCTCCATAGAAGTTCCCTACCCACTCACACTCCAACCTTGTCCTTTTTCTCACCACCACTTGTGTGGCCATAAATCTTCCCCCTCATACACGTGTAGCCATCAATCTTCCCCCTCATACACTCGTGTGGCTATCAATCTTCCCCCTCGTAGTTTCAAACCCTTATGCATGTGCAAAGCAATGCCTAAATAGAGATATTGTAAGTTTACCTACAATTAGTTGGGTGGTTAGCTTCAAACTTCCAATGGCATAAAGGTCACCATCCTTTATCATTCCCATACCTCTCCAATAAACCATGCCATCAATCTTCCCCCTCATACACTCACGTGGCCATCAATCTTCCACCTCATAGTTTCAAACTCTTACGCATGCAAAGCAATAACTTAAGAGAGATATTGTAAGTTTACCTACAATTAGTTGGGTGGTTAGCTTCAATCTTTCAATGGCATAAAGGTCACCATCCTTATCATTCCCATACCTTTCCTATAAACCATGCCATCAATCTTCCCCCTCATACATTGGTGTGGCCATCAATCTTCCCCCTCATAGTTTCAAACTCTCATGCATGCAAAGCAATGCCTAAAGAGAGATATATTGTAAGTTTACCTACAATTAGTTGGTTGGTTAGCTTTAAACTTTCAATGGCATAAAGATCACCATCCTTTATCATTCCCATACCTTTCCTATAAATCATGCATGGAAGAAGCTCTCTAACAAGGTTTGCAAAAAAGAAAATGAGGATTGATCAAGTGTGAAGGGGAATTGTTTAGGCACCCACAGCTGCACGTGAATGATGGACATGCATTGTAGGATAAAGAATGTTTATTGTGGTATTAGGCACCCATAACACGTGAATGATAGACATGCATTGTGTAATCAAGAACACTATAAGTGTTGTTAACAAAATCCTATAAGTGTGTCATGTGGAAATCTAAATCCCTATAAGAGCATGTTCCCACACTTATTTATAGTTGAAAGTATGGTGGAAAAAGGAAAAATTGATGAAGGAAAAACAAGGCCATGAAAAAGTGGCACAACTTTTTGAAGGTGTGCAACATGTATTTTTTCCATATGGTGTTATTTGAATTGTTGCATGGGTGGCCATTCACAAGCCTACTGAACCATCCTCATCCTCTTACTAGTGAGAATCTTCCAATGCACGGGAGTAGGCTCTTACTAGTATTATTCCATAACTAAAGATGATTCTCTTAGGGATGGCTTCATGGAGGATTTATCCTTCACAAGAAATGTATGCATCAAGTATTGTTGAGTATCAAATTAGGGTTTATTCTTCACAAGAAATGTATACTTCAAAAGAAAGTTAAGATATTGAAAAAAAGGGTAAGATACTGTAAAAAAGAACGGTAAGAAATCTACACTTCAAAAGAAAGGTAAGATATTGAGAAAAACTATTATATGCCTTTCTAGCCTCTTCACACAGAGAAATGCAAGACTGAAAATGAAATTTGGAGTCACACATCAAATTCGGAGCCTTGAGAAGAAATTTTGTTTCCAACCAATCAAAATAAGGACAACATTCTTCAAGCTACCTGATTTTAGTACCCCCCTCCCCAAAAAAAAATCTGATTTTGTGGTATAGAACTAGTGTGAGGGTACCAAAAGAGGTGTTGCACTACGGGTGTGTGGGTAGCTGGGTAGCCGGGTGAAATCATCGTGTATGACTGAGGTGTTGCACTAAGGGTGTGTGTGTAGCCGTGTGAAATCCTCATGTACGTGTACTAGGGTTCGAGAAAAAATAGGTTCTACTTAGCCTAGAACTTGTTCAACTTTAGGAAAGACCTTTTCAAATTTATGGGAGAAGGAAAAAAAAACTCTTCAAAAATTTCAAGATTTAATTATATTTTGGAGAAAATATGAAGGAAATGCCTGCTCAAAATAATAATTTCCTCCTCAACCATAGGAAAAAAGATAATTTCCTCCTCAATTATAGGAAAACAAGATTCATGTAAGCTTCGGTAAAAAGTGTTTTTCAAACACTAACCGCGTGTATGACTAGGTAAGGGAGTGGGGGAAGGACAAGTCGTCTTTTATCTCTATTCTCTTCTCTATTTATCTTAAGGAAGAGTTTCACAAAGTTTCCACTCTGTAAGAATTTGGAGGTTTGGGAAGGGGAGGAGAGGGTTTAGGTAGAGTTTGAATTCTGGAAGCCTCAAAAGACGTGCTTCGTACAGGTTTTGACAACGAAACACCTTATCAACTGAGTTACCGCCCGATGATATATGTGATAAAATGAATCTTTAACAATTAATGGTGAGCGTTTTTTGATAATTGTAAACGGCAAAACTACACTAATTAAGTACGGTAAAACTACACTAATTAAGACTAATTAAGTACGGCAAAACTACACTAATTAAGTACGGCAAAACTACACTAATTAAGTACAGTAAAACTACACTAATTAAGACTAATTAAGTACGGCAAAACTACACTAATTAAGTACGGTAAAACTACACTAATTAAGACTAATTAAGTTGCGAGTTGCGTAACGGGGCGATACTGTGCAGCACAAAACGCCAAGGCGACAGATCAAAGCAAAAGGTGATATGGAGTTTCGAACGATCACCAGGACTGTGCGGTAGGTGCAACTAATCCGAACCAATTCGCAGCTCAAGGAGCAGTTGACGCCATGATTAAGCCATAGTCGCCTGCAGTCTTGGTAAAAGGTGGCGATCACCCAAAGCGCCATCGCTGTTATAATCGAAGTTGTCTGAATTAAGCTGCATCAAAGTTCTCTGAGATCATCCACAGTCCATCGTTGTCGCGCTAAGCTGCGTCAATGGCTTATAATTTCTCTGATTAGGGTTAAACAGTGCTGCATCGCGCTGCATCAATGGCTTATAATTTCTCTGATTAGGGTTAAACAGTGCTGCATCGTTGTCGAATTTAGCTGCATCGTTGTCGTATAATTTCTCTGATTATGGCTAAATTCTGATTAACGTCTCTCTCTGAACTAGGGCTTTCTTGACTTTCGCGAGTATTCGGTAAAATGCCACTCTCTTCCATTCCCATTCACTGCTTTTCATTGATTTGAGCCCTAAAAGCTTGAATAGGATTGTCCACCGAACACCACTACTGTGGATTCTCATATTCGAAATATTGCTTTTCAAGCCCTAATTATTGCCCTAGCTTGAAAACAAATTCAATATCTCGAGTGGTTTTCAAATAGAAAACAAATTCAATATCTAGTCGAGGGTGCACTACTAAGAAACATTATGTAGCATGTCGAGGGTGCACTACTAAGAAACATTATGTAGCACGTGTTCAAAGGATATTTAAAAATGCTCTTATTTGTGAATTATTCATGAGTAAAATGATCGGAAAAAAACCTTTTTTGTAAATGTATTTCTGTAAAAATACTTTAAAATATTGAATTAAAAAACTTCTTCATTTGAACTCACGTGCTATACTTACATGTTTTTAGGTGAACCGTAACTCCCCCCTCTCCTGCCCCCGAGTTTTCTTTCTCATGTGCATGGACACACACTACAAGGGATGACTCCTTATAGACATCTTAGACTCAAGATTTTTTTCCCTTTTTCCCCTTCCATCATCGTAAAGCATCATGACAAGACCGTCGATATAAGCCCCAAGATATGCATGGGTTAATATTTTTCACCCACATGGGTTAAAGTTTCTTTCTCATGTCACCCACATGGGTTTAATTTTCTTTCTCATGTGCATGGACACACACTACAAGGGATGACTCCTTATAGACATCTTAGAGTCAAGATTTTTTTCCCTTTTTCCCCTTCCATCATCGTAAAGCATCAGTACAAGACCGTCGGTATAAGCCCCAAGATATGCATAAGCGTTCGGTAATGAGATACCAAGATATGCATAAGCATCAGTAATGAGATATATGGATGCTTATACCAACTATGGTAAATTATCGACACCTATATTGACTCTCTTGATTAACTGATACTCTATGATTGGTACCATAACACGTACTTGAATTTGAGAGATTTTGAAAGAAACGTGTTTGAAAGCATAGTTTACAAGAAGACATATTAGTACATAGAGATATGATTACATTGATATTAACATATGTATAAACATCATTTACATTGATATAAATTAGTACTACATAGTTTATACATAGGTGTATTATAAAAAAATTGGAGTAAGACTCTTGCAAAAAATTTGAGCCAAGATCTTACAAAAATCGTGAGCAAAAACTAGCCTATATATTGCATGGTCACCTATCTACTCATCATCATTTTCATCACCTTCTTCCTCATCATTATGAGCCTCTTTTAGAATTCTTTGCGTAACCATAGGCATTAATTTCATGCTACCAAACCATAAGTTAATTGAAAGCCTTGTAGCATGTAACTTATGGTTTGGTATAAGGCTATGCATAAACACATGGAGTAAATGCAAGGAATTTACTTACCAAGTATGCATAGAAGCGTCTAGTGCAATCGTTTGGCTGAGATGAGAAGCCCTCACTATAAGCGTTTGTCCCTTTACTGATGATATTTTTTAAGTGAGATGGAATTATTTTTTGCTTCCAACTCTCATCATTGGTATAAGCATCAGTATAGGTATCGATATAGACATCGATAAAAGCATCGTATAGGTATCGATATAGACATCGATAAAAGCATCGATATAGGCATCAGTAATGCTAGAACATCAAAATTATTTTTGTGTCAATTTTGAGGAAAAATCATAAGCAATCGATTTACATAAACTTCATAAATATTCCACAAGATACATTGCTCTGAAGAAGAGATCAATTTCGAATGTTATCTCTATATCCCCTACATCTTTAGCCAATATGTAACTAAAGATATTTCATTAACATCCATGGAAGGATTCGTGGAGATACTATAAGTGGATTTGATAAAAGTTGGAAGGCATCATCATCATCATCACATCGTCATGTTTAAGATCATGATTTTCGATGTCATCCTGAATTTCTTCATTATGACCATGAGTGTGATCTCTTATAATTTATAAATCTTGGGTTTGATGATCTAAAATTTATTTCTGCACAGGGTATAATCTTCTTCTTCCCCTTGCAAATTTTGTAGTTAATTTAGTTTCCTCCTCCAAGTCTTTAGTGCATGTTATAAAAGATAAGGAGCTCCATGCATGTATAGAAGTGATCTCTATGCATGCATAGGAGTCTCTATATGCCCTATGCATTTATATAGTGCTCTATTCATAGATATAGCTCTCTAGGCATGTATAGGGCTCTCTATGAGATGTGGACATGTATAGGGCTCCCTATGAACTCAACGCATGCATAGAGGGCTCTACCTTAAGGATAGAGCTCTCTTGACAGTGTTGAGGTAGTACAAAGGTATTTTTCTCATCATTCCAAAACTTGGTAGAATCAATTTGAAATAACCCATTTGGATGTTTCTTCACGGTTGCTTGAGCACCTCTATATATCACCTTGAACCATTTGACATCAAAGATGAATAGAATCAATGCTCTAAATCCAACCTCAAGAATATCCTGAATAGTTCCACAATACTCAAGATTGTCCTCTATGACATTGGTATCATGTTTACAGGCTCTACTTTCTTGCTCAAAAGTTACCATCACACCACAATCAAATGTCAAATAAAATGGATTAAGATATAAAGTATCTTCTCAATGGGTGCACCAAAATAATGGCTGATATTTTTCTAGAGATGGCCTCTATAGCCCTCTAGGAAGATATACCTTAAGTTTTCTAGATTAGAAGTGTTTAGAATTTTCTTGTGGTGGTACGTTCTTGATACATCTCATTAGTAGCAAGAAGATCACCTACTTGCCCTGACATATTCATGGCTTGTATAGTGATGTCACTCCTACTAATAGCATGTATACCTCCACCATCTTTAGGGACGAAAATGACCCCAATGGAGCCTTCCTCCTCACGGATTGGGAGTGTAAGCATTGCCCTTGGTGAATTAACATGAAGAGAGGTGAGTGCTTTGAAGAGGAGAAGGAGAACTACCTTCTCGCCACTTTGAAGGAAGAGTGTAAGTCCGATTCTAGATCATCAAGAGAGATGACTGAGGAAAAAAGGAAAACAATGGAGGTCTAGTTAAAATCTCTCAAGAAGAAAGAATGGCAAGAGAGGAAAGCTCTCTGTTTCTTCACCATTGTCATGTCTTGAAATTCATCTCTCTTCTTGAATCCTCATCTGTCTCCTTGAATCCTCATCTCTCTCTTTTCACACTCACTCACATCATGGATATCTTTCACCCTTCATAGCTTTCTCTTCTCTGATTCTATGAATGCCAATAATAAACACATGAACTTGACCATGTACTTTACCTCTAAGATATCAATGGATAGAAGAATGTCCATGCCACATGCACTCATCTGAACTTCAATAGCATGTCTACTAGACTTGCTGTCTCCAATGATGTCTACATCACTGCCTCCTTGTGAACTATGGTCGTTGGAACTAACCCCTTTGCCTATGGATGCTTAGTTAGTTTGGTAGACACCACTACAGAATCGCTCATCTCATCCTTCTCCAATGATGTCTCCATCACTACCTCCTTGTGAACTATGGCCACTGGAACTAACCCCTTTGCTTATGGATGCTTAGCTAGTGTGGTAGACACCGCTACAAAATTGCTCATCTCATCCTTATCCTTAATGGATTTGGAAAGAAAAGTCCAAAACTCTCTTATTACTCTTCCATATCCTCAAAAGCCTAAATGGACTTCCCCCCAGTGTTCGATTGATAACACTTGAAGGTAGCAAGGAGAGGAGAATGCATGAGTCTTACCGTCTTCTTGCACCTCAAGCCAGTCTTGGTAGAGTAACCCTCTCTTGTGGAGAGCTAGGGTCCTCAACCTTACCTCCTCAGTGTCACCCATAAATGAGCTTAGAAAATGATTAGAGAGCAAAGAGAGAGAGAGAGAGAGAGAGAGAGAGAGAGAGAGAGAGAGAGAGAGAGAGAGAGAGAGAGAGAGAGAGAGCAAAAGAAAGCTCAACCTCTACTTTGATTCCGTGGTGAGACAGAGAGTATGAAAAAGAGAACATACGTAAGCATAATCACTACCCTTACAATCTAAGCATGCATCCAACAAAGAAGAAGATAGAAAGTATACAAGCAACTTCAGTCATAAGAGCAAGAAGACAAACTAAATTGTGCGAATGGGATTATGTGTTTTCTCATTAGTCGAAATGTCTTAAATACAAGACTCATTTGCACAAATGTCGACTGCTCAAATAATGTGTGAGGGCCCAATAAGTTAGTCAAGGTTAATTTCCTAGTCTAATTATGCATTATCAACATTACACAAGTCGTAAGCTTGGTGCTTGACTATCTTCTACTATTACATAAGTCGTAAGCTCTAAGATTTTTCATAATCATTTTACATAAAGCGCATATTGCACAAGTACAAAAAATATGGCTTGAAAGTATTGCTGCACGTTTTGAGTAATGTTAGCCAATGTGGTTAACATACCCCCCTCCCTAATCATGATTGTGTCCTCAAAATTGGCAGTGAAGGTGACTAAGATGCTAGTGGTAAAAGACACCCATGTTGAAGTTTCAATAGAAATTTCATGTCTTGGGTGGTTTAATGACAGGCTTTGTAGGATGTCCAAAAGGCTATTTCAAACATTTATGTATCTAGGCAAAAGGAAAGGAAAATCAGATGCGAATAGGAAATAATTAGGGCTAGAGGAAGATTTCAGAAGGGATCAAGGAGTTACTGATCAGACAAATCACGGATGTGCTACTGATCAGACAAATCACAGATGTGCTATAGACTCTCATCCACTTCATATAACCAAAGGCTCTGATACCAACTGTAAGATCCCTGTTCCCACCGAGCAACGAATTCGGGGTACTGGCAGCGGAAGTAGCGCTTCTCGCGCGGGACAGGGGTCCCACACTCGGGGCCTCGCCCACGGATATCCGGATAAGAGACTAATCCGTCGGTTGTTCCAAAACCGAACCCGGAAAAACTTCCTTTACCGGAAAGCACGGGCGATTCCACCAGGATAACTTTTTACTCTAACGTAGTCAAGATCATTTCTGATCGAGATGATCCGGTTACATCTATAAGATACTTAGTCAGTTCAAGGAAGAAACTTGCACTTGGATCATTGGGATCAACGCTTTTTTCCCCATTCAAGAGGCACAGCCGTTGATTCCTATCCATAGAACAGTTACTGTCCGGGATTTATTTATTTTTTTTTCTATCGTAAAAACAAAAGTTTGAGTCTCGGTTTACGGATCCATCAGTCCAGCCTAACCCCATCCAGTCCCATGGGTTAGCCAACCGCCCAACCACTGTAGTGATGGGATCCAATTAAGAATTTGGTTAGGTTTTGTCCCGGGTACCAAGGAAAAGAGTTCCAAGGCCCCCTAGCCGGATGTTCATGCAAAATAAAACTAGTCACACCACTCACACACCCAATATGAAATTGCCTTTTTTCAACCAGATTCAACCAGTTTAAAACAATCCTTTAATAAAACCATAGTATCATTGATCACCATCTTCCAATTTATCCAATTGATTCTTAATTTCCCATCATTCCTTCATCAGAGTATCTATGGCATCATTGGCAACTAGAACGCTCAGGAGCCGTTTCGATAGTTCCTAGCCCATAATACTTGGCAATATAATCACTTAACAAGATGGACTCTCGTTGAAGATCAGCAAGATCAACCAACAGATCCATATAAGGAGCCATGGACTCATCCATTGAAGACCAGCAAGGTCAATCAACCAGATCCATGCTCGATTTCAGAAAACAACTCCAACTCGGTTCCAATATCTTCCTCGACGCACGCTGTCGTGAAGTGTGCGGAATAGCCAGGAAAGTACGAAACTTCTAGCTGTGAGAGTTGGTGTCGAACCTAACAAGGAAACTCAAGTACAAGATTTCCCAAGGAGTATTGAACATCATTGTTTCCAATGACAAATACATGTGTCCACTTCCCTCAATACAACCTTGAATTCCTCCAGATGATTGCACAGAATTGCATGAAATCCTTTGAACCATTCACATGTGGGCATCACAAAGATTTCCAATTATTCCAATATACATGTGGCCAGTTACATCCATTACATCCAGTGCCCTCAAATCCTTTATTTCGGAATGTCCTTTGTCACCTGAAAACCTGCCTTAATATCCTAACATCTCACAAGCAAAAATTGCATTTGGCATAGCTTTCACATACTCATAATTTTCAAAATCCATATGAGACGAAGGTATGGCAAATTTCCCTCAGCTTCAATGCATTTTTCACCAATCACCGAGCTCCAAATTCCTTAGCCTTTTTCCCATGCTCTCTCTATTCAATTCCAATTTCTTTTTGGTGTATCTAATATTTGATTTTCTCCATTCATGTATAGTGAGAATATTTTATTTAAGGGAAATAAGCAAACAAACACTTAGCTGGCGATTTGAAAACGTGCTTCTCTTTATTTACATCACCAACCACAAGCTATGCGCCGGATATTCGAAGGTGGTAAATCGCAAGCAGCTTCGCTGTGTATTGTCCTTCCAAAGTAGATTTTTCCCAGATTTGTATCATCATATAGTACTAGAATTATTCTCTAATTCTAGCACCTACAAAGCATATACAGTATATATATTCAAAAGATCCAAATCTCTGGTAGGTTCGACGCTGAACTTCGACGCTGTATATTAATTTTCCCACACTGGTTTCCGCCGTGAAGCTCCGGCCTTTTTCCTCTCTTTCCCCACGGCGATCTAGGCGGCCCCCCCCCCACATTCTGCCAGCTGTCCATGCCATAAGGAAAAGCTGCGCCTTTTTCTAGAAGTCCCCCCCCCCACGTTTTGTTAACCTTAACACTAAGGTTATTAAACATAACCTTAGCATTAAGGTAGCAAAGCTTAACCACAAGACTCCCGGCATTAGCACCATGTTTTAAGTCTTAACCACAAGACTCCCGGCATTAGCACCATGTTTTAAGTCTTCACTCTCTGCATTAGATACACGTAAGATACTTATGCTTCTACATGATGATCCATGAAGTCCAAGTGCAGCTTTCTATCCCCACATTTCCCAAACATTCAATGAACTCTTCGGCACTGTGATACCTTCATAATTTATAAGTCATCATATCGGCCCATGTGATTTATAGAATCCCCAATTGCCCATTCAAGTATTTCTTCATGCCTTTATAAATGCATTCCTTTGTGCATTGGTATGCCCTCATGCCATCATATATATCTGGATGCTTCTAACTTGCCCATGAACTCTGAGTAACAGCAAAAACATCATCCTCCATACTCATATACAAAAAAAAAACTCCTAAATCTGACTCAGCCTCAGCTTGTCTTATTGAACCTCATATACAATATGAACATATGTACATGGCATCATATAATGACTCATCATGGCACTTAACCCATGCATCTGGATGTGTATTTGACGGCCTCACATGCACGGTTTCATATCATAGACGTGCCATGGCACGACATCCACCCCCTCTAAACCTGCACATCCTCTGGTATGTGCCAAATCATCATCAAGGTCCACATATAACTGAATGTCGTCTTCATCTTCTGCAGTTCCAGGAAGATCATCCTCTTCCTCTTCAATCATATCCATACTTCCACTGTCAAGCTTCTCATCCTGAATCTCTTGTGAATCAAAAGGATCACCATCATGCCTTCTTTTAAATATCTTGATTCTTTTGCCAGCCACAAGATTCTTTACTTCTGTTCCATCAAGCTCACACAGAGTATATGTGGCATTTCCATGCACATGCCTGACAATGTAAGGGCCAAACCATCTTTTTGCAAATTTTCTTTGAACAGTGAATTGGTTGTCAAGGCTACTATCATACATTAGAACCCAATCACCTTCTTCAATAGGTTTTGGCCGGAGTCTGTGTCTACTATCAAATCTTTCTTTATTTTTCAACCTTGCATCTTTCAGGCGAGCTTTAGCAAGCTCTACATCTTCAGGCCTCCTCTCCAACTGTCTTATTCGCAATGCAAGGAGGTCATCTCTGCTCAATCCTTCTACCCAGGGCAATACATTCCAAGTTAGAATTACTTCTTCAACTGGCATCACTGGCTTCTGACCATACATTAATTCAGCAGGCATGTATCCTGTCACTGAGCTATGAGTCGTACGGTCAGCCCACAAGGCATATGGTAACAGCTTTGGCCACACTCTCATCCTTTCTTTGCATGCCTTAGCCAAAGCTTTAATGATTGGAGGATGTCCTCGCTCACTTTTCCCATTGCCCTCAGGATTGTAAGCACATGTTAGAGACAGTTTGATACCAATTCTAGAGAAGAATTCCCTTGCTTCTTCAACATCTAACTCTCCCCTATCAGCTGTTATTTTCCCAACACAACCATATCGGCAGATCACATCTTCCAAGAGAAATTTGCATACTGTTTCCGTACTCTTTGTTCTAAGGGCACGCCCTTCTACCTGATTTGTCAAATCTTCTCTTGCAAGTGCTATATACCGCATCTGCCAAATTCCCAAAGGCATTGTAACTAGATCCACTACCCATTTGTAGTGCATGGCAGGTGGGTAGGTTGGTTGCAAGCCATCACGATGCCTCACATTTGAGTACATTTGGCATACCATGCATGTTTCCACATATTGGGAAATATCCTTGTACATTCCTCTCCACCAATATTTTTCCTTTATTTTGGTATAAGTGGCCCACACACTTCTATGCCCAGCCCAGAGACTCTCATGGAACTCTTTCACAAGCTTCCCTTGAGTCTCTTTATCACATATGACTCTCTGTGGCATAGCATTCCTCTGTTAGGATGTTTCCAGAGATACCCATCCTTTAGAAAGTAACCATATGCCTTTCTGCGGATCCTCTTAAATTCTGAGTCAGACCAATTCTCTTGCCTTGTCAGAGTGCTCAAATATTGACCAATAAGCAACCAATCCCCTTCATATATTTCCTCAATAAAAGACTCAAGTGCATTTGATAGGCAAATATGATCCCCCTTTGCATATGCTGTAGTATAGAACTTTGTACCCACATCATCAATGTCACTAACCATCTCTTCCTCATCTTCATACCTGGCTCTTGATAGCATATCTGCAACTGGATTATCTTTTCCCGCAATATGCTCAAACTCAGGATTTAGTGACTTGATATAAGCAATCCACCTAAGCATATAGCAATATCTGGAGTGGTACAACTTGTTATCATCCCAAGAAGTGGCAAGCAATCAGTCTCCACAAGTACAGATGTCCCAATAAGATATTCTTTTTCACATTTTAGAGCAGTGACTATCCCCCATAATTCTCTCTTAATCTGTGGATACTTTCGCTGCCGAAAGCTTAATACCTTTGCTCCAAATCTAATTACATACCTATGATCATCCTCATCATCTTGCCCTACTGCCCATCCAATCCCAGTAGGACTAGTATCAACTGTAACAATCACAGGCCTGCCACACTCATAATCTGCCTTTCTCAAAATGGGTGATGATTGGAGCAAATATTTCAGCTTTCGCATAGCTTTAATATGTACTGCACTCCACAAAAAATTTTGATTTTTCCTCAAAAGCTGATAAAGAGGATCTGCTACATGTGCATAATGTGGGATCCAAATAACATAAAAGACGCATGCTCCAAGAAATCTCCTCAGCTCTGTAACATTAATGCATATTTCCTTCATTCTTTGTATTGCATCTATCTTGGCTGGACAAGGACGGCGTCCACTAGTACTACAAAGATGTCCCACTATTAGCACTTCACCAACCCCAAACACCGATTTTTGCCCAGATAAAGTAAGATTCACTTCTTCAAGCCTGGATAGAATCATGTCACAATCCTTTATATGATCTGCCACAAACTTGCGGCACCCTTTTGAATCCAAATTCTCATCTTTGTCTTTCTCATCACAGCCCTTTATTGGCACATCATCCAAAAATGGCATAGTTTTCTGTGGTATGAAGTCCCGTAAGACTTTATTCATTCCATTCATCATATGTGCCACTGAGTTAGTGGCTCCCTGTGGTAAGGTACACATCCTTACTAATCCCAAAGGAGTTCTCATTGTGGTCAAGTCCCTGCTTTGTATATCCAGCTGGAACTGATCATATCCCGAATACAGATCACCCATAGAGTATATAGCTTTCCCTGCAAATGCTTCTGCAAACTCATCCACAATTGGACCTGCTCCCACATTCCTGATTGTGACTTTGTTTACAGGTTGCATATCTTGAATAAAGCGCAATGTCCCATTTTTCTTTGGTACAGTAAACCATCTGTTGGAATATGGGGCACATGAAGGCTCCAAGATTCCCATCTTGATCTTTTCCTTTAATAATTCCATCAACTTTGGCAAGAGAGCCTTTGGTACTGGAATTGGCCGCAGGTTCCAGGGCACATGTGGAACAGTAAAGATCACCATTGGTGCTGTTACACTTGGATCAACACAACCAATCTCATGCGGCTGAAAGGCAAAAGCTTTCCCATGTTTTACAAGCATCTCCTCAAAGCATTCCCTTTCAACTGGCAACAGAAAATCCCCCTCACCAATCTTCAGCTCTTTCAGAGTTTCTTGAGTAAATTTATGCCCAATTTTCTTAGGATCTCTAAGATTTGGCTGCATAGAAGCTTCATCTATCTTCTCCTTGCTTCCTGGTGGCAAGGGCAAGGCAACTGGCTTCACCTTTTTTGCAACCGTTTTGTACTTTGTATCAACATGAGCATCCATCTCACAATTCATGTTTTTACATTCCACCCCCTCAAATTCCTGGATTATATCATACATCTCCACAGATGACACCTTTATCACTTCATTTCCACCCTGTAAGCATGCTCTTCTCATATCAAAAAGTACATCCATAGTATCTATAAATGACACCTCATCAAGCACCCCTGAAATAAACTCATTCTTCTCCAAAAGACCACACTGCTCAAAACTTTTTTGTTCATTTTGTATATGTTTTTGCATGCCACGCTTTAAATCCTTGCTTTTAACAAAAACCAGTGACCCATAGCTGGAGAATCCCTGAAAATTTGCTGAAAAACTATTTACATTGATTGAGTCCTGCGAGAACTCATTTCCCCTTGTACCATTGGAATCCCGCTTTACAATGGCACCTGGCCAAAATCCCTCATCTCCCTGTAATTCATAAACTCTCTGTTTATCTTTGGGAGTGACTGTGCCCTAAGAGATTCACGATTCCTTTCATGATTAATGCAAACTGTCAAAAACTGAACAGCCTTTTTGCCATCTTAACTCCTTATTCTTGCATAAGCTGAACCATCATCCAAAACCTTTGTTTCCATCCTTACAGCTGTAATGTAGGGTTGCCCAAGAATGAGGGGATACGATGACATCTCCTGAACAAAGAAATTCTGATCATCCTTCACATCCCCTATAGTTACCCTTACATTTGGACATGCTGCATAAAGCTCTCCAGATGAATCATTAGCTGCTTTAATCATCCACCCATGATCCACATCCATTGGCCACTTACATTTGTTGTAGAGATTTTTAGCCATAAGATTTATTTCAGACCCATGATCAATTAGAGCGACATATGGCTCTTCCAAATCACCTATCTTGACAAGGGTTTCAGTGGTGGCTCTTGCCCAATGGCTCCTGGAGTAATGACTCTTTGTAAGAACTTCTTTTTCATCATCCTCTTCCACAAAACGCACTTGTCGTGCCCCATCAGCAGAGTGATTACATTCCACCACATTTTCTCTCTCTTCCTTTTTCTGTACCTGTACACCATGAGTCTTAGAAGTGCTTGCTTCCCCTTGTGATGGAATAGATTCAATTATGGACTGCCTTTTTCTTCGTATAATATCAATTATCTCATCATGAAATTCTTTCTTTGCAATCCCCAAGACTTCCCCTAGTGTGAATTCCACCCTGCTGTTTAGAATTCTCTCTTCAAGCACCTTTTTGAGATCTGTTGCAACTTCAATATCAGATTGAAGCTTGTAGAGTGGACTTTTTCCTTTACCCTTCTCCTTCATTTTAACTGGCACTTCTTCCATTGAAACATCATGTGGAGGTCTGCTTTGCTGTGGAGGCATATGTGATGGCCCAGGATCCTTCTTTTCACTTCCACGTGTAACTCTTTTTGATGGCCCTCCTTCCTCATTTTCCCTTTTACGTTTCTCCTCTACCTGTGCCTCATTATTTTGACATTTGGCAATATAGGCATGAATGGATAAAGAATCCACAGGCTCCTCCCAGCCAGTCTCAAGGCGTATACAATCACCTGCCTCATGCAAAGCTTGCTTTGACACTTTCCTTGATGCAATTAATTCCATTGTTGACGGCCAAAAATTCTCATTCTCATAATCCTCATCATTCTCAAATCCCTGCTTTTGTTGACCAACCTTTAATCCATAGGTTGCTGCCTCGATCATAGAAATGGCATGACTAGCAGCCATATCTTCTACCAGCTTTTTCATCCCTCCTTTCCCAAAGTTTGTACTCAATGGAAGTCCAGTTTCTGTAAGATGGATTTTCCCATCTTTGAAGAACACAAGTTGATTTTTAAGAGCTTCTTTATAGCTGGTACAATCCTTCTTTGCATGCTCTGGGTCATCACACCATATGCATCTATATGTAAACCCTTCTCTGATTTGAGGCCTTTGCATAGAAACCTGCCCCAATGGTAGACCTTTTTCTTCGATCCTGGACATCTTTAATTTTAAATCACGCATACCCTTGATAAGCTCATCCATCGGCCCATCTATCTTAGGAATTGTAGCTACTGGCTTGGATAAATTCTCAGGGATAACAGCAGCTATGGGGGTTGCAGAGCCCATCACCATTTTATCCCTCCTCCGCTGCCGCTTTGCTAGCATAGTGACTGCATCCTCAACATCATTCCAGTCACTCTTTAATCCTTGCTCTGTATTTTTATCCTCAAGGAGGATTTCCAATGTCTCCTGGAGATCTTTCCCAGCTGCCTGCAAGAAGAGCTCTGTTTTTTCTCTGTCCAAAGTTGCACGCTCTATTCTTGACAACTGGGCATAACGCTTCTCAAACTCCCTTAACAATTCCGTGGCAGAAATTCCCATTTTAGGTTTTGTGACCCATTCCAAAAAAGTTCGTTTAGTCACTCGCTCAGAATCCTCCATGAAGTATTCATCTTTTAAGGCAAGCTTGAATTCTTCCCAATTTCTGCCACCCTGTGCTGTCTGCAATCCTTTTATGCGCTCTCTTATTTCAGGAACGCATACCAACTCAAAACTTCGAACCATATCCTCCTCGGTCACCCTATTTAGCTCCATCTCCTTTATATAATTGCGCAGATACTTTGTAATGTCCTTCCCATCAAATTGATCTACCTTTTTCACAATTGATTGTAAGGCTTTGGTCATGGAAATCTGTCCCCTCTCAGCAGCTTGTTGCTGTTGCATGTACATGGAAAACATTTGGAACATCTGCATAACTCCAGGGTCAAAATGAACCCCCTGGCCCTCAGAATTCTCAGCCATAGCTTCCCTGTATGTTTCACTACACTCTCACCCCAGCAGCTTCACGTCGGGTTCACCAGATTTGTCGTGAAGTGTGCGGAATAGCCAGGAAAGTACGAAACTTCTAGCTGTGAGAGTTGGTGTCGAACCTAACAAGGAAACTCACGTACAAGATTTCCCAAGGAGTATTGAACATCATTGTTTCCAATGACAAATACATGTGTCCACTTCCCTCAATACAACCTTGAATTCCTCCAGATGATTGCACAGAATTGCATGAAATCCTTTGAACCATTCACATGTGGGCATCACAAAGATTTCCAATTATTCCAATATACATGTGGCCAGTTACATCCATTACATCCAGTGCCCTCAAATCCTTTATTTCGGAATGTCCTTTGTCACCTGAAAACCTGCCTTAATATCCTAACATCTCACAAGCAAAAATTGCATTTGGCATAGCTTTCACATACTCATAATTTTCAAAATCCATATGAGACGAAGGTATGGCAAATTTCCCTCAGCTTCAATGCATTTTTCACCAATCACCGAGCTCCAAATTCCTTAGCCTTTTTCCCATGCTCTCTCTATTCAATTCCAATTTCTTTTTGGTGTATCTAATATTTGATTTTCTCCATTCATGTATAGTGAGAATATTTTATTTAAGGGAAATAAGCAAACAAACACTTAGCTGGCGATTTGAAAACGTGCTTCTCTTTATTTACATCACCAACCACAAGCTATGCGCCGGATATTCGAAGGTGGTAAATCGCAAGCAGCTTCGCTGTGTATTGTCCTTCCAAAGTAGATTTTTCCCAGATTTGTATCATCATATAGTACTAGAATTATTCTCTAATTCTAGCACCTACAAAGCATATACAGTATATATATTCAAAAGATCCAAATCTCTGGTAGGTTCGACGCTGAACTTCGACGCTGTATATTAATTTTCCCACACTGGTTTCCGCCGTGAAGCTCCGGCCTTTTTCCTCTCTTTCCCCACGGCGATCTAGGCGGCCCCCCCCCCACATTCTGCCAGCTGTCCATGCCATAAGGAAAAGCTGCGCCTTTTTCTAGAAGTCCCCCCCCCCACGTTTTGTTAACCTTAACACTAAGGTTATTAAACATAACCTTAGCATTAAGGTAGCAAAGCTTAACCACAAGACTCCCGGCATTAGCACCATGTTTTAAGTCTTAACCACAAGACTCCCGGCATTAGCACCATGTTTTAAGTCTTCACTCTCTGCATTAGATACACGTAAGATACTTATGCTTCTACATGATGATCCATGAAGTCCAAGTGCAGCTTTCTATCCCCACATTTCCCAAACATTCAATGAACTCTTCGGCACTGTGATACCTTCATAATTTATAAGTCATCATATCGGCCCATGTGATTTATAGAATCCCCAATTGCCCATTCAAGTATTTCTTCATGCCTTTATAAATGCATTCCTTTGTTTATTGGTATGCCCTCATGCCATCATATATATCTGGATGCTTCTAACTTGCCCATGAACTCTGAGTAACAGCAAAAACATCATCCTCCATACTCATATACAAAAAAAAAACTCCTAAATCTGACTCAGCCTCAGCTTGTCTTATTGAACCTCATATACAATATGAACATATGTACATGGCATCATATAATGACTCATCATGGCACTTAACCCATGCATCTGGATGTGTATTTGACGGCCTCACATGCACGGTTTCATATCATAGACGTGCCATGGCACGACAACGCGTGGGTATCCTAGGCGACCCAGAGCCCGAGCACCGTATGGTCAGCACCCTCTAGGATCCTTCGCAGGTAACCTAGCGCTTCACGCATAGGCCGCTTCCTTGGCCCCTCATCCACCGTACCGGAAGCTCACCATTTTAATCGCACCGAGGCTGGTCAAGACCTCGGCCGACCTTGCTACGCGAGACGTCCTTCATTGACTCCCCGTCAGCAGTTGCAACTTTCTCATCACGACCTTAATCACAAGACGGTCAAAATGCTCCCCCCAGCATTCTTGACATAAAACAATCATTTACAAACAGCATTTACAAACAGCATTTACAAACAGTTTACAATACAATTTCTATTTTAACTTTCATTTTTCCACATTATCCCTCCTCAATCTACATTACTTATTCCATATTCCATTTATATGTATACTCATCCCATCACATCATTTCCATCTCATCACTTCAGATTCCCTCACATCACAATCGTATATTCACATCCATACATCCACAACTATATGCGTACATTCACATCTACATGCATACATCTACATCCCTATGCATACATCCACATCCACATTCACATTCACCTCCATACATCTACATCTACTTGCATACATCCACTCCACATTCACATCCACGTCTATACATCTACATCTACATGCATACATCCACCTCTACATCCACATCTACGTCTATACACCTACATCTACATGCATACATCCACATCTCCATTCACATCTACATCTATACATCTACATCTACGTATACATCCACATCTCCATTCCCATCTACATCTATACATCTACATCTACATGTATACATCCACATCTCTATTCACATCTACATCTACATATATACATCCACATCTCCATTCTCATCTACATCTATACATCTACATCTTCATGCATCCACCCACCTCCACATCCACATCTACATCTATACATCTACATCTACATGTATACATCCACATCTCTATTCACATCTACATCTATACATCTACATCTACATGTATACATCCACATCTCCATTCTCACCTACACCTATACATCTACATCTACATGCATCCACCCACCTCCACATCCATATCTACATCTATACATCTACATCTACATGCATACATCCACCTCCACATTCACACTCACATCCATACCTCTACATCTACATGCAAACATCCACATCTCCATGCATAATAAAATTCTTTTAATTAATCTAGGATGATAGTTCCTAGAATATGGTAGGAAGTCCTCTTTTTATGAAATTATTTTATGCGTAATTTCTATAAAAATTTTGCCATAGCTCCGCTACTATGACTGATAAATCTCAATTTTTTCTAAGGGATAAGGCTCATTATTAAAGAAATAATTGGAATGGTCTCTAATTGGATCATCAATCCATAATGGTCTCTAATTGGATCATTAAGAAAATAATTAGAATGGTCTCTAATTGGATCATCAATCCATAATGGATTGAGTCATCAATATACATAAACTAAAAGCATAGAAAAAAGCCATTAATTTGACCTCAAGCATAGTTTAATCTTGGATTAAGGAAAAGCCTTATGAAAAGCTTCATTTGGATTGAAAAAGGGTCATGAGTATGATCCTTTCTTAAGTGAGAGAGAGAAAAACCATTAGAATTAAATATAAATAGAAATTAACTTCAATAGCATTTATTAAATTATGTAACTCTTCACTACTATTCACCAATTAACTTCAATAGCATTTAAAAAAACCATACCAATTAAGCTTCTCAAGCTTGAGAGGGGTTGAGAAGAGAGAAACATTGAGAATTTATAGAAAAGATCATAATTCACTATACTTATCTTATAATTTGCTTGATTCTTTGTTCACGGTAGAGGCCCCCAACCAATCAATTGGTTTAATATGTTGATGGAGCCACCAATGGAGATTGAAGAAGAAAGAAGTATCAAAAACTAGTGAATTATAAAAGAATTCACAGTTCTTGGCTTAGGTAGAGTAGAGTAACAATGCATAAGACACTCTATATTTTGGCTTAGGTGGAGTAGAGTAACAAAGCATAAGACACTATATATTTTGGCTTAGGTGGAGTAGAGTAACAAAGCATAAGACACTATATATTTTGGCTTAGGTGGAGTAGAGTAACAAAGCATAAGACTCTATATTTTTTTCAACAAGGGGAGGCTTCTATTTATAGGAAAATTTGAGCTCCTAACCAACCAAACTGATTCTAGAATTTTCCAAGTCAGTTTGGTCACTTTTTGACCATTTTTAGGTCAGTTAAGCTAACTTTTTGGAACTAGACTTGAATGAGGAGAGAGGAGAGATGAAATATCTCAATTTTTATGAGTTTAAAACTCATTCAAGCATGTGAAATATGCACCTCCTTTAAAGAACTCTCCTTCCTTACATATGTGTCATAGTTTTTTTTATTAATAAACCTTGTACATTTTCAACTCTTCATCTTATGTGAAATATGCACCTCCTTTAAAGAACTCCCCTTCCTTACATATGTGTTTTTTAAACTAATAAACCTTGTACATTTTCAACTCTTCATCTTATGTGAGCATTTACTCCTTTTTGGATACCCAAAATATCTCATATTTTTAATATTGCTCATAGTTTTTTACTAATAAACCTTGTACATTTTCAACTCTTCATCTTATGTGAAATATGCACCTCCTTTAAAGAACTCCTCTTCCTTACATATGTGTCATAGTTTTTTTTTAACTAATAAACCTTGTACATTTTCAACTCTTCATCTTATGTGAAATATGCACCTCCTTTAAAGAACTCCTCTTCCTTACATATGTGTCATAGTTTTTTTTTAACTAATAAACCTTGTACATTTTCAACTCTTCACCTTATGTGAGCATTTACTCATTTTTGGGTATCTTCTTTTTACAAATTGGATTTATCTCCTCCCTACACATGTATTGATGCTATTGGCCCATAGGAACCTTAATTGGACCATAGTCTAAAGATTTCTGAAAATCTAGACCCTTAGGCTAAGGTTCTTTATACCTATTTCCAATTAATTCTAATTGCACATTGGAAAATTCTTTTTGAATTTCTGTTTCAGGGGAACTTATTTTAATAAGATGAGTTATTTTTCTATCCAAAAATATTCATAATCTGAATATTCTCTCTCTAGAATAATTTTCTCTCTCTAGGCTAAAACAGTTAGAAACAAGGTCTTTATATTTCTGAAGAGGGATTGATTACAGGGAAAGATACTAGACATCAAAAAGGGGGTTGGGGGAGGAATCTTACATTCTACGCCACTTAAAAAACGCGAGATGTCCTCATCTCGCAACTTGGGATAATTTCGCAAGATGCACGAATATGAGACTTAGAGAAAAATTTTAATCACGATTAACCACCAAGAAAAGTCTTAAAGAGAGCAAGATTCAAAATAAGAACAAGATTTAAACTTTATTCATTCTTGGAACTTATACAGTAAAGATAGAAGAACTCTTTACACTTCCATAAGCCCGTCCATCATATGGTCACAAAAGCAGTCCTCACAAGCTGCACAAGTATAGGGTAACTCATCTATGGGAATGATTCTGCTGGTTATTGCCGCACCTATCTCAGTGGTATGAGGTGATCTAACAAAAGGACCTCTGAGAGGCAAGCCAAAAACGGGATAAAGGCATATCTTCTCATGAGGAAGAAAACACGCCCGTAAGAAGACCCGCTCAGAAAACCCAAGATGTCTTGATCTCATGACGCAGTAGTATCGGGGGCCCAAACCCAAGGCTTCAATAACCATGGCCAAGCGGACATTGTTACGAAAGTGCTGCTGACCCCAGGGTGTTACCCTAGTTATGTTTTGATAGGTCCGCCATTTGGTCTGCGCTACAGAAGTTCCTAGGTGAGGAAAAAGTGAACGCTCATACTGTTCTATAAAGTCTTTCTTCACAGACTCTCTTGCGTCTTGAAGGTGAGAAATCATCATGGATAAAACTAGTTCTTGTTGCCAAGCCATGAAGGAGATTAAGAAAGAAAGGAGATTGATGGGAGTAAGATTACTGTGAGCGACAAGTAAAAGTTACGACTTATATAAAGGAAGGAGCTAGCGTAACCTAGAAGCCAACGGTAACTTGACACTGAAGTTTTACCGTCTTTCCATGATTTATGTTTGACACATTTTTCTATAGAAGGCATTAAGAATTTTGAGATGAGGAGATAAAAGAAGCTTGTAGGCTAAGTCACCTATTTTCATTGAATTCAGATATAAGGGTCACAATATTTGGGGGATAACTTCTTATACTCCCCAAGAGATAAAGAACTTCTTTTGGGCCGTACTCGAATGAAAACCAAAACCTTGGTATCCAAAACATCGATTCTCACTTCTGAACTCATTGTTCTAAATCCTTAAAACAGGTGGGACTCCTGAGAAGTATTCTAGGGAAAGGGTCTTCCTTTTTTTAAACAGAAACTTTCTTTTATTTTAGAGAGGGAATAATTATAAGATCAGAAAGGGAGATTCTTACTCATGTATACCTCGAAGGCTGGGGAGGAATCTTACAAGTTGGGTGGTTAGCTTCAAACTTCCAATGGCATAAAGGTCACCATCCTTTATCATTCCCATACCTCTCCAATAAACCATGCCATCAATCTTCCCCCTCATACACTCACGTGGCCATCAATCTTCCACCTCATAGTTTCAAACTCTTACGCATGCAAAGCAATAACTTAAGAGAGATATTGTAAGTTTACCTACAATTAGTTGGGTGGTTAGCTTCAATCTTTCAATGGCATAAAGGTCACCATCCTTATCATTCCCATACCTTTCCTATAAACCATGCCATCAATCTTCCCCCTCATACATTGGTGTGGCCATCAATCTTCCCCCTCATAGTTTCAAACTCTCATGCATGCAAAGCAATGCCTAAAGAGAGATATATTGTAAGTTTACCTACAATTAGTTGGTTGGTTAGCTTTAAACTTTCAATGGCATAAAGATCACCATCCTTTATCATTCCCATACCTTTCCTATAAATCATGCATGGAAGAAGCTCTCTAACAAGGTTTGCAAAAAAGAAAATGAGGATTGATCAAGTGTGAAGGGGAATTGTTTAGGCACCCACAGCTGCACGTGAATGATGGACATGCATTGTAGGATAAAGAATGTTTATTGTGGTATTAGGCACCCATAACACGTGAATGATAGACATGCATTGTGTAATCAAGAACACTATAAGTGTTGTTAACAAAATCCTATAAGTGTGTCATGTGGAAATCTAAATCCCTATAAGAGCATGTTCCCACACTTATTTATAGTTGAAAGTATGGTGGAAAAAGGAAAAATTGATGAAGGAAAAACAAGGCCATGAAAAAGTGGCACAACTTTTTGAAGGTGTGCAACATGTATTTTTTCCATATGGTGTTATTTGAATTGTTGCATGGGTGGCCATTCACAAGCCTACTGAACCATCCTCATCCTCTTACTAGTGAGAATCTTCCAATGCACGGGAGTAGGCTCTTACTAGTATTATTCCATAACTAAAGATGATTCTCTTAGGGATGGCTTCATGGAGGATATGCTTGAACACATGTTGATTGCATGGTGATATGTTGGTAACCAAAATTTCAAAGAAATATTGAACCTAATCAAAACATGGCTGGTACACTCTACTAATGTGCATAACATATAAATCCTAGATATAATCCTTTGAATTAGTAGGTGTGCCCCCACAAGTCCTACACTACCAAGGCTCCTCAAAAGAGAGTACTTGGTCATTCTCATACCTAGGCTCTCGGGGCTATACCTTAAAGGAGTACTGAGACTAGAGTTTTTAGTAGGTACGCCCATGTAAGTCCTACACTACCTGGGCTCCTCAAAAGGGAATAATTGGTGGCTATCATACCTAAGCAACTAGGTCTCTTGGGGCTATTCCTTAAGGGAGTAAAGATACTGCTTTCAGCGAAGTTAATGACAAAAGTGTTTCTTTGTTCAAGCCTAGGGATGGCTCTGGCTACCCCTAAAAAATATAAAAAAATTGAATGGAGATTTATCATTATATGTATTTTTTAAAGTTTGACATGTCCACATGCATCCAGTATTGCTGAAGTATCAAATTGGGGATTTATCCTTCACAAGAAATGTATGCATCAAGTATTGTTGAGTATCAAATTAGGGTTTATTCTTCACAAGAAATGTATACTTCAAAAGAAAGTTAAGATATTGAAAAAAAGGGTAAGATACTGTAAAAAAGAACGGTAAGAAATCTACACTTCAAAAGAAAGGTAAGATATTGAGAAAAACTATTATATGCCTTTCTAGCCTCTTCACACAGAGAAATGCAAGACTGAAAATGAAATTTGGAGTCACACGTCAAATTCGGAGCCTTGAGAAGAAATTTTGTTTCCAACCAATCAAAATAAGGACAACATTCTTCAAGCTACCTGATTTTAGTACCCCCCTCCCCAAAAAAAAATCTGATTTTGTGGTATAGAACTAGTGTGAGGGTACCAAAAGAGGTGTTGCACTACGGGTGTGTGGGTAGCTGGGTAGCCGGGTGAAATCATCGTGTATGACTGAGGTGTTGCACTAAGGGTGTGTGTGTAGCCGTGTGAAATCCTCATGTACGTGTACTAGGGTTCGAGAAAAAATAGGTTCTACTTAGCCTAGAACTTGTTCAACTTTAGGAAAGACCTTTTCAAATTTATGGGAGAAGGAAAAAAAAACTCTTCAAAAATTTCAAGATTTAATTATATTTTGGAGAAAATATGAAGGAAATGCCTGCTCAAAATAATAATTTCCTCCTCAACCATAGGAAAAAAGATAATTTCCTCCTCAATTATAGGAAAACAAGATTCATGTAAGCTTCGGTAAAAAGTGTTTTTCAAACACTAACCGCGTGTATGACTAGGTAAGGGAGTGGGGGAAGGACAAGTCGTCTTTTATCTCTATTCTCTTCTCTATTTATCTTAAGGAAGAGTTTCACAAAGTTTCCACTCTGTAAGAATTTGGAGGTTTGGGAAGGGGAGGAGAGGGTTTAGGTAGAGTTTGAATTCTGGAAGCCTCAAAAGACGTGCTTCGCACAGGTTTTGACAACGAAACACCTTATCAACTGAGTTACCGCCCGATGATATATGTGATAAAATGAATCTTTAACAATTAATGGTGAGCGTTTTTTGATAATTGTAAACGGCAAAACTACACTAATTAAGTACGGTAAAACTACACTAATTAAGACTAATTAAGTACGGCAAAACTACACTAATTAAGTACGGCAAAACTACACTAATTAAGACTAATTAAGTACGGCAAAACTACACTAATTAAGTACGGTAAAACTACACTAATTAAGACTAATTAAGTTGCGAGTTGCGTAACGGGGCGATACTGTGCAGCACAAAACGCCAAGGCGACAGATCAAAGCAAAAGGTGATATGGAGTTTCGAACGATCACCAGGACTGTGCGGTAGGTGCAACTAATCCGAACCAATTCGCAGCTCAAGGAGCAGTTGACGCCATGATTAAGCCATAGTCGCCTGCAGTCTTGGTAAAAGGTGGCGATCACCCAAAGCGCCATCGCTGTTATAATCGAAGTTGTCTGAATTAAGCTGCATCAAAGTTCTCTGAGATCATCCACAGTCCATCGTTGTCGCGCTAAGCTGCGTCAATGGCTTATAATTTCTCTGATTAGGGTTAAACAGTGCTGCATCGCGCTGCATCAATGGCTTATAATTTCTCTGATTAGGGTTAAACAGTGCTGCATCGTTGTCGAATTTAGCTGCATCGTTGTCGTATAATTTCTCTGATTATGGCTAAATTCTGATTAACGTCTCTCTCTGAACTAGGGCTTTCTTGACTTTCGCGAGTATTCGGTAAAATGCCACTCTCTTCCATTCCCATTCACTGCTTTTCATTGATTTGAGCCCTAAAAGCTTGAATAGGATTGTCCACCGAACACCACTACTGTGGATTCTCATATTCGAAATATTGCTTTTCAAGCCCTAATTATTGCCCTAGCTTGAAAACAAATTCAATATCTCGAGTGGTTTTCAAATAGAAAACAAATTCAATATCTAGTCGAGGGTGCACTACTAAGAAACATTATGTAGCATGTCGAGGGTGCACTACTAAGAAACATTATGTAGCACGTGTTCAAAGGATATTTAAAAATGCTCTTATTTGTGAATTATTCATGAGTAAAATGATCGGAAAAAAACCTTTTTTGTAAATGTATTTCTGTAAAAATACTTTAAAATATTGAATTAAAAAACTTCTTCATTTGAACTCACGTGCTATACTTATATGTTTTTAGGTGAACCGTAACTCCCCCCTCTCCTGCCCCCGAGTTTTCTTTCTCATGTGCATGGACACACACTACAAGGGATGACTCCTTATAGACATCTTAGACTCAAGATTTTTTTCCCTTTTTCCCCTTCCATCATCGTAAAGCATCATGACAAGACCGTCGATATAAGCCCCAAGATATGCATGGGTTAATATTTTTCACCCACATGGGTTAAAGTTTCTTTCTCATGTCACCCACATGGGTTTAATTTTCTTTCTCATGTGCATGGACACACACTACAAGGGATGACTCCTTATAGACATCTTAGAGTCAAGATTTTTTTCCCTTTTTCCCCTTCCATCATCGTAAAGCATCAGTACAAGACCGTCGGTATAAGCCCCAAGATATGCATAAGCGTTCGGTAATGAGATACCAAGATATGCATAAGCATCAGTAATGAGATATATGGATGCTTATACCAACTATGGTAAATTATCGACACCTATATTGACTCTCTTGATTAACTGATACTCTATGATTGGTACCATAACACGTACTTGAATTTGAGAGATTTTGAAAGAAACGTGTTTGAAAGCATAGTTTACAAGAAGACATATTAGTACATAGAGATATGATTACATTGATATTAACATATGTATAAACATCATTTACATTGATATAAATTAGTACTACATAGTTTATACATAGGTGTATTATAAAAAAATTGGAGTAAGACTCTTGCAAAAAATTTGAGCCAAGATCTTACAAAAATCGTGAGCAAAAACTAGCCTATATATTGCATGGTCACCTATCTACTCATCATCATTTTCATCACCTTCTTCCTCATCATTATGAGCCTCTTTTAGAATTCTTTGCGTAACCATAGGCATTAATTTCATGCTACCAAACCATAAGTTAATTGAAAGCCTTGTAGCATGTAACTTATGGTTTGGTATAAGGCTATGCATAAACACATGGAGTAAATGCAAGGAATTTACTTACCAAGTATGCATAGAAGCGTCTAGTGCAATCGTTTGGCTGAGATGAGAAGCCCTCACTATAAGCGTTTGTCCCTTTACTGATGATATTTTTTAAGTGAGATGGAATTATTTTTTGCTTCCAACTCTCATCATTGGTATAAGCATCAGTATAGGTATCGATATAGACATCGATAAAAGCATCGTATAGGTATCGATATAGACATCGATAAAAGCATCGATATAGGCATCAGTAATGCTAGAACATCAAAATTATTTTTGTGTCAATTTTGAGGAAAAATCATAAGCAATCGATTTACATAAACTTCATAAATATTCCACAAGATACATTGCTCTGAAGAAGAGATCAATTTCGAATGTTATCTCTATATCCCCTACATCTTTAGCCAATATGTAACTAAAGATATTTCATTAACATCCATGGAAGGATTCGTGGAGATACTATAAGTGGATTTGATAAAAGTTGGAAGGCATCATCATCATCATCACATCGTCATGTTTAAGATCATGATTTTCGATGTCATCCTGAATTTCTTCATTATGACCATGAGTGTGATCTCTTATAATTTATAAATCTTGGGTTTGATGATCTAAAATTTATTTCTGCACAGGGTATAATCTTCTTCTTCCCCTTGCAAATTTTGTAGTTAATTTAGTTTCCTCCTCCAAGTCTTTAGTGCATGTTATAAAAGATAAGGAGCTCCATGCATGTATAGAAGTGATCTCTATGCATGCATAGGAGTCTCTATATGCCCTATGCATTTATATAGTGCTCTATTCATAGATATAGCTCTCTAGGCATGTATAGGGCTCTCTATGAGATGTGGACATGTATAGGGCTCCCTATGAACTCAACGCATGCATAGAGGGCTCTACCTTAAGGATAGAGCTCTCTTGACAGTGTTGAGGTAGTACAAAGGTATTTTTCTCATCATTCCAAAACTTGGTAGAATCAATTTGAAATAACCCATTTGGATGTTTCTTCACGGTTGCTTGAGCACCTCTATATATCACCTTGAACCATTTGACATCAAAGATGAATAGAATCAATGCTCTAAATCCAACCTCAAGAATATCCTGAATCGTTCCACAATACTCAAGATTGTCCTCTATGACATTGGTATCATGTTTACAGGCTCTACTTTCTTGCTCAAAAGTTACCATCACACCACAATCAAATGTCAAATAAAATGGATTAAGATATAAAGTATCTTCTCAATGGGTGCACCAAAATAATGGCTGATATTTTTCTAGAGATGGCCTCTATAGCCCTCTAGGAAGATATACCTTAAGTTTTCTAGATTAGAAGTGTTTAGAATTTTCTTGTGGTGGTATGTTCTTGATACATCTCATTAGTAGCAAGAAGATCACCTACTTGCCCTGACATATTCATGGCTTGTATAGTGATGTCACTCCTACTAATAGCATGTATACCTCCACCATCTTTAGGGACGAAAATGACCCCAATGGAGCCTTCCTCCTCACGGATTGGGAGTGTAAGCATTGCCCTTGGTGAATTAACATGAAGAGAGGTGAGTGCTTTGAAGAGGAGAAGGAGAACTACCTTCTCGCCACTTTGAAGGAAGAGTGTAAGTCCGATTCTAGATCATCAAGAGAGATGACTGAGGAAAAAAGGAAAACAATGGAGGTCTAGTTAAAATCTCTCAAGAAGAAAGAATGGCAAGAGAGGAAAGCTCTCTGTTTCTTCACCATTGTCATGTCTTGAAATTCATCTCTCTTCTTGAATCCTCATCTGTCTCCTTGAATCCTCATCTCTCTCTTTTCACACTCACTCACATCATGGATATCTTTCACCCTTCATAGCTTGCTCTTCTCTGATTCTATGAATGCCAATAATAAACACATGAACTTGACCATGTACTTTACCTCTAAGATATCAATGGATAGAAGAATGTCCATGCCACATGCACTCATCTGAACTTCAATAGCATGTCTACTAGACTTGCTGTCTCCAATGATGTCTACATCACTGCCTCCTTGTGAACTATGGTCGTTGGAACTAACCCCTTTGCCTATGGATGCTTAGTTAGTTTGGTAGACACCACTACAGAATCGCTCATCTCATCCTTCTCCAATGATGTCTCCATCACTACCTCCTTGTGAACTATGGCCACTGGAACTAACCCCTTTGCTTATGGATGCTTAGCTAGTGTGGTAGACACCGCTACAAAATTGCTCATCTCATCCTTATCCTTAATGGATTTGGAAAGAAAAGTCCAAAACTCTCTTATTACTCTTCCATATCCTCAAAAGCCTAAATGGACTTCCCCCCAGTGTTCGATTGATAACACTTGAAGGTAGCAAGGAGAGGAGAATGCATGAGTCTTACCGTCTTCTTGCACCTCAAGCCAGTCTTGGTAGAGTAACCCTCTCTTGTGGAGAGCTAGGGTCCTCAACCTTACCTCCTCAGTGTCACCCATAAATGAGCTTAGAAAATGATTAGAGAGCAAAGAGAGAGAGAGAGAGAGAGAGAGCGAGAGAGAGAGAGAGAGAGAGAGAGAGAGAGAGAGAGAGAGAGAGAGAGAGAGAGAGAGAGAGAGAGAGAGAGAGAGCAAAAGAAAGCTCAACCTCTACTTTGATTCCGTGGTGAGACAGAGAGTATGAAAAAGAGAACATACGTAAGCATAATCACTACCCTTACAATCTAAGCATGCATCCAACAAAGAAGAAGATAGAAAGTATACAAGCAACTTCAGTCATAAGAGCAAGAAGACAAACTAAATTGTGCGAATGGGATTATGTGTTTTCTCATTAGTCGAAATGTCTTAAATACAAGACTCATTTGCACAAATGTCGACTGCTCAAATAATGTGTGAGGGCCCAATAAGTTAGTCAAGGTTAATTTCCTAGTCTAATTATGCATTATCAACATTACACAAGTCGTAAGCTTGGTGCTTGACTATCTTCTACTATTACATAAGTCGTAAGCTCTAAGATTTTTCATAATCATTTTACATAAAGCGCATATTGCACAAGTACAAAAAATATGGCTTGAAAGTATTGCTGCACGTTTTGAGTAATGTTAGCCAATGTGGTTAACATACCCCCCTCCCTAATCATGATTGTGTCCTCAAAATTGGCAGTGAAGGTGACTAAGATGCTAGTGGTAAAAGACACCCATGTTGAAGTTTCAATAGAAATTTCATGTCTTGGGTGGTTTAATGACAGGCTTTGTAGGATGTCCAAAAGGCTGTTTCAAACATTTATGTATCTAGGCAAAAGGAAAGGAAAATCAGATGCGAATAGGAAATAATTAGGGCTAGAGGAAGATTTCAGAAGGGATCAAGGAGTTACTGATCAGACAAATCACGGATGTGCTACTGATCAGACAAATCACAGATGTGCTATAGACTCTCATCCACTTCATATAATTACTCTGGATATGATGAAAGGTTTGGGACAAAGACATGCTATTCCAAGGGAACCAAATATACCAATTAGGAGGACACAATAGGAATAGGTATGCGGTAATGAAAGAGGTCATGTAATGAATAATTGTTCACATCCTAGAGGAGATCCAGGGATAATACTTTCTACCCAAATCAAAACAAAAATCAGACTAGCCATGTTACAGAGGCTAGAACAAGTATGAAGGGTGTTTAATAAAGAGGGTGGGCTACCCCACCACCTATGCAAGAAAGAAGGCCTCTAGAAGTATCTAGAAGTAGGAGAGGACCAGTCCCAATAAATCCACCTGTTCAGCCATTCAAGGAGCTGTAAAAACATTAACATCTTAGAGATTGAGGAAGCTGAATTGGAAGACAATCTGGAAATAGATAAGGAGGTTGATCTTATGCCAGTGCAAAAGAGAAAATTGAGATCAAATCAGAAAAAGAATAAAACTTTTGAAGATTATGTAAGAAGAAAAAGGGGAAAGGATGACAAAGGTAAAGATGTTGATATGAAAGAGGAACCAAAAATAAGTAAGACAAAGAAAACGATTAGAAGGAAGGTTACCCTTGCTAATTTTCCATTAGGACATGGTCAAAGACCCTATAACCTTTTAGAAAACTTGAACATAGGAAAATGACTAAACATCACATGTTCTCAGTTTTTGGAGTTAGCACCAAACATGAGGGGGCAATGGAGTAGGCTATTAGCATCAGATTACTCAAGAATAAGAGAATTGTTCATTCAAATCTAATTAAATTTAATCCACACGATGATGTGGAACCTACCTTGGATGCTTGGATAAAAGGACACATGATTTTGAAGGTCTACATAGATGCGGGAGCACACGTGAGTATTATGACTAAGGATACCATGCATAAACTTGGTTTGAAGGCACACTCATCCTCTCGATTTAAAGTCAAGTTGGCCAATACTTCTAGGGTAAGGTGTGTTGGATTTATAATATATGGTATAGATATGAAGTGGATATGCATGTGATGTGGGGGAGGCTAGATGAGTGTGGGATATGTATAGGATGCACGAAAGATGTGTGTGTGTGTGAGAGAGAGAGAGAGAGAGATAGAGAGAGAGAGATCAAAGAGTGATTAGAAAGAGTAATAAGTTGCAAGAGTAGTGCATAGATGTTGAGTAAGCCTTTACATAAGCAAAATGTTGAATACAATTAGTGCATAGGCACTAGGTTGATTTACATAGAGTCATAATTTATTATGTGGAAAAATTCATCAATCCTTAATCGAAGTAATTAATTTTCATAGGTTTATGTTGAATGGCTAGACCCAAAACATTAATAAAGATAGCCAATGATATGTTATTGTTTCTCACATACCAAAACAATCAAGATGCATACTACACTGCTCTTCGTAAATGTCGCAGATCTTTTTCATGGCATAAAAAAGTGTGGTGGGTGCACTCAAGGAAACATCGACAAAGTGCAACAATTTTTTTTGAAGGAATAACAGAGTGGAGGGAGAATTGTCTTACCACTTCCATGCAAGAAACAACAGCTCTTGTGTAATGAGCTTTCTGATTTAGTGCAATGAGGTGTAATGGAATTCTCATAATGGAGTCTCATAATTATGTACTCTTTTATTATATACTTTTTCTAAAGTTTAATGGAAGTATCGAGTTTATATACCTATTGGCTTTCTGATAATGTTGTTGGTGGCATGGAGACATACATTATGTTATTGCCATTGGTGTCATTTAGAGTCGTATTTGAATATGTTGTTGGTGATTTCAATGTTGGCTACAGGAATAATGTGTGAGAACATCCAAAAGATGTTAAGAAATCTAGAAAATGAAGTGAATCAAGGAGTTGAAAAGGTACTTACTAAAGATATGGTAAATGCCACGCTTTAATGCCCAAAGTTTAAGTCAATTGGTGATGAAGCTGAATTACAATGCTTACAATAGGTAAGTAATGACTTCACAACAAATTGAAAGGAATATGTGATAAGGTAGGAATAAGTTCTCAGTCTTATGGCATGATATATATATAGTTAGATACAAGGTTTAAAAAAGTGTTGCAAAAGAGAAGGGTGTTGCCTCTTTCTAAACCATTTTATGTGATGAAAACACGATAGTCATTTAATAGTAAGGTGTAACAATTTATGGTGAGCCAATGCACTTATGTCATAGACAGGTATGCAAGTATGGGGTCAAAGGAAGTGCCATTTTTCTTGCACATAAATAACAATTTTGTGTTAAATGTATGCAAGTTACAATCTTCAATGGTAAAATTTTACAATACATCTTGGCGGAACACAGAGCCACGCTATAATTTGTTTTGAAGCTTGATGAAAGTGAGATTATCAAAGGTCAAAAGTTAGAACATGTTAGTCTAACTCTCATGAATAGAGCACTCGGCCTTGTTATCCTGATTACTATAGTGTACAATGAGAGAGTGAAATATGTTGTCTTACTGCATTTAAAGTACCAAAGGAAAGATCACAAGATTTTGAAGATTTTCTTTTACTTGATAGAGATACCTAATATTATACAACGTCAAAATCATGGTGAAGGTTTGCATGTTGAAGGTTATGGTGAGTATCAAATGGAATGGCACCTTGTTGGAGCTCTTAAAACTTTAAAGTGCATGTTTGGTGCGTCAAATGCAGAGCTTCCTTGCTGCTTATATTGTATGTGATCTAGAAAGAAAGGTAATAATGAGAAGAAATAATGGAATGAATAGATAGGCAAGGAAGGTTTTCCTACATGTGATCAATTTGTTTGCCGTGGGGGGAAAATGGTACGAGTAGATCTTACGTGGGATCCCATCCTTAATATCCCCTTGACAAGAGTACAATTTTACGCTTTGCATGCACTAGTGAGGATCGTAGACAAATTGGTTTATGAATATGTGCGTTTTGCTTATAAATGTAGCTAGCTTTTGATGCCCAAGAAACATGTAAAAGGGGGGAAGAAGTATTGTTTGGGATGGGATTACATCGAGGCCAATTAGAAATAAAGAAGGATGAAAAGAAGTCCGAAGGCAAGCAACAATGTACCATGCAAGACGTTCTTGGTGGCTAAAAAGCAATGATATTCCTCTCTATACCATGAAATGAAAATGGAGAGAACTACTAGTACAATAATCAAAGAAATATAAAACATGGAAAACATTACGCATGACCGTTCTAGATTAAAGCAATGGAGGAAAGATTACAATAGAAAAAGCAAATGTGGGGATTTCTCTTGACAAATTGGCACTGCTTTTTTAGAAGATAACATTTCGATCAGATGATTCCAAGGAGCTTAAGGAGGTAATTGGTAATTTATATGCGTCATGTGTTGAAGCTTGGACTTCAAGTTGTATAACACATTATATGGTAAGTGTGATGTAATCAATTTATATGGTTTAGAAACTAACTATGATTACGTTGTTTATGGATGTAGCATATATTGCACGCTCATGTCCTTACTTTGCAAATCGGTGATATGGTCTCCACAGGGCATGAAGCGATCTCAATGGAAAGCACGATGTGCTTTAGAGAAAGCAACTACTTATGGGGGTGGGATTTATGATGTCAACAATACAATGAAACAATAACTTCTATGGTGGTATAGAAAGATAGTAATAAGGTTAGAGAAGAAGAATCGTATATCCAATGGATTAGAGGCAATACACAGAGCCATATGTCAGGTTAGAAAGACACAATTTGAGAATTCATGAGGTAGAGAGAAGCACGCTGAATGGTTGAGAACTCAAGAAAGAGAGGGAAGCAAGTGGAAAACCCGAGAGTTAAATCTTAGTACTAGTGTTTCAAATGAGAAAATGCAAGTTGAACTTTACACTTTTGTAATTTTGCCAAGTATTGTAATTGAATTTTGACATTCCTAAAACCATGAATTGTAATTGTTCTTTTATTTTTGTATTTGTCAAGTTTTACATTACACTTGTCCATGATGATGAGTAGGATATGAAGTTATGTTAGTTTTAATGTATCAACATTAGAAAAATGAACTAGGACAGACTGGGGAGTCCTGTGCAGACTCCCCAGTCTTCTCGAGCTTTTTTTTACTATGCAGTACATTCGCTGCTCAACAGCACAAACAGCAGCGATATTTCACTGCTGCATAGCGCTATGTCTTTGCCCAACATGCAATCTTATGCTGTAGAGTAGCAAAATATCACTACTATTTTCACTACTGAGCAACAAACCCGTTGTAGCAAAAATACTAGTTTTTTTAGCAGCAAATGGGCCCGACATCTCCGTACACTTCTAGTTATAAAAACACTCCTATTTTGCTGCTAAACCCTCATTCTATTGTAGTGATTCTTTGCCCTCTTTGAACTTCTACACTTAAGATGCATAGTATTGACTTCTAGTGTATATGGAGAGAGAGAGAGAGAGAGAGAGAGAGAGAGAGAGAGAGAGAGAGAGAGAGAGAGAGAGAGAGAGAGAGAGAGAGATGGTAATAGATAGGGAGAGAAGGGGAGGAGCAAGGTTGGTGGAGGGAGTTGGGCTGGGCTGGGCCGGGAGGTGGTGGGAGGAGATAGTGGTGGGGAGAGTTAGAGAGAGAGTGTTCAAAGTAGAGAGAGAGGGTAGCCAAGAAAGCTCCCTCCGCCAAGCTCCTTCGGTGACACCCCCCTGATGTACCACACCTCTACATTCTTCATCCACTTTAAATGAATAACATGTTTAAACGAATCATTTTTTGTGTAAAGAAAGAGAAACTTTAACTACATAGCCCCACAATGATAATTTGAGAGATTTTAATCGTATTAAAAAAAACAAACTAGATTTTTTTCCCTTGATTGTGACTTTATTTAATAAGATAAATACTAATTTAATCTATCTTTGTGATGCCCCTAATGATTTAGGCTTCCAAGTGGAGGAAGGACAGATCTATCCATGAGTCAAGGATGCAGGAAGAAGCTAGAGGTGTTAAAGCTAGTATTCTTGACCTCTTCTAAGATGAGGTCGTCTTGGGTGAGAAGGGGGACATTATATACAACTTGCATATTGTATGAATTCTGTATAATATGGTTGTCCTTTACCCACATTGAATCTCGCATTGCCATCACATCATTAGAAGGTGATGGTAAAGGTGGTATTAAGGGTGTTTGAGAATCATGAGTATTCAAGCAAGGCACTATGGTAGTTTTTATGTTTTGGTTTAATAGATAGGGTAGCCCTTCTTGAGTAAAGGGTATGCTGCTAGATGGTACACTTGGTGGTGTTTGATTCTCTTTTGAGACTGTAGATAATGCCTCATGGAGCGTTTGTAAGTCGAAGAGAGAGAAATCATGCACGGGTTGCATGAAATGGGTGTTCTCTGTATTGGTTTGCTTCTCTGATATTTCATGTGATGTGTTTGGATCGTCATCATGAACTCTGGCAAAATGATGGTCAACATTCCAACCCCCATTGATTAAGTTGTAATTAGCGAAAAAATCTCCATTTGATGATTCATTGGAAGTACTCATCTTAGTGTGCAGTGGAGAGGTTTCAATTGGCTCTTCTACATTAAGCTCATGATAATCAGCCATTAAGTGGAAAGAATTACAAATTAATCTACTATGCTTGATCAATCGTCGTTTCTATCATACCTAAGCAACTAGGTCTCTTGGGGCTATGCCTTAAGGGAGTAAAGAAACTGCTTTCAGCGAAGTTAATGACAAAAGTGTTTCTTTGTTCAAGCCCACGGATGGCTCTGGCTACCCCTAAAAAACAAAAAAAATGAATGGAGATTTATCATTATATTTATTTTTTAAATTTTAACATGTCCACATGCATCGAGTATTGCTGAAGTATCAAATTGGGGGTTTATCCTTCACAAGAAATGTATGCATCAAGTATTGTTGAGTATCAAATTGGGGTTTATTCTTCAAAAGAAATGTATACTTCAAAAAAAAGTTAAGATATTGAAAAAAAAGGATAAGATACTGTAAAAAAGAACGGTAAGAAATCTACACTTCAAAAGAAAGGTAAGATATTGAAAAAAACTATTACATGCCTTTCTAGCCTCTTCACAGAGAAATGCAAGATTGAAAATGAAATTTGGAGTCACACGTCAAATTCGGAGCCTTAAGAAGAAATTTAGTTTCCAACCAATCAAAATAAGGACAACATTCTTCAAGCTACCTGATTTTAGTACCCCCCCCCAAAAAAATAATCTGATTTTGTGGTTAGAACTAGTGTGAGGGTACCAAAAGAGGTGTTGCAGTACGGGTGTGTGGGTAGCCGGGTGAAATCCTCGTGTTTGACTACGGTGTTGCACTAAGGGTGTGTGTGTAGCCGGGTGAAATCCCCGTGTATGTGTACTAGGGTTTGGGAAAAAATAGGTTCTACTTAGCCTAGAACTTGTTCAACTTTAGGAAAGACCTTTTCAAATTTATGGGAGAAGGAAAAAAGAACTTTTAAAAAATTTCAAGATTTAATTATATTTTGGAGAAAATATGAAGAAAATGCCTGCTCAAAATGATAATTTCCTCCTCAACATGATAGGCAAAAGATAATTTTCTCCTCAATTATAGGAAAAAAAAGATTCATGTAAGCTTTAGTAAAAAGTGTTTTTCAAACACTAACCGCGTGTACGACTAGGTAAGGGAGTGGGGGAAGGACAAGTCATCTTTTATCTCTATTCTCTTCTCTAATTATCTTAAGGAAGAGTTTCACAAAGCTGCCACTCTGTAAGAATTTGAAGGTTTGGGAAGGGGTTTAGGTAGAGTTTGATTCTGGAAGCCTCAAAAGACATGCTTAGCACAGGTTCCCAACCAGTATTTAAAAGAAAAAGTTTACACCCAAAATGTATACGATATGACCCAAAATATGTGATAAAATGAATCTTTAACAATTAATGGCAAAACGGCAAAACTACACTAATTAAGTAAACGGTAAAACTACACTAATTAAGACTAATTAAGTTGCGAGTTGCGTAACGGGGCGATACTGTGCAGCACAAAACGCCAAGGCGACAGATCAAAGCAAAAGGTGATATGGAGTTTAGAACGATCATCAGGACAGTGCGGTAGGTGCAACTAATCCGAACTAATTCGCAGCTCAAGGAGCAGTTGACGCCATGATTAAGCCATAGTCGCCTGCAGCCTTGGTAAAAGGTGTCGATCACCCAAAGCGCCATCGCTGTTATAATCAAAGTTGTCTGAATTAAGCTGCATCAAAGTTCTCTGAGATCATCCACAGTCCATCGTTGTCGAGCTAAGCTGCGTCCATGGCTTATAATTTCTCTCATTAGGGTTAAATAGTGCTGCATCGCGCTGCATCAAAGCCTTATAATCTCTCTGATTAGGGTTAAACAGTGCTGCATCGTTGTCGAATTTAGCTGCATCAAAGTCTCTCTCTGAACTAGGGCTTTCACGACTTTCGCGTGTATTCGGTAAAATGCCACTCTCTTCCATTCCCATTCACTGCTTTTCATTGATTTGAGCCCTAAAAGCTTGAATATAGGATTGTCCACCGAACACTAATTATTGCCCTAGCTTGAAAACAAATTCAATATCTCGTAGAGGGTGCACTACTAAGAAACATTATGTAGCACTTGCGTTCAAAGGATATTTAAAAATGCTCTTATTTGTGAATTATTCATGAGTAAAATGATCGGAAAAAACCTTTTTTGTAAATGTATTTCTGTAAAAATACGTTAAAATATTGAATTAAAGAACTCCTTCATTTGAACTCACGTGCTATACTTACATGTTTTTAGGTGAACCTCCCCCTCGCCCGTCCCCCTGAGTTCAATATATACTAGTGCACCACATTGAGCTTCCTCAAAAAATCTAACCTTAATGATTTTAACTTTACCCATTCAACCATACACAATTTAATGTATACACTCTCATTTGAAATTGCTAAGGCCAATCTTTTTCACCCACCTGGGTTTAATTTTCTTTCTCATGTGCATGGACACACACTACAAGGGATGACCCCTTATAGACATGTTAGACTCAGGATTTTTTTCCCTTTTTCCCCTTCCATCATTGTAAAGCATCAGTACAAGACCGTTGGTATAAGCCCAAAGATATGCATAAGTGTCAGTAATGAGATACCACGATATGCATAAGCATCTGTAATAATGAGATATATTGATTTTTATACCAACTATGGTAAATTATCGACACCTATATTGACTCTCTTAATTAACCGATACTCTATCATTGGTACCATAACACATACTCGAATTTGAGAGATTTCGAAAGAAACGTGTTTGAAAGCATAGTTACAAGAAGACATATCAATACATAGAGATATGATTACATTGGTATTAACATTTGTATAAACATCATTTACATTGATATAAATTAGTACTACATAGTTTATACATAGTTTTTACTACATAGTTTATACATAGGTGTATTATAAAAAAATTGGAGTAAGACTCTTACAAAAAATTTGAGCCAAGATCTTACAAAACTCATGAGAAAAAACTAGCCTATATATTGCATGGTCGCCTATCTACTCGTCAACATTTTCATCACCTTCTTCCTCATCATTATGAGCCTCTTTTAGAATTGTTTGCATAAACATAGGCATTAATTACATGCTACCAAACCATAAGTTAATTGAGAGCCTTGTAGCATGTAACTTATGGTTTGGTATAAGGCTATGCATAAACACATGGAGTAAATGCAAGGAATTTACTTACCAAGTATGCATAAAAGCGTCTAGTGCAATCGTTTGGCTGAGATGAGAGGCCCTCACTATAAGCCCTTGTCCCTTTATCGACGATATTTTTTCAAGTGAGATGGAATTATTTTTTGCTCCCAACTCCCATTATTGGTATATTTACTGATGATATTTTTTCAAGTGAGATGGAATTTTTTCTTGCTCCCAACTCCCATCATTGGTATAAGCATTGATATAGGCGTCGGTATAGACATCGATAAAAGCATCGGTATAGGCATTAGTAATGCTAGACCATAAAGATTATTTTTGTGTGAATTTTTGAGGAAAAATCATAAGCAATTGATTTACATAAACTTCATAAATATTCCACAAGATACATTGCTCCAAAGAGATCAATTTCTCATGTTATCTCTATATCCCCTACATCTATCAGTGGATTTGATAAAAGTTGGAAGGCATCATCATTATCACATTGTCATGTTTAAGATCATGATTTTCGATGTCGTCGTGAATTTCTTCATTATGATCATGAGTGTGATCTCTTATAGTTTATAAATCTTGGGTTTCATAATCTAAAATTTTATTAATGCATAGGGGGTATAATCTTCTTCTTCCCTTTGAGGATTCTGCAGTTAATATAGTTTCCTCCTCTTAGTCTTTGTCTTCAAAAATGTGTTTGCTATGAGAAGAAACTTAAATTACATATCACCATGTTGGAATTTAAAGGGTCTCGTTAAAAAATTACCTATTATTCTCTGACTAAGTATTATTCTCTCACTAAATGCATGTTATAAAAGATAAAGAGCTCCATGCATGCATAGAAGTGCTCTCTATGCATGCATAGGGGTCTCTATATGCCCTATGCATGTATATAGTGCCCTATTTATGGATATAGCTCTCTAGGCAAGTATAGGGTTCTCTATGAGCTCTAGACATGTATAGGGCTCCCTATGAGCTCAATGCATGCATAGAGGGCTCTACCTTATGGATAGATCTCTCTTATGTTTAATTCTATATAGCTTATGTTTTTTGTGGAAGTCTCCATTCTTTTATTACGGTAGTAAGCTCTAAACCAAACACTCTTTTTTTAATGTTGCACCGCCAAGTGATATGAGTGTACCATTTTTTTACATGCATGAGAGCTTTCTATGATCTCTATCCATGCATAGAGCACTACCATATAGATATATCCCTATCTATGCATAGGTCTCTACCATATAGATATAGCCCTATCCATGCATAGGTCCCTACCTTATAGATATAGCCCTATCCATGCATAGGTCCCTACCTTATAGATAGAGCTCTCTATGCATAGAGTGCTCTCCATGCATGCATATGGCTTTGTATGAGGTCTATGTATGCATAGAGGGCTCTACCATATGGATAGATATTTCTGTGCATGGATAGGGCTCTCTATGATCTCTATGAATCCATAGAGTTCTCTCTAGAGATCAGAGCTCTATGCATCCATAGATATTTCTGTGCATGGATAGGGCTCTCTATGATCTCTATGAATCCATAGAGTTCTCTCTAGAGATCAGAGCTCTATGCATCCATAGAATTCTCTCTCTAGAGATACATACATATGGCTTAATCTCAGAAAATCAAGTATTTGGGCAAGTTAACTAATGAAGGGATCTCATTCACTCATTTGTTTCCTTATATTGTGAAGATTTTTCTTTATATTGTGAACATTCTACTTCTACTATTGTGAACAATTAGTGCTTTGTATTGTGAAGATTTATCTTTTGCTATTGTGTTGTCCTATATAAGAGGCATCCAATATTGGAAGTGAACCTTTCCTTTTCGAGTATCAACATATCCTTGTGAATAATATATACCCGGTCATCACTTTGTCCATATATACTATTTGCTTGAAAAACCAAGGTTTGTTTTTTCATGGCTTGAAAAACATAGTTTTTCATAGTAGTGAGATGAAGCATAACTATAATCTTGTTTTGGAGCTCACATAGTACCTGTGGAATACTATGAGATGCATTGAGTCCCATTTTTGAGCAACTTCTATGGTCATGAAAAATGAGAGTTTGGTTTCATGGCATGAAAAACACAGTTACGAAAGTGACTATTTCTTAGATTTTGAGTTGGTCTCTTTGAGATTTGGGAATCCTAGTGGTTCCTTCTTCATGTTAAACTTGGGAATACATATCATTATTACAACACTCAATAACATTTATATTAAAGTGTTTTCCTTACTATTTGGTGTGTAGTGCATGTGGTTCTCGTTTTCTTCAATGTAAATTGTCACCTTAGAACACCCAGAGCGTACATTCACAATGCTCTTACCAGAAGAGCAGCCATTGTTAGAAATGGGACCACATAAACCCATGGATCTTGAAATCTAGCACATAAACTTGATCCTACTCTAAATCTCCCAAGATTTGATGTTATGATTTTGCATTACAACATTTGGGGTTTGAAAGCTCTATTTGAAAGGGTGCAAGACGAAGGATATATTGTTATTACTCGAGGACATGCTTGGCAAGCATGGTAAGTAAGTACATTCCTAAACTCTAAACCACTTTGTTTTTGCAAAACTGATATTCACTAGTGTTAGTTTTATTGTGTTTTAGGATCATGTAACTAGAAACGGTGGTGTAAATGTCCAAGCAAGAAGCAATGGAAATGTGAGAAGTGAAGAGGGTGGATGTTCATTTTTTTGTATGTCTATAGCTTGAAGTAGTGGACCGCCCCCCTATGCAAGATGAATATGATTTTGCATTACAATGAGGTTTGGAAGCTCTATTTGCAAGGGTGCAAGACGAAGTATATATTGTTATTACTGGAGGACATGCTTGGCAAGCATGGCATGTAAGTACATTCCTAAACCCTAAACCTCTTTGTTTTTACAAAACTGATTTCACTTGTGTTAGTTTTATTATGTTTTAGGATCATGTAACTAGAAACAATGGTGCAAATGTCCAAGCAAGAAGCAATGGAAATGTGAGAAGCAAAGGGGGTGGAGCTGCAAGGAACAATAATAATTGCAATGCATGAGATATAGATTCCCTCAATGTAGCCCCTAGCTTCATAGATTTTCATTACGCATTATCTTGTATATGAGTTTTTTGGAATCATACACTTATGTAATTTGTCAAGTCTTACATTACACTTGTCTCCATAAGGATCAGTACGTTAAAAAAAATATCTGAAATGCTAATTTCCTGCAGCGTGTTGAATGCGCCTCTGTGCGCCGTGCGTTGAATACCGACACCCAAATGGTCGTCTTCTCCTTCCTTTCGACTGCTTTTGCTCAGCAGCTATGGCGTTCTCTCTCCGCTCCTGTTGCTGTGCTCCTGCTTCCTCTCTGCAATACCATGCCTTCGTTAACCTAGATGGCAGCCCAGTTGCTTTGCTGTTAGCGCCTCTCTCACGGGCTGCACTGTGCCTCAAGTTTGCTCTGTTTATTCTATAGCCTCCTTTGGTTGCTTTACCCCTTGATGTTGCCATGGTTGCTAGCTTTTCCTTAGAGCTTCCATACTGCACTTACCCCCTCACTCTCTGGTGCGCTCGTTTTTTGCTTTGTTCATGGAGCTGTTGCCGCTTGCCTCTTCGCATGCAGCTGGGCATGTCACTAGCTACATCCATTGCTTCTGCAACTTTCGCTGCCTGCTTTCTTTCTCTGCTGCTGTTTTTGCTTGAGCTGCGCTTCGTCTCTTATCCCTGAAGTCTCGCGCTATTGCCCACCATAGCCAAAAGCTTCCAGTTTGCTACTTGGCCCTTTTCGTGGTTTCGTCGACTTTTTCTTTGGCTAGTTGGGCGGTCTCCTCCGTCTTTCCCATTAGGGTATCCCGAATGGAGCTTGTGGTCTGTGACACAGCCTCCCCCACTGACTCGGCATAGCCGGCATAGCCGGAGGCCCTCTCTTGGCCTAGCCTGCTAGCCTCCTCTGCGCTTCCTTTGGCATCACGAGCTCTCTTGCCCGCTACATCTTTTACTTCGGTGGCTTTTTTCACGGGCTCCATCCCTTGCACCGTCAAATCTTGTTGACTTACCATTTTCCTTTTGTTGCAGCTCTCCAGCCTTCATGATGAAACTTTCTTTGGCTCATTAATCAAACCTTATTTTGATTTGTGTAGCCAACATAATAACTCCATTGAGCTCCTCTCACTGAGCTCTCTTCTTCAACCTCCCTTTTGAGGTTTACAAGCCATCCATATGGCCTTTAAGAGCTCCCCAATTTGAGCTCTAACATGCATCTCCTTCTTGTTTCAGTCTCTTTGCCTCTTCTAAACCTCTCTCATTGAGGTTTCTCCCATAGCCATTTACATGGCCATGTTGAGCTCACACATGAGTTCCATAACTGCTTGCCTCTTCCATCTTTGACAAGCAAGCTTTCCATGCGGCTTCTCTCACAAGGAAACCACTCCAAGGTTGCCTTCAACTAGATTTCTCACAAGAAACCTCTAGGTGCCAAACATGTGAAAGCTATTAGGTGCTTCCACCATTGTTGCCCATCTTCCATGAGCAACTTTGTGAGCCATGCCCTTATAACATGCTCTAACATGAGCTGCAAATCAGCCCATTATAGCTTGCCACCAAGTTGACAAGCTTGCACCTCTTACACTCTTTGCCCAAATGCAAAGAACCATGGGATCTTCTCATCCCACAAATCAGCAACCCTTCTTCCATGTTCAATAACAAAAACTTGAGGCAAAATCACACTTTTACCTTCACAAAACTTTGTTGGCAGCTTCTTGATGATGACAGAAATCTCCACCTCCAACTCCATTTGCATCTTCCCTTGATGCAAATCTTCTCTTTGTTGCAAAACTCCATTTGCAACTCTCTTGGGCAGCTTCTTTGATTTTTGATGAAGACTCCATAGTCTTCATAATGCTGAAATCTTGATTTTCAGCTTCATAGACAGCTTTGAACTCCTCTCTCAAATGCAAATAGAGAACAATAATAGAGTGTGCATAATTTTTTTAATAAAAATGAACCATAATAACATGCTTAATCAAACAAACACACAAACAAGCTAATATACATAATAATCACCATGACCAAGAGCCCATCCAAGCTCTGATACCATGTTAAGATTCTAGAAATGGGATTAATCATGGTGATAAACAATGATTAATCAGCATAATTAAGGTGGATTAAACCACACTAAAAACTCCATGAGAGAGAGAGGGAGATTGCACACTCAACAATAGCATATCACAATGAACCATACAATGATATAGGCTTTCTAGCCTTATCCCACTTTACACATCATCATCCATATGGCCACTCCTTTTCCACTCTTTTGGTCAACACTCACACACCATTCAATATTACATGTGGCATTCCTATTTTTCAACAATATCTTGCACCTCTAGGGTGCTTTCCTACATACACACAACACCACGATTACATCTCTCAACGATGGGTTGGGCAAGGCCGGAAGGTGGTGGGAGGAGAAGGTGGTGAGGAGAGTTAGAGAGAGAGAGTGTTCAAAGTAGAGAGAGAGGGTAGCCAAGAAAGCAAGCTCCCTTAGTGACACCGCTTGATGTACCACAGCTCTACATTCTTCATCCACTTTAAATGAATAACATGTTTAAATGGATCATTTTTTGTGTAAAGAAAGAGCAACTTCAACTACATAGCCCTATAATGATAAATTGAGAGATTTTAATTGTGTTTTAAAAAAATTTACAAACTAGATTTTTTCACCTTGATTGCAACTTTATTTAATAATATAAATACTAATTTGATCTATCTTTGTGATTCCCCTACTGATTTAGGCTTCCAAGTGGAGGAAGGATAGATCCATCCATGAGTCAAGGATGCAAGAAGAAGTGTTAAAGCTAGTGTTCTTGACCTCTTCTAAGATGAGGTCCTCTTGAGTGAGAAGGGGGACATTATATACAACTTGCATATTTTCTAAATTCTCTAAAAAATGGTTGGCCTTTACCCACATTGAATCTGGCATTTCCATCACATCATTAGAAGGTGATGGTAAAGGTGGTATTAAGGGTGTTTGAGAATCATGAGTATTCAAGCAAGGCACTATGGTAGATTTCATGTTTTGGTTTAATAGATAGGGTAGCCCTTCTTGAGTAAAGGGTATGTTGCTAGATAGTACACTAGATGGTGTTTGATTCTCTTTTGACAGTGTAGAGAAGAATGCCTCATGGAGCGTTTGTAAGTCAGAGAGAGAGAAATAACGCAAGGGTTGAAACTGGTGTTCTTTGTATTGGTTTTCTTCTCTGATATTCTATGTGATGTGTTTGGATCGTCATGAACTCTGGCATGATGGTCAACCTTCCAACCTCCATTGATTAAGTTGGGATTAGCGCCAAAATCTCCATTTGAAGTACTCGTCTTAGTGTGCAGTGGATTTGTTGATTCATTTGAAGTATTTGTCTTAGTGCACAGTGGAGAGGTTTCAATTGGCTCTTCTACATTAAGCTCATGATAATCAGCCATTAAGTGTAAAGAATTACAAATTAATCTATTGTGCTTGATCAATCGTCATTTCTTGATGGTAGAGTTCCAAAAATTCTTAATCTTATTATCAGTGCGACCTCGCAAGAAGGACGCTATGCATGACCATCTGCATGAATACACATATTACTTTAAAATTAACAAATAATTAGCATACCTTAGCTATCATTCAGAGACCAAGAATACACAGGTGACTTAAAAAATAACAGATAGTTATAAGCAAGGATTAGTGAGTTATACCTGTTTCCGAGAAGGCTCTGAAGGTGGATGATGAGCTTCACTTCGAAAGGGCTAAACGTCTCGCACTTGAGGTTAGGCCTGAGATAGTTGATCCATCTCGATCTACAATTCTACATCAACAGGTTAGGACATCGTGTATATGTTGGAAATTGATAGACTAAGGCATAAAAGGAAGGTGAGACCTATCTCTTTCTGATTTTCATGGACACCGCCCCATCGCCCTCTCTTCCCCACCTTTTGACCCTTAACCACACCTTTGTTGAAAAAAAGTTAACAACCACATGCACCACATGACCCAAAATGAGAGAGAGAGAGAGAGAGAGAGAGAGACAGAGAGGTGAGAGAGAGAGAGAGGAATTGCTTGCCAATATTTCTTTGCGAATAATCATGTTTTCATCCCCTATGCAACCCAAGGACAATCTTTCTAAGAATCTTTCTCCACTTGGTATTTTTCTCCACTATACAACCCAAGGCCATTCTTTCTAAGAATCTTTCTCCACTTGGTATTTTTCTCCACTATACAACCCAAGGCCATTCTTTCTAAAGAATCTTTAGCACCCAAACTTCAAATGAAGATTTAGATCTTATATGTCTTGTCCTTGAGAGCACAACTTTGGTCACTCATCCATTAGTCCCCCGGACTAAATAAGAGTCTTTATGAGTAGAAATAATCGAAGAAGTATTTAGTGTTAGATTTTATGACAACTTTACAAGGCAATATTCTTATATGTTTTCGCAAACAAGGACACCCAATGAAGGATGTTGTCGATTCAAAACCTTTGGGCCATTGGGGATCTCATGTGGCTCATGAGTATGCTTAGTAGATATGGACGTACAAAGCTACAATAAATATGGTTAACATGTGATGCCAGTTACTTGTAATTCGATGAATCAAACATTGTTGTCTCTAGAGAAAAAACACTTCAACATAGAGTTCTCTTATTCCTAACACAATAATTAAGTGGCTCATTTGTAAGGCTCATCCCATGACTTTTGGTTTACATACAAAGGTATATACTTAAAATAATGGTATCTCTTTGTGGCCTGAGATGTGTGGATAAATTTGAGAGAGAGAGCCTCTTTTTTTGGTGTCACACTTTAAAAAAAGAATCACTTCTTAGTGTACAAACAAAAATATGGTCATATAAGGCATGCAGGTTGTAGCATGATTATTAAAATAGAACGCTTTGTTATATAAGCTATATTTTTTGAGAAATTAAATATAACTTCGACAAAACTATTAACAATCATGCTCTCTAGTGAACTTTGGCTAGCCAGATGGTAGTTATGTTTTATGTTTGCATGTGAGATCTAGAACACAATTAGGTGGTGTTCTATGGAAGGCAACCTAAATTAATATAAGAAACCTAAATGGTATAAAAGACTTCATGGCTTCATATGAACAACCAATAAGAAAACAAACTTTGTCTCTTTCTTTTGAATATGATATTAAATTTAGTACTTGTTTTGTGTTTTTTTTCTTGAGAAAACAAACTTTGTCTCTTTCTTTTGAATATGATATTAAATTTAGTACTTGTTTTGTGTTTTTTTTCTTGAGAAAATGTGATTTTAGATTGTTTAGGAATTAATTCTTAGAATACTTCCCATACAAGATAATCATCTTTGAAGTCTTTTACTTCTTGATTTGGTGGGTGGTTGTGATTATGATCAAGATACAGATAAGTATTGAGATTATGATTTTGAACGTCAAGATTGGGAGACTATGAATGAGAGTGAGATTAAGATAGAGTGTGTGAGTGAAATTGAACTTGACGTTGAATCTCTATCTAGTTTAGTTTCTTATGAAACAAATTTATATACTTTAAAGGTTGCAAATACAAGAAATATGAGAAACTTGCTTTCTTTGAATTTCTAATCAACTCATATTTCTTTTGAAACAAATTTTCATTCTCCTTAGGTCACAATATAAGACACTTGCTTTCTTTGAATTTCTAATCAACTCACATTTTTTATAAATAAGGAAAATGCTTGACTAAGAGCATCACAGGCTTGTACAAGAATTCTTTTGTTTGCATGGTTGTGAAAAAAAGAGGAAAATAGAGTGGGGCTTATTATCATGTTCATAAATTTTGAATTATCTTCACAAGGAGTATCACTCCTCTTGATACCCTCCTTATTATTCCAAAAAACCAATATGGGTTCAAGAACAACAATCTCAAAGTGAAACAAAACACACCAATCTCAATGTGAACCAATATTGGTTCAAGAACACCGATCTCGATGTGAAACCAAAACACAACATTACACAAATAAGATACTATTAACCATGCATGCCATTATACATACACAACAGATGTAGTGTGGAAGCCAATATAAGTGGGGAACCCGTAAAGCAGTCATCAAATGCTGCACTTTGTATGACATGCGGCATGCATTTGATATAGAAGAGAGATTAGAATTTGATTTGATTCGGGCCGTAGCATTAAAGTGATGGAAAAGCTGCCTAATTAGTGAAGATATCCATTTGCGTGGCTGCATTAGATGACAGATAGACTGCAAATCCATGCCTAATTAGTGAAGAAATCCATTTGCGTGGCTGCATTAGATGACAGATAGACTGCAAATCCATGTCTACTAGTAAAGATTAGTGTAGTTACTGTTGATAATTAGACGATAGATAGTTGCGATCAAGGCTAGTGTAATCAGAATGCAGTAGATCATCGTTAGGTTAATGGAGGATGAAGTGATTAATTACCGGCTTGCTGCGGGATCCAGCGGCAGCAGGCGACGCCGTGCTGGCGAATGAAGTACACGAACCGCTCGTCTTCCTCCGGCGACCAAAACCCTTTACGCAGCTTCTTCTGGTCTGGACAGTTGTACTGCGGCATCTCTGCTCACACTAATCTAATGCAAAAACAGCAACGTCGGATGGTTCAAACAACAACGTCGAATGCTTCACGGACGTTCTCCCTATAATTGATTGTATTGCTTCATCCTCTCTCACTCTCATTTTCCACCACATTTGATATCATTGGACCCAAAAACAAGCTCAACCGCTTTAAACTTTCAATGGCATAAAGATCACCATCCGTTATCATTCCCATACCTTTCCTATAAATCATGCATGGAAGAAGCTCTCTAACAAGGTTTGCAAAAAAGAAAATGAGGATTGATCCAGTGTGAAGGGGAATTGTTTAAGCACCCACAACTGCACGTGAATGATGGACATGCATTGTAGGATAAAGAATGTTTATTGTGGTATTAGGCACCCATAACACGTGAATGATGGACATGCATTGTGGGATCAAGAAAACATACTATAAGTGTTGTTAACAAAATCCTATAAGTGTGTCATGTGGAAATCTGAATCCCTATAAGAGCATGTACCCACACTTATTTATAGTTGAAAGTATAGTGGAAAAAGTAAAAATTGATGAAGGAAAAACAAGGCCATGAAAAAGTGGCACAACTTTTTGAAGGTGTGAGACATGTAATTTTTCCATATGGTGTTATTTGAATTGTACCATGGGTGGCCATTCACAAGCCTACTGAACCATCCTCATCCTCTTACTAGTGAGAATCTTCCAATGCATGGGAGTAGGCTCTTACTAGAAGAATATGGCACTAGTATTATTCCATAACTAAAGATGATTCTTTTAGGGATGGCTTCATGGAGGATATGCTTGAACACATGTTGATTGCATGGTGATATGCTTGAACACATGTTGATTTTAAGGGAGTACTGAGACTAGAGTTTTTAGTAGGTGTGCCCATGTAAGTCCTACACTACCTCGGCTCCTTAAAAGGGAATACTTGGTGGCTATCATACCTAAGCAACTAGGTCTCTTGCGGCTATGCCTTAAGAAAGGGAGTAAAGAAACTTCTTTCAACGAAGTTAATGACAAAAGTTTTTCTTTGTTTAAGCCCAGGGATGGCTCTGGCTACCCCTATAAAAAAAAAAGAATGGAGATTCATCATTATATGTATTTTTTAAAGTTTGACATGTCCACATGCATCGAGTATTGCTGAAGTATCAAATTGGGCGTTTATCCTTCACAAGAAATGTATGCATCAAGTATTACTGAGTATCAAATTGGGGTTTATTCTTCACAAGAAATGTATACTTCAAAAGAAAGTTAAGATATTGAAAAGAAAAGGTAAGAAATCTACACTTCAAAAGAAAGGTAAGATATTGAAAAAAACTATTTTATGCCTTTCTAGCCTCTTCACAGTGAAATGCAAGACTGAAAATGAAATTTGGAGTCACACATCAAATTCGGAGCCTTGAGAAGAAATTTTCTTTCCAACCAATCAAAATAAGGACCACATTCTTCAAGCTACCTGATTTTAGTACCCCCCCCCCAAAAAAAAATCTGATTTTGTGGTTAGTACTAGTGCAAGGGTACCAAAAGATGTGTTGCACTACGGGTGTGTGGGTAGCCGGGTGAAATCCTCGTGTATGATTAAGGTGTTGCACTAAGGGTGTGTGTGTAACGGGGTGAAATCCCCATGTACGTGTACTAGGGTTCGGGAAAAAATAGGTTCTACTTAGCCTGGAACTTGTTCAACTTTAGGAAAGACCTTTTCAAATTTATAGGAGAAGAAAAAAAACTCTTAAATTTCAAGGTTTAATTATATTTTGGAGAAAATATGAAGAAAATGCCTGCTCAAAATGATAATTCCTCCTCAACCATAGGCAAAAAGATAATTTCCTCCTCAATTATAGGAAAAAAGGATTCATGTAAGCTTCAGTAAAAAGGGTTTTTCAAACACTGACCGCGTGCACAACTAGGTAAGGGAGTCGGAGAAGGACAAGTCGTCTTTTATCTCTATTCTCTTCTCTATATTATCTTAAGGAAGATTTTCACAAAGTTACCACATGGTAAGAATATGGAGTTTCGGGAATGGGAAGAGGAGGTTTGGGTAGAATTTGATTTTCGAAGCCTCAAAAGACATACAAAGCACGGGTTCGAAACCAGTATTAAAAAAAAAGTTTACTCGATTTTAGCACCCAAAATGTATATTATATGACCCAAAATATGTGATAAAATGAATCTTCAACAATTAATGTGGTGAGCGTTTTTTGATAATTCTAAACGGCAAAACTACACTACTTAAGTAAACATACTTAAGTAAACAGTAAAACTACACTAATTAAGACTAATTAAGTTGCGGGTTATGCCAGTTGCGTAACGGGGCGATACTGTGCAGCACAAAACACCAAGGCGACAGATCAAAGCAAAAGGTGATATGGAGTTTAGAACGATCACCAGGACTGTGCGGTACGTGCAACTAATCCGAACTAATTCGCAGCTCAAGGTGCAGTTGACGCCATGATTAAGCGATAGTCGACTGCAGTCTTGCTAAAAGGTGTCGATCACCCAAAGCGCCATCGCTGGTATAATCAAAGTTGTCTGAATTAAGCTGCATCAAAGCTCTCTGAGATCATCCACAGTCCATCGTTGTCGAGCTAAGCTGCGTCAATGGCTTATAATTTCTCTGATTAGGGTTAAACATTTCTGCATCGCGCTGCATCAAAGCCTTATAATCTCTCTGATTAGGGTTAAACAGTGTTGTCGAATTTAGCTGCATCGTTGTCGTATAATTTCTCTGATTATGGCTAAATTCTGATTAACGTCTCTCTCTGAACTAGGGCTTTCATGACTTTCGCGTGTATTCGGTAAAATGCCACTCTCTTCCATTCCCATTCACTGCTTTTCATTGATTTGAGCCCTAAAAGCTTGAATAGGATTGTCCACCGAACACCACTACTGTGGATTCTCATATTCGCAATATTGCTTTTCAAGCCCTACTTATTGCCCTAGCTTGAAAACAAATTCATTATCTCGTCGAGGGTGCACTACTAAGCAGTTACATTATGTAACACGTCGAGGTGCACTACTAAGAAACATTATGTAGCAAGTGCGTTCAAAGCATATTTAAAAATGCTCTTATTTGTGAATTATTCATGAGTAAAATGATCAGAAAAAAACTTTTTTTTGTAAATGTATTTCTGTAAAAATATGTTAAAATATTGAATTAAAGAACTCCTTCATTTGAACTCACGCGCTATACTTACATGTTTTTAGGTGAACCCCCTTCCCACGCCCTCCGAGTTCAATATATACTACTGCACCACATTGAGTTTCTTTAAAAGATTTAACCTTAATGATTTTAACTTTACCCATTCAACCATACACAATTTAATATACACATTCTCATTTGAAATTACTAAGGCCAATATTTTTCACCCACATGGTTTAATTTTCTTTCTCATGTGCATGGACACACACTACAAGGGATGACCCCTTATACACATCTTAGACTCAAGATTTTTTCCCTTTTTTCCCCTTCCATCATCGTAAAGGACCGTCGGTATAAGCCCAAAGATATGCATAAGCATCGGTAATGAGATACCAAGATATGCATAAGCATCAGTAATGAGATATATGGATGCTTATACCAACTATGGTAAATTATCGACACTTATATTGACTCTCTTAATTAACCATTACTCCATCATTGTTGGTACCATAACACGTACTCGAATTTGAGAGATTTTGAAAGTAACGTGTTTGAAAGCATAGTTACAAAAAGACATATTAGTACATAGAGATATGATTACATTGATATTAACATTTGTATAAACATTTGTATAAACATCATTTACATTGATATAAATTAGTACTACATAGTGTATTATAAAAATTTTGGAGTAAGACTCTTGCAAAAAATCTTAACCAAGATCTTACAAAAATCATAAGCAAAAACTAGCCTATATATTGCATGGTCGCCTATCTACTCATCATTATTTTCATCACCTTCTTCCTCATCATTATGAGCCTCTTTTAGAATTCTTTGCGTAACCAAAGGCATTAATTACATGCTACCAAACCATAAGTTAATTGAAAGCCTTGTAGCATGTAACTTATGGTTTGGTATAAGGCTATGCATAAAAACATGGAGTAAATGCAAGGAATTTACTTACCAAGTATGCATAGAAGCGTCTAGTGTAATTGTTTGGCTGAGATGAGAAGCCCTCACTATAAGCGCTTGTCCCTTTATCGATGATATTTTTCAAGTCAGATGGAATTATTTTTTTCTCACAACTCTCATCATTGGTATAAGCATCGGTATAGGTATCGATATAGACATCGATAAAAGCATTGGTATAGGCATCAGTAATTCTAGAACATAAAAATTATATTTGTGTCAACTTTTGAAAAAAAATCATAAGCAATTGAATTACATAAGCTCCATAAATATTCCACAAGATACATTGCTCCGAAGAGATCAATTTCTAATGTTATCTCTATATCCCCTACATCTTTAGCCCATATGTAATTAAAGGTATTTTATTAACATCCATGGAAGGATTCATGGATTTGATAAAAGTTGGAAGGCATCATCATCATAATCACATCGTCATGTTTAAGATCATGATTTTTGATGTCATCGTGAATTTCTTCATTTACGATCATGGGTGTGCTCTCTTATAATTTATAAATCTTGGGTTTCATGATCTAAAATTTTATTTATGCACAGGGTATAATCTTCTTCTTCCCTTTGAGGATTCTACAATTAATATCCTTTCCTCCTCCAAGTCTTTGTCTTCAAAAATGTGTTTACTATGAGGAGAAACTTAAATTACATACCACCATGTTCGAATTAAAAGGGTCTCATTAAAAATTACCTATTATTTTTTGACTAAGTATTATTCTCTCACTAAGTGCATGTTAAAAAGATAAAGAGCTCCATGCATGTATAGAAGTGATCTCTATGCATGCATAGGGGTCTCTATATGCCCTATGCATGTATATAGTGCTCTATTCATGGATATAGCTCTCTAGGCATGTATAGGGCTCTCTATGAGATCTACACATGTATAGGGCTCCCTATGAGCTCAACGCATGCATAGAGGGCTCCCTATGAGCTCAATGCATGCATAGAGGGCTCTACCTTATGGAGAGAGATCTCTTGACAATGTTGAGGTACTACGAAGGTATCTTTCTTATTATTCCAAAACTTGGTAGAATTAATTTGAAAGAACCCATTTGGATGTTTCTTCACGGTTGCTTGAGCACCTCTATATATCACCTTGAACCATTTGACATCAAAGATGATTAAACTAAATGCTCTAAATCCAACCTCAAGAATATCTTGAATAGTTCTACAATACTCAAGATTGTCCTCTATGACATTGGTATCATGTTTACAGGCTCGACTTTCTTGCTCAAAAGTTACCATCACACCACAATCAAATGTGTTTCTTTAAGAATCCACATGCTCCGTGTGAAAGTGCCTCCCCTCTAACCATATTGCATATTATAGTTTGTAGTAACATTAAACAAAAGCATAAAATTTAGTATAGTGCATTAAACAAGGTATATACGTGAGATAGAGATGAAGAATGTACTTACCTACTGAGGGTCACATCCTCACATCCTCTTGCATACTCATGGTCTTCTCTTGTGATCATCTCTCCATTTTGTGATGCCATCGATATTGCCATGCAAAGCCATTCTATATTGATCACATTTGGTAGAGGGTCCAAGCTAGGCGGGAATGGCAAAGCATCTATTTGCTCTTCTGAAATCTCTTCTCTCATCCTTTCACCTATTGATTGCATCCTTGTATCTCCTAATCCACTTCTCCATGATGGGACTATTTAGGATGCAGAGAATGCTTCATCTAGTCTTCGTTGCCTTCCTTTTCCCTGAGGCACATTAGTGATTAGTTAGTCATCCTCCTCATTGCTCCACAATCGTGGCATGGAAGGATCTATGTGAGATAGATGTTTTGAGATATACACAAGAGACCCTTGCATCAACCATCCCTCTGCCATGCTTGCTTCTGGCCTTGCTCTTTGTCTCACAAAGTCCTTTAAGGTTTTCATTAACCTTTCAAGAAAAAACATCCATCGAACATGAACAACACCACACAAAGCCACTTCATTAGCCAAATGCACCACAAGATGCAATTGCCTCTAGTGAGAATTGTTCTAGGAAAGTTGTCCTCGATGATACACACTGCCTCAATAGCATTGAGACAAGCCATCTCAATGGATGTAGGATCTATCTCCTTTAAGGATATGTACCTATATACATAGCAATTATGTGTACTATTTATCAATACATAACTTGTGAGCACATGAGAATTCTAAATAAGCAATATAACTTAGTGAATTGAAGAGAAGATTCATACCTCACCAAGATTCTCATTTTGTAAATAGCCTCTCTCGCCTTCTTTTCTCTCCACAACCAACTATAGCAATTGGAAGAATAAACTATGCATAAAAAAAAATGAAAGTTAGTATATGAGCTTACAAATTATGTATCACAAAGAGAAAATGAAAAAGCGAATATTAATATACCTAAAATATCTTCTGCCAATCATGTGTCGTGAGGCCATATAATTGTTCCTCTCCTTTATTTTTGGTCTTTGTGAAGGCACCCTTCAATGAATGCATTACTCCCACCATTGGTGTCCGAAAAGAGGTGATCACACTTTTCACCTTATTGTGCTTTCTCTTGGTTAATACCCATGGTGCCTTTGGTAGGACTATTTTGCCACTCTCACTTTCAATTGGCCATGCAGTTTGAAGGCATCCAATGTTTTATAAGTCATCCCATGCACCCTTTTTGTCTCTTTTACCAATTAAATGGTCCTAAATATTTGTTGCCACATTCTTGAAGATATGCATGGGATCTAAGAGATGATTGAGAGTGTTTAGACATCCCATTTGGTGGTGGATTGGGAGTGCTTCTCCATGCCTCAAACCAATCTCTACCACTCATCACAAGTGATGAGACATCATATGCCACATACTTGGGATGTGAAGGAGGGAGAAATTCATGATGTTTTTCATACACTACCTTCTTAAGTGATGGTCCGCAAATTGGACATAGATGATGTCTGGAGGTTGCCAAGCCTATTTTAAAATTGAGATGATTGAGATAGAAATATAAACTTAAAGTTTTAAGGCTAAACTCTTATGCATAATAGGTTCAAGTAGGTACCTCAGCACTCCGAGAACCCGGGATAGTCATGCATCGTCCAAAGAAAAACTCCTTTCACCTTCGCCTCACGCCTAGTTATTGGCCTTGAAATGTCATGTACTTTGATACCTCGCCATAGTGTTTCAAGCTCCTCAATGAAAGACTCAAGATACACGTCCATGTTTTCCACCTTATACTTGCTTGGTAGTACAAGGAGAGAAAGCATGATATGACCTTTCTTGATTGCCACCCATGGAGGGAGGTTGTAATTAACCAATACAATAGGCCAAGTAGACCATGATGTGGACTTAAAGCCAAATGGGTTCACACCATCCATACCCAAGCCAAGACGTAAGTGACAAGGTTCATCTTTAAACTCTGGCCATTGATGCTCCACATGTTGCCATGCCGGTAACTACGATCCTCATGATGCCATTGGTCGAGTAATGAGTAGCATGCCACGTCATGAGTTCTGCAATCCCCTTAAATTTAAACATGTGTTTTGGATGCAAGGAATGATAGGGAAGTGTCTCAAAACCTTTTGGGGAACTTTATCTCCTTGCAAATCATCCCTATAGTGGCTCTCCCTACATTGTAGACATTGTTTTACATCTTTATTAATCCCTCTAAATAGCATGCAATCATTTGGGATGCATGTCTATTTATGTAATCCATACCTAGCACAGAGAGCATTTTACGACACCCATCTTGTGAGTTCGGTAATAGATTTTGAGGGGGAAGAATCTTCTTAAGAAGCCTACAGCATAGGGTAATAAATCATATGTCAAAATATTAGCAAAGAGAGTATATAGAACATGAAATATTTTCAATAGAATGAGGCGGTCTTACCAAAGAAGACTTGTGACACTTGCATCACTCCACCCATAAGTTGTTTGCAAGTTCAATAGCTCCAAGTTTGCTCACAGTGTGGAGTACGAACATCCCTCATATACAAAGGTGTGCTTGCCTCTCTATGCAAGGTTTCCTCTTCTTGTGACATTGGAGCTTGCTCACTATCATCTATGACCTCCCGTCCAAAGAAGTCATTCACCATGTTGTCCATGATGAGATTCTCTTCCTTTTCATGTGGCAATGGTGGAGGCACCTCATTCATTGTTTGGTTAGAGAAGATGAGTCTCAGCCATGCTTTCCATATGAAGCCTTGCCACCTTCCGCACTCTACCTATGTCACCGAATAGTGTGGCATGTTACCTAGAACTCTCCTATGGTTCTCCTCCATGTCATCATCTACACTTAGTCATACCACTACCTCATAAAGACCATATGTTCAGACATGCTCAATTGTTATATGATGTTGTCATATATACTGGACCTTGCATCGATCACACACACATTGAATTGTTTCTCTCAACCATGTCTCGGAACCAACTTCTTCCGAGCCCCTGGGGATGATCACTGTCAGACATCTTTAACCTGGCCAAAGTTAATTTAGGGTTCATACAAAACACACAACAACACCTAGTACTACCAACAAAAAATTATCCAAGTTTTTCGCTGCTAAACAGCGACCACAACAGCGTTTTTTCGCTCAATAGTAGGCGAAAATACGCTGCCTACTAGCAGCGAAATTTTTCTACTCACTAGTGAAGCTAGCAGTGAAATTTTGCTACTCAGCAGGTGACCTGCGAAACTGTGACGCCAGCCTAAATCGCCGCCGTGATAGGTATCAATACCTACCTACTTCCCCTATCCAGTGCATACGTACAACCTACGCCTACAGCGTAGGTTTTCTTCCCACCTCAACTGATCCCTCAAGGGTGTTGGATCAATCAAGTCTCCCTCTCCAAGGTAAGCACTTTCTTGCTTTCTGCATGGTTTCATGGTTTCATGTCTTCTCCTAAGCTTTCATGGAAAGCTTGGACATAGTTTTATGTGAGCTTCTCTCCCTTCCCCTCTCTCCTTTTCTCCCTTTCCCTCTCTATCCTCTCCCTTTCCCTGACCCTAGCCTGATGCATAGAGCTCTAAATGCTAGGGTTTAGGCTTAACATAAACTAGTTTTTCCATTCACTTATGCATTAAGAGTAGGGTTTAGGTCAACTTTTTTCTCTTGTTCTTTTTGCTTACTAATGTGTTAATGAGGACTAACTTTTTTATTTATTATGTTTATTTTTTTGTAGGATCATTCAAGTGAGCAAGGTTTTGGGCATAGCCTCTCATATACGGTAAGCCCTCTTTCTTAACTTTTGCTTCTTGTCTTTGTGTCTTTGCACCCTTGGGTGCCGGGAATTAGGGTTAGGTAAATAGGAAATAGGCTTCTTTATGCATAGCCTTCTTATGCATATGGCTTATGCATAGCCTTATGTAATAGGGCTTATGCATACCCTTGTGCATAGGGCTATGCATAGGGCTTATGCATAGCCTTATGCATATGCTATGCATAAGCCCTATGCATAGCCCTCTTATGCATAGGGCTTATGCACAACCTTATACCCTTGTGAATAGGGCGTATGCATAGCCTTATACAATAGGGCTTATGCATACCCTTGTGCATAGGGCTATGCACAGGGCTTGGCTTATGCATAGCCTTATGCATATGCTATGCATAAGCCCTATGCATATATGCATAAGGCTTATGGATAGCCTTATACCCTTATGAATAGGGCGTATGCATAGCCTTATGCAATAGGGCTTATGCATACCCTTATGCAATAGGGCTTATGCATAGCCTTATGCATAGGCTATGCATAAGCCCTATGCATATCCCTCTTATGCATAGGGCTTATGCATAGCCTTATACCCTTATGAATAGGGTGTATGCATAGCCTTATGCAATAGGGCTTATGCATACCCTTTTGCATAGGGCTTTTGCATAGGTATTATGCATAGGGCTTATGCATAGGCTATGCATAAGGTATGCATAAGCCCTATGCATAGCCCTCTTATGCATAGGGCTTATGCATAGGTCTATACATAGGGCTTATGCATAGGGCTTATGCATAGGCCTTATGTATACCCTTATGCATACCGTATGCATAGGCCCTATGCATAGCCCTCTTATGCAATAGGCCTTATGTTGTGCCCTCTTATGAAACTAATGAACTAAAGTTTTGATTTATTATGATAATCTTTTGTAGGTCTATTCAAGCGAACAACCACCAAGCGCATAGGCCATGCGGCAGTAGATGTAAGCCCTCTTTGTTTATGCTTCTTCTCTTTGTGTTTTTGCACCCTTGGGTGCCCGGGGATTAGCTCAAAGTCAAGATCCTATAGGCCGTATACATAGGCCTTATGCATAGGCCTTATTCATCAGCCTATGCATACGACCTATGCATATGGCCTATGCATAAGCCCTATGCATACGGCTTATGCATGCAGCCTATGAATAAGGCCTACACTACATTGTATGGCGTATGCATACGGCCTATGCATACAGCATATAGCCTATAGGGCTATGCATAGGCTATGCATAGGGTATGCATAGCCTATCATGGAGTATGGTTTAGACTATGCATATGCTATGGTTTATGGATAGAGATATGAGGCATTGTTTATATATGCCATCTAGAATGCTGCTTATGTCAGGTTAGGAGTGGTTATCCATGAGCAGGTGGTTATAGTGGAGGGGGAGTCCTCGATCTTCTCAGTATACTTCTCTTGTAAAAGAGGAGGTGCTTTTGGCTTTAAGGTTATTTGGTGTGTGAACACACCACATGTAGTGTGTGGTGTGCAGTCTTCTTCTATTATGCATTTTGTGAGAGTGGATATGGCTTTCCTCTATGGCTAGGGTTACATCAATCTATTAGGGTTTTCTCTCATGTGTGTGTGCTCTCTCATTATCTATCTTTTATCATATTCCTGACAAAGTCCCCCAAGAGCACCATCTATCTCTAAAAAGAAACTCAAAGGAAAAGCCGTGGAGTCAACAATTCTTCATCGACCAACCTCACCAAAGGAGACGGCTGCATGCTCAAAAGTTTCAACATTGGAAGCCACTCTGTGCACGAGACTCATTCCTCATCGAGAACAATGCCCATGAGTCTCAAAACCAGTCTCTAGTAATCCAAAATGGCTGTCACACAGCCTGTCATCCCACTAGCCGCATATGACCCATAATCTCACCAACCATGCCAGCAGTGGTGTAGAAGCTATCACCCAGCGGGTCATCAATGTCTACCATAGCACTAGTTGAGCTCGATATCTCAACACTCCCCCTCAAGCTCAACTCCACACACTACACTCCAAGTAAGCTCCTAAACCTGTGGAGCTTCTATGTGCCCAATGCCTTCATGAAGATGTCAGCCACCTGATCCTCTGTGCGTGCTAACATATACCAGATCTACATCTCCTGCTCTAAAACCTTCTCCCTATAAAGTGATAATGCACCTCAATGCACTTCATTCTAGTATGATATATTAGGTTATTGGCCAATTGTATGCTGCTCATGTTGTCATAATATATGACAATTACCCTATCCACAGGCTCTCCCATGTCACCAAGTAGCTTCTGAAACCAAGCTACCTCACAAGCTGCCATAGCAGCACCCTTGTACTCTGCCTCTGTACTGACAAGGCAAATGTTCGCTGCTTCTTACTGCTCTAACTCATAGCAGCACCCTTGTACTCTGCCTCTGTACTCGACAAGGCAAATGTTCGCTGCTTCTTACTGCTCTAACTCATAGCAGCACTCCCAAATGAGAATATAAAACCATTGGTAGATCTCGTGTCTGTAATACTACCAGCCCAATCACACCATCTATGTACCCATCTATGTACCCATGTAATTGTATCTCTGTACTAGCCTCATAGAAAAGTCCATAATCAATTGTTGTGGACTTTATGTACCTGAGGATCCATCTAGCCGCATCCAAGTGTGGCTTCCTAGGGGCAATTGTATCTCTGTACTAGCCTCATAGAAAAGTCCATAATCAATTGTTGTGGACTTTATGTACCTGAGGATCCATCTAGCCGCATCCAAGTGTGGCTTCCTAGGGGCCTGCATAAACTGACTCACAAGTCCAACAACATAGCTCAAGTATGGCCTTGTAATGGTCATGTAGATCAAACTACCCACTATGCGTCTGTATGTAGTGGGATCCTCCAAAAGCTCACCTGTATCTACGGAAAGCTTTGTGTTCTGCTCCAATGGCACTGAAATAGGCTTACAGCCTCATACCATACTTGGACAACATGTCCAAGCCATACTACCTCTGCAATAGCAAAATGCCATGAGGTGATCTCACCACCTCTATGCCCAAGAAATACCGCTGCTCCCCCAAATCCTTCATCTCAAACTTTTGCACATCTTGACATCATGTATGTTTGCATCACTATCACCAATGATAATCAAGTCATCCACATAGATGACTAATAGCATGATCCCTCCACACAAGGCTTTGTGTAATCTGCACACAAAATCTAGATGTGCATCACTCATAATTTAGTGGCTGCATCATGTACACTTCTTCTTGCAAATCACCATGCAAGAAAGCATTCTCTACATCCATTTGATGTAAATACCAACCCTTCGCCTGCATCCATAGCAATGACAGCTCTCACGGTAACCATTCTTGCAACCGTACTGAATGTCTCCTCTTAGTCTATGCCATAAGTCTGTGCAAAGCCCTTGGCAACCAATCTTGCCTTGTACTACTGACTGAACCATCAGCATTGTTCTTGACTTTATACACCCACTTACATCCAATTGCCTTCTTTTCCTTAAGCAAAGGCACTAACTCCCATGTTGCATTTGCATCCAATGCAGCCATCTCCTCATCCATGGCATCTTCCCATTTCTTATTTCCAATTGTCTACTCAAAGCAAGTGGGCTCAACCTCATGTATTGCTTTTACCATGTAAGCATATGATGGGTTGTATATCCATCATATCTCAACCCGTCAACAGCGTATCTAACCCTCGTAGGCCTACATACACTTGGATCACTACTGCAAGGTGTTCTCAAAATAGCCCTGGTTCTCCTTACACTAGGAGTAACCAAAGACAAAATGCTAAGCTCCCTATCAAGGCTCTCCTCAGAGCCACTAGAGTCACCATCCACATATGAGTGACGTGCTAATAGATCAAGTACAAAAGGTTGATCTACCTTTTCCTTCCCTTTCCGTGATACATGTGTACATGCATCATTCCTCAACCTGCTTGACCATGGGCTAACATTGGATCCACTGTTCGAGGACTCCCCAGGTCCACTCAGCACCTGTGATTGCTGCTCTATATGTGGTGCAACATCAGCACTTCTTACATTTGCATCTTTTGTTGCCTTCACTACTAATGCATACCACCTACTTATCTCATCGAAGACAACATCTTTGCTTACTCACATCTCACGAGTGGTAGGGTTATAGCATCTATAACCTTTTTGCTCCATAGCATAACCAATGAAGGTGCATTTCTCTACCTTTGGATCATCCAACTTTGTTCTCACTTCATCATAAACATGTACATATGAAATATCCCCAAACACTTTCAAGTGAGACACATCCGGTCTTATGCCTGTAAACTTCTGTTCAGGAGTTATACCATGAACAACTACAGTGGGTGTCCTATTCATAATGTACATAGCAGTTGCTACTGCTTCTGCCTAAAAGTAATGTGGCATATTCTTTTTAGCCATCAAGGCACGTGCCACTTCTGCAATGTGCATGTTTTCCCTTTTTGCAACACCATTCTATTTACGGAGTGTACCTACACATAAACTACCTCTTGATTCCTTCCTTTCTCAGGAAATCGATGAAGTCATTGGAGAAATATTCTCCCCCACCATTTGATCTTAGGCATTTTATTTGTATGTCTTTTTCCTTCTCGACCAAGGTTTTAAATCTATGAAAGTGAGCAAACACCTCACTTTTCTCCTTCATGAAATAAACCCACACTTTCCTAGTATGGTCATCAATGAATGTAACATAGTACCTGCAACCTGCAATTGTTGCAGTCTTGGTCAGTCCACCCCATACATCTGAATGTATGACATCCAATGGCCTTGCACTAACATGTTTTTCATGTGTGAAAGCATGTTTGGCCTGCTTACCAAGTTGGCATGCTTCACATACCTTATGCATACCGTTAACCTTAAACTTTGGCAAACCTACAACAATATTTTGGGCCTGCATAGACTTCAGTCACTGTACACTCACATGACCAATGCGCTTGTGTCATATGTCAATATCTGCAATGACACATGTTCCATGTGCAAACATGGCCGTCTTTATCTCAGGCATGTTCACATCCAAAGTAAACATCCTGCCATTTCTATTATCCTTTTCAACCAAGCGACACTTATTTTTGAAGTCTTCCACAAAACATCCTTAAGGATTAAACCTCACTTGCAAACCCTGCTCAACTATCTGCCCAATAGAAACCAGGTTCTTTGTAATATTCGAAACATGAAGTACATCAACCAAGTACTTCATTTTGCCATCTTGTATAGACAATGGCACTTTACCAACATGCACAATGGGATGCACAATATCATCACATGTTTCTACATAACCTGGTTTTTCCATTTTCTACATATCTCTAAACCACTCAGCATGACTGGTCATGTGGTTAGAGGTGCCATAATCCACATACCATATATCTTGAGATCCTGACACATCCCCTGTTATGAAACTAAGCATGTGCTACATCACAAACAACTGCTCACTTCTATTATCACCTCCATGTTTGCTAGATGATGCATAGTTGCTTTGCTGCAACTTCCCACTTTTAATGTCATTTTGCTTTTTGTAGCAATCCTTTGCCAAGTGTCCTGGTTTGCCATAGTAATAGCACTCTATGCTATTTGCATTTTGATTTCTTTGCCAACCACCTTGGCCTCTTTGTCTCCCCCTACCTCTAGACTAGCCTCTTCCACCTGTGTGTGATTGCTGCTGTGAATCATTGGACTATTGTTGTCCAAAATTCTAGTTTCCTTGTTGGCCACCACCTTGGCCTTGACCACAGCCTCTTCCTGAATTAGAGTAGAAGGCTTGTTCTGATGTGTTCTTGCTTTTGTGAAGAAGAATCCTCACGTAAAGCCTTTTCTTCTATGATCAGCATAGATATCAAGTCCTGAAATTTGGGAAAATTCTCCATAATTGCAATGGAGATCTTGAATGGCTTGTACTCTTTACCAAGCCCATTCAGACAGACACTCCACCATTGATACATAGACCCAAGGGATTCAACAATGCCCTTGATCTTTAAGGCATATTCATTGATGGACATGCTTTTCTTTTCCACAGTATGGAACACTTGCTTTAACTGCAACTTCCTTACCTTTATGTTAGTCTGAAACATCTAAACTAGATTCTACCATGCAACTGCTAGAGTGTTTGCATCCTATATGTGTCCTATCATAGTGTCTGTGACACTAATTGAAAGCCAGTACATGACTTTTCTTGCACCTTGATTCCAATCCTTGAATGTCTTTATATCTGCAGGTGTGGCATTCTCCTCAGATAACTCTAGAGGCTCCTCATTGTCTCCTTCTACATAATCCCAAAATCCTTTACCTATTAGGAAATTGGTCATTCTAAACTTCCAGGCATGGAAGTTATTCTTATCCAGCTTCTCACTAACAATCTGATTAATTCCGTCAGACATGTTTTCCTGCACCAATCAAAAAACCTGCAAACAGATAACTTTTGTATGCAACCTGTAATACAACAGTATCTCCTATAATTGCTGCAGGCACAACAATACTTCAACACAACCTATGTGTCACCAAGTGTTACCAGAGAACATGTACATACACCCAATATGAACAATATATGTGCAAACCCTGTCTGCACCAAAGTGTGAGACCAAAGTACATGTACATGCACCCAGTATCAACAATACATGTGCAAACCCTGTCTACACTTCCAAAATGCACTGCTATAATGCAAATAACCAGATTTCGAGCATAAATAGTTCTCTATCAGAACTTCTATAAAACTACCAAAATAACCCTGCAATGACAAAACGGGGCCCGTAAACGTGCCCAAAATGCGAATCTAACCTGTAGCTCCATTCTTGCGCGTGAAGACAGCTCCACAATCAGAGATGTGTAGCTCCCATAGCTACTAAGGGGGTGTTGTACCTAAACCAAGAAGGGGAAAGAAATGATGGTGCTCTTATCAGTGTAGTACCACTTCCTTTCTTGCTTGTTCTTGCCTCTTGCTGACCTCCTTAGCTCTCACACGAACCACGCTCTGATACCATAAACAAAATGTGGGGAGAGGGAGAGCTTCAAACCCTAGTAAGAAAACACACACACACAAGAGAGAGATGGATAGCTGAATATTCTTCTATCTTCTTCTTCTCTACTCAACCAACATAACATAAAGATAAGAGTATACACTATATGGGTTAGTACTCAACTACTACAACATACAAGGGTTGGTCCATAATGTGAACCCGACTAAATGAGCTAGCGCTATAACTATGCCAGTCTCTAGTAATCCAAAATGGCTGTCACATAGCATGTCATCCCATTGGCTGCATATCACCCATAATCTCACCAACCATGCCAGTGGTGTAGATGCAAAACCTATCACCTAGGTGGGTCATCAATGTCCAAACCGTAGCACTAGTTGAGCTCGATATCTCAACATGGAGGCCCAAGAAAACCACTCAAACTCTCTCATGCATTTAGCACCTACACAAGAGCTTGTGTGTTCAGTCAACCCCAATGGCAACCAACCATTAGCTGTACCTACCGCCTTGACAACAATTGAGCCACAATCCCCACGTCTCGCAATGAAGACTTATGAGCACATCAAGGAAAAACTGACAATTCTCTTCTCACCCCTTTGGATGAGAAGCCTCAATACAGAAGCTACGTGGTAGACATACAAACCTATTCTCTCAAAAAGAAGAGTAGACACAAAAACCTATTGCTCGCAAGGTGGTAACAACATTTTTTTTAAAAGAGAGAAAAAGAAAAGGGGAAAAAAAATACAAAGGAGTCACAAAAATGGTCTACCTAACAATGGTAGATGATCACAAGAAACTCCCAACGATCTTCATAGCCAATACATTTTTGTTAAGCTTATAGCTTACTAGTCTTTTGGCTAAGGTAATGAAGCAGCTAATCCATTAGTACATATCCATACTCATGCAATGGAGAACCTTTGTACTAGATCCTCACCATTGACAACCTTGCAAGTACATCTCTCGATGGGGGGCATGGTTTACAAAAGCCTTGTCAATGGTACAACCCATCGCCTGGGATTTTTCTTAAAATTGCAAACCAAAAACTTAAATCTTCACAACACAATGATATCTAATCCTTAGTAAAGATATCTATATTAGCCTCGCCAGTCGATGTATTTCTTTCATGCCTCACTAACGAGTGGTGGCTACTTCAACAAGCAGCAGCTCAATAAGAGTCAATTTGATTCATTTAATCTATTTCATGTATCTCTGCTTCATAGAGCACTTAAATATACATAAAAGCATAAAACTACACATTGGAAGAAGCATGTAGGAGCATATTCTACTCAACAACATTTGACAAGAATCTTGCCACACAAAAAGGGACATCATCGAAGACCAATTTCTTCAAATGATGATTTTCGCTTCAATGAATCAGATAAGGAACTGAGAATCAAAATCTTTTGATGATTTTGTCTACATTCCTCCGGATCCTTCCTTCTCTTCTCCCCCATCATAAGATCTCTTAATTTCACAACTAACACAAATCAAACGTAACTCTTCTTATGATTGCCAAAAACAAAGTGAGAAAAAATATAAACAAAAGTGAGCAAAAAATATAACAAAAAAATGCCCACAAATTTATAAAATTGAAATCACTCGCACGATAAATCCCCACCAACCCCACATGTAACAGTTAGGAATTCTCGCTAATCACTAACCTTTTCATTTGCTAACTAGCTTTTTCTTATTCCTTCTGGAGGAACAAAGACCATTGAATGTCATTCAACATCAAAAGCCATCAACAAAGCTTATCGATTCTCCCCACGCAAAGGTCTTCAACGCGATCACGAGGATGTGATAGGCATCAAGAAGGGGGGAACGTTAACCATTCCTAGGGTTAACAAGAGCTACTACTATTATCTTATATCAAGGAGTCAAGGTAGATATGCCAAAAGGTCATACATTCAAGATACGAAGTGCTCAATGGTGTCTAAATCTACAACTTGGATGGGCACCTATAATGGTCCTATGGAAAACTTATGGCAATCCCCACTTCAACAGCGTGTGGTAGTAAGTTAGGATAAAGTCCCAGGTGATGTACTTCATGGATATATTATGAGAGTAGTCATTATAATAGCATTAGGTCTCTTAGGAGCCAAAAGTGCCCGGTCGGCCATAGTTTAAGTGAGTGTGAACACTTATGGCCATGTATATAAGTGAATATCTCCCATTCTACAATAGAGTCTTGCTGTTTCTAATCCTCTTGTTAATCTATCTCTCTAATCCATGCTAGTGAGTGTGTGTGAGTGAAGTGAGGTGAGAGAAGGGACAAGTACACGTAGTGCAATGCGATGATGTGACAATGCTTCACAGGAGGCGTGCTTCTCAAGGAGTTGTGGCTCACCCAAACCCCCCTTGAAACACATCCAACAGCAAGAGATTACCTAGTGAACTGTAAATATCGTGAGGATCTTTCCAATGGCTGAGCTGGTAACCCTTGAGGTCCTTGAGAAGAAATTCCACAGTGAACTGCAAATATCGTGAGGATCTTTCCAATGGCTGAGCTGGTAACCCTTGAGGTCCTTGAGAAGCAATTCCACCATGCCTCTTGCAAGCATTGTCACACTGTCGGTTGCACATGTACTCATCCCTCCTCTCACCTCACTTCACTCACACACACACACTCACTAGCATGGATTAGAGAGGGCAATTATCAAGAGTATTAGCAAGATCAAGACTCTATTGCTGGGTGGATCAGGGTGCCCAGTTTTGTCCACTCAGGCACCCTTTAAATAGTTAAAAAGCAGGCATTTGTTTCCCTTTAGTGACTAATCTCTCCTAGCAAATGAAGGAATTTCCTTTCAAGTTCTTTTGTTGGAACATCACATTCAAAGTTGGGAATATAGTTGCATAATCTGATTAATCATTAGATCGTTAAAAGTCCTCATTTCCTTAGGTACAAAGTCAATGTATACAGCCTATCCCAAATTTGAACTGATTTCATAAAATGCTAATATCTTTTACATATAAACGCATATGAGATTCCCACTTTGTACCTTAGATGTTCACATAATATAGAGCTTAGCTTGATTTTTTGAGAAAATTTTAAGCTATTTGTCTATTTTCTTTAAATATTTCAAGGTCTTCAAAGTGTTATAATATACGCGACTTTTTGTACCCACAATAATTACCACTTAAAATGCTCCATCTTGTAGATCAAAAGAGTGGTAGATATTGATACATTATTAGAATGTGGTGGTTAGTAAAAATTACAAATCCAATGGTTGGATTTTTAATTATCTCTTTTTCAAATTCTTCTAGGCTATCAGAAGGCCTGTAAATATTAACAATCTAATTAGTAAAATTACTTTTTTGATGTAAATCATATCAAATCTATAAGGACTAGTGTACTTGTAATGGTGCATCTATGGAAAAAAACATTAGATCACTCTAAGTATGGAAATATCAAATTTTTATCATTTTATCATGTTTTTGTTTAATTTTGATTAATTAGACTAATTTAAATTAATTCAAGTTATATTGGATTAATTTAAGTGCATGTTTATTTTTTACTAGTTGCTCGATCTCATTTGAAGTACCTTCCCCTCCAAATTTTCTCTCCAAGCAATGTCCCAGTGGACAAAACTGGACACCTTGATCTTGCAACAACCCTGCTGCACAATGGGAGAGTTTGTTTTTATTGAGAGATATTTACTTATATACATGGCCATAAGTGTTCACACTTACGTAAACCGGTTGGCCGGGCACTTTAGGCTCATAAGAGATTTAATGCTATTATAATGACTACTCTCATAATATATCCATGAAGTACATCACTTCTGACTTCATCCTAACTTACTACCACATGCTCTTGACCCAGGAATCACCATATTAAGTATTCCGTAGGACCATTATGGGCGCCCATCCAAGTTGTATATTTGGACACCATTACTTCATATCTTGAATGTATGACCTATCGGTGTATCTACCTTGACTCCTTGATATAAGATAATGGTAGTAGCTCTTGTTAACCCTTGAATGGTTTAATAGAGATAATCCCACACAAAACGAGGAGTTGAAATTAATTTCTACTTTACAAAGGTTCAAAATTTAATTATAGTCTTATGGTAAATTGTTGTTTTCAAACAATTTTGATACTGTAACTGCATGTAATAAGTATGTTTATCATAATGCATTATTCATGTAGATTGAATAAGGAAGCAATCAGAAAGATCAACCACAAGAACTACTTATACCACACAAGTACCATTTTCTCTTTGGATGAATCTCAATTTATTGGGACATTCACTAAGGCCGAGAAGAAGTTAATGTAGAAATTAAGGACTAGAGAGGCACAAATAGGGAAGAGGCTCTGGTGGGTGAAAGCATGATAAGGTGGTAAACTTTCAACCAGTTGCATTGGTTGCTACCACACTTGAAGACAACCAATATTAGTGGATTTAATATCATCATAAGATGTATTTAGCAATTTATCTAGTGCCTTTTAGATATAATAAATGTGAAATAAGATTAAACAACCATGTTTTAATTCTCTACCTCTACATAAAAGTGTTTCACAACCATTGTCTAGGACATAAGTTTTCAATCCACCTTATCATACTTTCACCCTGGTATCCCCTCACCCAAGCAATACTTGGTCACATGGTAGGTATGCAACTCAATATTATTGAGAACTAATCTTGGTATGGTAAGATTCTTTTATGTTTCTGGTCTCATGATATATACATGTAAAAATGGTGTGTCTACAGAATAAATGGAAGTCTAATTTTAAGGTAGCATGTAAGAAGACACCTCCTAGTTTGACAAAAGATTGAGCACACTAAGGCTGAAAACCAAGCAAGAAACGATGTGATGAAGTCTTACAATAGAATAATTACTTGGGTGACTGTTGTAGTGTTTCATACTATAAACTTAAATTTCATATGGGCTCCTCATTTATAAGAGACTTGTAGCAATATTGAATGCAAGGCATTGCTTAGTTCATTGCGATTTTGTATTCCAAAACCTTCCCATAGCCAATCCTACAAATGGTGAAGAATGGTTTGAAAACTTATGGAGGCTACCATTTGAGGATGAAAGATTCAAGATTACAATAGAGAAGCTCTACTCCATCTCAAGTGTTGCATATGTTCCCAAGAACTCAAGATAAAAATGTTAAGGATGTTGGGAGCACATGAAACTTTTGCAAAAGTTATGGGATGACATTGGGGGATCAATTTTATATTCCTTGGTTAGCCTAAGAATCGTTGATGGATATGGTCTTGGAGGATGCAACAAGACCTTTTTAACAATAGGTTATGGAATCTACTCATGGGGATAAAATAAGGTGGTGTTGCCTCAAGATCTTCACTTAGAGGTGTATTTTGGAGACATTGAGAGTAGATAGAGAGGAGTAGTTTTCTATGATTTTCAAAAGGAGATGAATGTGGCTACTCCACCTCCAAAGAAGGTGGACTTGAAAAATTATTCGCGATGCTTGGTGTATAGGTATGTCCTATTTTGTGCCCTTTGTTAGGAGAATCTTTTTTTTGTATACCTTAAGTCTTCTAGATAAGAAGTGTTCAGAGCTGTCTTGTGGTTCTTGATGCATCTCATTAGCAACAGGAAGATCACTTGCTTGCCTAATATATGCAAGGCTTGGATAGTTATGTCACCCCCCTACTTATAGCATGTATACCTCCACCATCTGTAGGGAGGGAAATGACCCCAATGGAGCATTCCTTCTCATGGATTGGTGGATCAATATGAAGAAAGGTGAGTGTTTGGAAGAGGAGAACTACCTTCTTGCCACACTTGAATGGAGATTGCAAGTCCAAATCTAGCTCATCACATAAAGAGATGATTGAGGAAGAAAGGAAAAAGATGGAGATCGAGTTAAGATCTCTTAAGGAGAAATAAGAGTAAGAGAGTCAATCTCTAGGCAAGGATCATGGCCATCCATCAATGCTTTCTTGCCAAAGTTTAAGTATCAATGTTTTTTGTTTTCACTTCACAAATTCATAGGGTGTTGTGGATTGTTCTGTGGTGGGAATGAGCATAATTTTTCTTGTATTTATAGACACAAAAAATTTGGGAAGTCCTGTTGCACATAAGAATGATGGGAAGGGAGATGTTGGGAAGGGAGCTATTGGTCATGCTCACTTTGCTAGTTTTCATTTTATTGAGAAGTGCGAAGACATAAAGGAATCAAAGGTGTGGACTTACAATTACATTGAGCTTGGAAAGGAGTTCACAAAAAGAAACTTTAAGGATTGTTTTGCGGCGGTGAGATGAGAGAGTTCTATGTTGGCTTGGGTGGTGGTCTAAAGATATGAAACGCAAATCCAAGTACCTAGAGTATTGATCTTAGTGTTATTGAGCTTTGTACTAGTAAAATAGTATGCCAAATACACCTTAATGGATAAGTTTGCCTCTCTAAGATTTCCATAGTCATATGAAAATTTTCTTGCAAATGGGCATGTTCAAGATTTTAATGGCATTCCTTCATGGAATGAGCTCATAGATGACCATGTAAAGTTTTCACTAGTGGTAGCAGATCTAAAGTGATGAGAACGATAGGGTGTGGGTGCTTATTCTTTGTCCTAACACCTTCCTTGTTCTTGTGGAGAGTGCATGGCCATTCTTGTAGGCCTAGAGCTGAGCTTTAAAGAGCTCTAAGACATTTTCTTTAGCTTTCAGGCACGGCCACACACTAAAGGTGTATGTGAACCATGTGATGTATGGCAAGTTAGATATGCCTTTAACAAGATTTATGTTATTAGAGAGGTGTGCAAGCATGGGGTTTTCTTTGAAGTGGTATTTGTTACTCAATGGCAATGATTTGTTTGATTTGTTTAGATTTTGTCTTGGTCTCTTTTTATGACGTAAAAAATTTAAGAGGGTTATCTATTTTTAATATAGTCACCCAGTTTTGGAAAGAGGAAGACCTCCTAGTCCAAGAAGGTTTGGCAAGAACAAAAGGACTCCTGTAGAGGCCATTGAAGAGAGTGAGAAAATAATTATGTGGGAAAGTGGGCAAGTTAAGTCACTCACAAAAGGAGGTAAGCATACAAGGAGACATCAATGACATAGAGCAAGGGGGCGATGAGGTCCACAATGAAAAAGATGATGAGGGTAGCAAGAAAAAATATGTAAAGCAAAGAGGAGGAGACAAAGGATAAACATGTTGAGAAGATCATCTCACAAGATGGGCCAAGCCTCAAGGCTCTGATTTTCTTGATAGTTTGACACTAAAAGAGGGTAGTGTTCCTCTAATGATTGCCCTATGCATGTGTTTGGTGAATGAGAGAGTATGAGAGATCAAAAAGGATCTTTTTATTCTCAAGAAGGTGTTTGAACAAGAAGGGTATCTCAAGATGAAAGGCATGTTCATATTATCATTGAATATTATCTCAAGATGAAAGGCATGTTCATATTATCATTGAATATTATCTCAAGATGAAAGGCATGTTCATATTATGAGTGAATATTCCAGATGGCTCAACTAGAGATGTGGATGAGGACATAACAAAAACAAGAAATAGTAATTAGCACATTATGAAAAAAGAGTTTAAAGATGAGTTCCAATCTAGTGAGTTGTGGTCTGTCTTAAGAGCGAAGTTGTTTTATGTTTGGGATGGCGACCACCACCAGACACCCTCCTAGTTAGAAAGAATAAGGGGGTCTCACATAATGACAAGAAAAAGCATGTGAGGGTTTTATCACATTTAATTATCCCTACATAGCATGATTAGTTGAAATTAATTTCTCCTCTACAAAGGTTCAACATGTAAGTGTAGCCTTGGATTAAATTGTGCTTTTCAAAATATTTCTATGCTCTAACTACATGCAATAAGTATGTTTTTCATAATTCATTATCTGTTAGGAAGCCCTGGCACCATGGGAAGGTTGTACAATGTAACCAATGTCATGGGGCATTACCCTTCTGCACTTGGGAGCACAATAGCTCAACCAACAAAGTAACAAGTCTTGGTCTAGCACACAAATGCACGGTTAGGGTGTGTCACTCACCTTGTTAATCCAGGTCACCTGGGACCCTTGTAGGTAGCATTGTTGTCATGCAGTCACCCCTTAAATCTCCACTCCTGTATCTGTGCGTTGCCATCATGCACTCAAATAGAAGCTCGACCCTAGTTACTCTCTCTCTCTCTCTCTCTCTCTCTCTCTCTCTCTCTCTCTCTCACACACACACACACACACACACACACACACAATGGATCACACAAGATCTCAACACACATAAGAGATAATATTGGGAGGAGAGGAACTTAGATTATGCATATAGAATCAGTGAGAGTTACATTTTGCCTTTTCGATGTGGATTCTAGGCTTTACACTCTTGGGAAACCAAAGTTAAAATTTAGGTCCTAGGGCTCATTCAGCCACTCTAGCTTCTGCAAACACCTAGTCTGAAACTAGTACTCTCCACCTAAGATCTCTTGGTATGCCTGTATTAATAGACAAGTGGCGATCACACACACAACAAAATACAATATAAGAACATTCTAATGAAATATGGCATTTCTCGTTACTTTGGCCAAAATTGTTGAAGATGGTAAGGTGGCCGACATCGTTGTTGTGGATGTCTATGGGATCGGTTTTTAACATGCCTCCCTTCTTGATGTAGATTTTGTCCTTGGAATATGTCAATCAATGAAGTCAAGTTAATGCCACACAAGGAAATAAACACGGTGCTTGTTATTATCTGTATAGCAACAGAAATAACAAGTAAGGTGTTCTTGGGAAAACAAGCAAGATTTAGCAGAAAAGAACATTCATTGATGTAGTCTTCATACAATGGAGATAAGACTGGTCAAACTTCCCAAATATTCTACAAATATGAAAATTAATGCCAATCTAACTTATAAATGAGTACAAAGTCTTATATCCATAAGCTTAGTGCAAGAGTATGCCTAGGGTTATGATCGCAATTTCAAAACACAATGATGCACATGAACCATCAAAAGCAAGATGCTAACTCTAAAAGGAAAATTGCTTTCGATTAGATAACTATTTACATAGCAAAAGTCTTTTTTTTTAAGAAATTATTTTTTGGTGCTTTCTTTTTTTGCAATAAATAGAGATAATCCACCACCCCACGGGAGACCAAAGCAATGTCCCAAAGACCTCCACCCCCAAGAGTATCTAAGAACCACTAAGAACCTCTTACTATGGTGATGGTTTCCTAGGGAAGCAAAAATGCAAGGTTCCATCCCATGAAGAATCAAGGCATCGGTCTAAAGTACCATTGCTTATGTCTCAAAGAACTACTAGGATTCTACATGGAAATGGCTCTCTTCTTGGTTTTTTCTTTTCTTTCTTTTTCTTTTCTTAATTAATTAATTAACCTATGTATTATAAAAACTATCCTTTCACTCACAAATTACCTACAGAGTTAGAATATGGATAAAGAGGGCTCATTATACAGATAGAGTGGAGTACTTGGCATACTCCTTTGGCATACATTATTTTAGATGCAGAATAGGAAGACTATGACTCTTTTTAAGAAAAAATGTTAGCATTAATATTCATCTAGATAACAATTTGAGAGAAAATTGGACTAGTTCAAGTGTACTGCAAGCATTTTCTAATTGAACAAAAGGAAAGTAAAAAACTGGAAAAGATCTACATATGAAGAGCAAGTCTCGAATACGTCGAAGAGACTTATTGTTTTTTGCTACTTATAAGATGGTTGAATGTGGAGATGTGGATGGCCACATTGATACTCTAGAAAACCTATAAACGTAAGTGCACACTTTGATGACACACGTAAGAAAATAACAAAAATGAAGAGCAAAGCTTATAGTAAAAGGTAATCGTCAAAAATATGCAATATGAATGTAAACTCAGACTCATCGTCACACGGGGTCCTCCTATCTCATATGCTTCTTATGGCATACTTGGTAGAGGTGGTATTAGGGCATCCTCACTATAGAATGGCATTTGAATGATAGGCATGTGAGCTAAACATCTATTCCCATGGAAACTATTATTGAAGTCACCAACAATGGCCCAGAATATACAAGTACATGGCAATAAAATCTCATAGAGTGAATGGGCTAAGGCATCATAGCATTCCATCCTCCATTGCTCTACCTTTTGCTCTTGGACATCAGTCATCACATGATGGGGTACACCAACTAAATAGATAGCACTTTGATCATCATGCCACTGTGCGGTCACTTCTACCAGGAATTGAAGAAGTCTAGTCCCATACCTTCTAAAGTAGGTTCTACACTACCAACAGAAGTAGGCAATTTTGAATATGCAACATTCACAATCATGACATGGTACAAGGGGGTGGAATTGTAAACAAAATAGATAAACAAATGCACTCTCACAACAAATCTCACCCAAGGATGCATAAAAATATTTGGGATTGGTTTTGGAAGTAAGGAATACTTAACTCCCCTTAAGAGTACCATTATGTACTATCGGCATCCAAAATAGGTACACTAGTGTTGCACCAAGAGAAATCCATTTCTCAAGACCTAAAAAGGCAACATTCAAATATCCTTAAAAAAGTCAATTCTCCAAAGGTTAGATATTCTCTTTGTAGCTAGCTAGTTATTATGCTCCTTTCCATCTCTTTTTAAAATAAATATTTGTTGTGTGGGTTAGTTCCTTCAAGTATGTACAGGTGTACAAATCCACATCTTGTGGTTTGAGCATTTTTTAGCAAGAATCCTTTGGATAAGAGCATGAAGAATTTTAGGAGTAAAGATTCTAAGGGACACATATATAAAAGTTAATAGAAATGATTCCCTTCTTGTCTTGTGTACACCTTATGTAGCCATCCTTTCCAAATTTTGTCTATGTGAGATTCTTGCTTGGGAGTACATTTAATGGCTACTAATTATAGTTGGCAATCAAGGATTAAAGGTGGAAAGGGAATTTCATAGACACAGATTGGACTCCACCAGTTGGGGGTGCAGAGGATAGTTGAAAGAAGACCAAATAATGGGATTAACTTTTAATCATGATTAGTAGGGTAATTATGCTTAAAAATTAGATGAATCCTAGGCTATGGCTTTGATACCAAATTAAATTTGCAGCAATGTGATGAGCTATGTGGATCAAATGCAAGGATCAACATGATTAGCAAGTAATGAGAAGGTGATTAAGATGAGATTAGTGCACAATTAATCTATCAGCTTAATGTAGGCATGGATACTCAAAAACCAACAATTTCTCATTAGGCCAATGCCTCAATTTATAGATTTTACATCCACAAGATGCCAAGCATCTAATCCCACTGATTTCTCCTTGATTTGTGCCACCTCCCCTACATCTGGGGGTACCTTTTCCTAGAATCTTTTCACACCCCTATATTTACTCATGCTACCCTTGATTCTCTCATTCTGTAGATTCTTCTCACCTTTTCACTGCTACCCACTCAATTACAGACTCCCTTTTAGAGTCTCTAGCTAAGGGTTGGTTCTCGCACACACCCATTCACTTGCACATTTCAACAGATCCACCATGTCAAATACTGAGGATAGGAGATTCTTAATATGTAGAAGGAAGGATAAATCATTAGCAACCAACATGGTATCACGTCTTCTACGCCCACTTACACTTGATAGGTGTTTGTCCATGAGGAAGATCAGTTAGAATTCAAGTAGAATCATACTCAGCTTGCATAGCATCTTGCCACTAATCCTTTTGTGGAGAATAAATAGCTTGCTCGTATGTAATAGGGTCTTCAATAATGAACATGGCCTCAAACTCAATGTCATCATCATGAGGAGTAAGAGAACCATGTTCTTCTCAATAAGAAGATCAATGAAGATATCAATGTCAGGGCTATTTTTGTCACAATCCAATGAAGAGGATGGGATAGAGACATCAACTTGAGAATAAATGATATGAGATTCATTGGTCAGAAAAGGAAAAGATGTTAGAATGGTTTGTGAATCATCAGATGCATCAATGGACCATTCACCACCCCATAGTATGGTCATCGAAAATTACATCACGGCTTAAAGTGTCCTTCTTAGAGATAGGATCATAAAACTTATAGCCTTTGGCATTATCAGGATACCCAATGAAAATGACCTTCTTAGTAGGATGATCAATCTTTTTTCGTGTCTCTTTAGGAACATGAATATAGGAAATGCAACCAAAGACACATAAATGGGGGATAGAGTGTGTTGTACCTATCCAACTTACAATGGGAGTATCACCAGAAGGAGAATTTGTAGGTAAATAATTTTGAACAAAAACTGTCATAAGAACTGCCTTTGCCCAAAACATCTTTGAGATAGACTGGCCTAGATAAGAAGACACTTCATAGCATTGATATGGTCCAATTTTTGTGCTCAGCAACTCCATTTTGCTTAAGAGAATAGGGAATAGTAAGTTCATGAGTGATGAATGCCAGTAATAGCACAATATTCTTCAAAATCATTGGATATGTATTATTCACCATTGTCACTTTGTATAGTTTTGATAGCCCGACCTGTTTAAAGTTCAACATGTTTGTAGTATCGTTGAAATACACTAAGAACTTCTGATTTATGTCATAGAAGAAAATCGTATGTAAATCGAGAAAAAATCATCAATAAATGTAATAAAATAGTGGAATTTGGGGTAGGATGGAGGGGATGGACCACAAATGTCAGTATGAATAAGATCTAATAGATCTTGAGAGTGATGAGAAGTGGAAGAAATAAAAGGTTTTTGGTGATGTTTGCCCAAAACACAATGTTCACCATTAGGGAAAATTTGGAATATGAAATGGGATCTATATAAGAAATCCTTATTTTTAGTAATCTTTTGATTAAAAATGCTAATTTTGACCCCATAGTGGGAGACTAAGCAAATGATTCTCCTATTTTTTATAGACTTTTTAGGTCCTACCATCTACATTTTATCCACTCTCTCACTAGCTTTTAGTACTTTTATAGTCTATAATTTTGGAATATTTTAACCCACTACTTTTAGATGCAAGTTGCATCACCATTCCCAAGGTTTCACTGTTCGGCCATAAGAGGGAGCCCAAAATTTGACTTTTTCAAAATTTTAAGTTTTTGAGTTTTTCCATTAAAAAACTTTCCTTATATATATATATATAAACCCAAAAAGTGAATTTTTTATATCATTTCTTAGTCATAACTATCTCATAACAATCTTGTCATATCTTACTAACTTCTATGATATCTAATGATTGCAAGTTGCACTACTTTTAGATGCAAGTTGCATCACCATTCCCAAGTTTTCACTTTTCGCCTAGAAGGGGGACCCAAAAATTGATTTTTTTAAAAATTTCATTTTTTTAGTATTTTCATCAAAAAACTTTCCTTACACATATATAAACCCAAAAAGTGAATTTTTTATATCATTTCTTAGTCATAACTACCTCATAACAATCTTGTCATATCTTCATAACTTCCTTAGAATCTTCACTCTTGTCATATCTTCTTAGCTTCTATGCTATCTAATGATTACAAGATGCATTCTAATATTTTATATCCCAAAATAGAAGGGCATTTTTTGAGGCCACTAAAATAATGACTTTTTTGATACTGTTCATATTTTAGTGTATTTTCATGTAAAACTTTCCTCCCAAATATATATATATTGAAAAGTTTATTTTTTAATATCATTTTCAAATCCTTATCTCATTTAATGTCACCCCACTCCTTTCATTCTTATCAAATCTCCTTATCTCATTTAATGTCATTTAATGTCACCCCACTCCTTTCATTCTTATCATATCTCCTTATCATGAGACTAGAATCTTTATTTTTGGAGTGTCAAAAATGGTTTTTTTAGAGAGATATATTCTTAATATATGTTTCTCTAGGATCATTCCAAATGTTAGAATATTATTATCTAGAATCTCTTTTCTAATCCTCTATTAATCTTATTTTTCTGTCATCTTGAATTAGGTATGCCTTTAGATGATATTACGAATGGTAGAAAGCGTAAAGTAGACATTCACATTCGTATATATGAAGATTATGCACTAGCAAAACGTCCATATGTTAGGCAACCATTACCTAATTCAACCATATCCACACTAAGAAATGAGGGAAAGAAGAATGTTGATCTTTGGGTGGATGGGAATCTCTTCCCCTATGATCCTTTGACCTTATACAGTCCACCATTTTTTTGTGACTTGACTAGTTTTGTTCGATATGTAGGTGATGGGGAAAATGGACTCTTAGGTTATTGTAAAAGACTTTCTATTAGTGGTGGTCTTCATAACCAATGCTTACACTCAATTAATTCAAGTCTTCAATCAAGCATTCGCCCCAAGAAGGGCGGTAAGTCAAGAAAAGGCGGGTAAGGGTAACAGCCATGACTAAGTCATACAGTATTACAAATATACTTATCTAGCATTGCACATGGTGGCATAACCATCTTGTAAGGTGCAGATCATTTGGAGTAACCTGCTCTAGTCTTTAGCGATTAGTGCAACTTATCTAGTCTTTGAGGTGTACCGCTCGGAGGGAAAGTCACCCTGTTCAGTTGGGGCTATTTTTGTATTTGCTGGCCTCCAATTGTCATCATGTACAAGCATTTACAGGCATTCACATTCACATACACATATGCCTTGCTATCCAGTAGAGCTGGGTGTTATCCACAATGGTTCTCTCTCTCTCTCTCTCTCTCTCTCTCTCTCTCTCTCCCATATCATGGCTGGATAGGACAGAACTACACACCCATTATGGTTAGAGAGGACAGGGGACATCATGGAAAGTTGACCCAAATTAATCATTACTGATACCACAAACTAAACATGCATGCAATCCAGTGTTATCCATAATGGATCTCTCTCTCTCTCTCTCTCTCTCTCTCTCTCTCTCTCTCTCTCTCTCAATCATGAAAACTTACATTATTCAAACTTTATGTAGACATTATGTATAAAAAAACCCACTTGTATTAATAAAAAGGAATTACATTGATTGTCTTTAACAAAGTATTAGTGTCAAACACAGTATCTACAACAATGTTTTAGGCTAACTCATAATGTTCTTGAGATGCCTAGCTATAGTCTTGCGTGCACCTCTTCTTGCTAAGTGGAAGGGTCCTTGACAATATGGCATCGACAACACAATTCGGGTCCTTCTGACCACTACTCTTTGCAAATACAGTTTGTGCAAGCACTTTAGAAGCGTAACCCCCTTGGAAGGCAGCGTACACTGCAGCCTTGTTGATGAGCACTATCTTGTCAGTGTTTCTTGGAATCATTGTTGTGACAAGCATAGGACTTTGCTAAGTAATTTGAGGGCTAACATGTAGAAGCTTGCCATTGGGGTGAATGCATTGTGCACCACAACAAGGTGTTGAGGTGCAATATGACCCATGTAATGGGCCAACTCGCGTGTGCCACCTTTATGTTGAGCCCAAGCATCTACAAAGACTATATGCTGCACACAAGAAAGAGGATTAGTGGAATTCTACTAGTATTATCAATAATTTATATTTTTATTAGATTCATACAAATGTTGGCCCATGTCATTTCAAAAAGGAGATTTGACCCTTGCCTTCAACTTTGGTGTGACCTCTAGAGAGAGGTGGAAGATAGGGGGACAAGGCTAAGAAGAAATGTAATAACTACCCTATATTTTATAGCTAAAAATCTAGTGGATAGAATGTGCACTCCCCCCTTTCCATTGGTGGATATCTTGATTAGCACTAATTTTTTGATTAGTAAAGGGCCCATTTTATAGACCATTTTCTCCCTAATGTAGACACCAAGAGTTGAGTGAGTCTTCAGTTTAAGACTACGCACTAATTCAATAAATTAAGAATTTTTGAGAAGTCGGCATGGGCAAGTCAAGAATGCCAGCTTTTTCTATCACGATTGCCTGGTGAAGTTACAACATTACCTACATCATCTGTTAATGAAAGTTCAAATAGATTACTTCAACGAGGCACACTTGCTATGGTATTTCCATCCTTCTCAAGTCAACATTAAGTATGGTCAAAACCAACAAATAAACCAAGATCCACAAGACAAGTAACTGATAAAAGATTGCATTGAAGATCAGGAATATGTAAAACACCTCACAAAATTCAAGTAGAGGAGTGTGTTCCCAAGTAAAGATCACCCCCCAATACCCATAACTTGACATGTAGTATAATTAGCAAGATAAACCATCTTCTTGATTGGTAAAGTATGATAATTATGAAGCCCCTGAGCTTGATATGTCATGTTACCAATGGCACCAGAATCCACTATAAATGTAGCACCATCACAAACAAAAAGCACTTGATCTAATGAAATACGGTGGTTAACACAATTCACCTTCTTGTGATCAATATCACCATGAGAGTTATCAATAGCATAATCTTCATTATGTTCATCATCATACTTTTTCTTTAGACATTGAGAAGTGGTATGATTTGTACGACCACAATATGTACATGTCATAGGTGGACTTTGTTGGAGATGCAATCCACATTTGTAAAGAGAACCAACTCTCGTTGGTGAGATTGGGTTTGAATCTTGGCAAGTTGAGGTTTCTACAGATTGGATTACCGAAGGTCACCTAACACCTTACGTTTTTGGGGTCGAGATGGCTAGACCAATTTGTGGAACACCTTAAGCGCACTTGTGGAGGAACACAACTGGGATGGGTGACCTCCCGGGAAGTATGTTTCCAACATGGTATCAGAACCCAGGTTTTTATATTGGAAGCTAAGACTTGAACCAAAGTGTGTGGCTTGAGGGGGGATGTTGGAGATGCAATCCACACTTATGGAGATAACCAGCTCACGTGGTGAGACTGGGTTTGAATCTTGGCAAGTTGAAGTTTCTACAAATTGGATTACCAGAGGTCACCTAGCACCTTAAGGATTTGGGGTCTGGATGGCTAGACCAATTTGTGGAACACCTCAGTTAAGCACACTTGCGCAGGAACACCTCGGTTAAGCGCGCTTGCGCAGGAACACAACTGGGATAGGCAATACATGCTAGAACCATATTGTCGATTAGAGCATCCTCCACGAGAAAAGTGATTTTCACCCATGAGGGAACAGGGGCACTCAGAAGAATCTGAGTGACAAGTAAGAGAAGAGCATCTACAAAGGGCTCTATATGTCATTCATGATGCTCTAAATATTCAATAAGAGATATGCAAACACTATCAAAATCAATACCATCTTTGTTAGAAAGAATCATGACAATATTATCATATTTTTCATCTTTGATAGTGTGAAGAAGCTGGGCAACAAGTTGAGGTCGTGCAATAGGAGCACCAACAGCCAGCAAGTTGATTAACAATTTCTTTGAATGATTCAATATGAGAATTCATAGACTTTGTAATCCAACCCATCCAGCATATTACATAGATGAAGAATTGTGGTGATAGATTTCTTCTCAAAAGTAGAAATAAGATATTTCCAAATATTGTTGGAAGGAGGTTGGAAGCGGGAAGATTAAATACATCCAAAGTAAGAGAATCATGAAGAGCAAGCAAAATATACCATCGAGTAGCCTTATCTTTCTTTGTCCCTCTAGATAAAAGTATTTGCCAATCAATAAATAACTTCCCATCAATAATAAGTGAACCAACAACATCAATATGTTGCTGAGGACATGGAGAATTTCCATATACAATGTCAAAAAGATAGTCACCTTCAAGAATCAAAGTCATCTTTGCCTTCCAACCAAGAGAATCATGGCCTTGAAAAATAGGAATAGAGCGCTAACCAGGAGGATAACCACTAATAAGAGAAATATTCACCATAGAGAGAGTGCGATGAAGGTATGTTTGAGGGCAATCATCTTGATAATAAAAACAAACGTCACCAAAATAGCAGTGTTAATGTTTTTCAGGATGTAAAGAATAATATGTTTAAAAATAGGGAAAAAAGCCCAAAGCATATATGTAAAAGGACATGCGGTCATCAAAAATAGCAATCCAAGGCAAAAATAATTAGCAAAGAAGCTGAACAAACTTCTGCATGACGGTGTGTGCAAAACACCAAAAAACTGCATAACAGTAAAACAATCATAACTTTAACCATGTAACTCCATTTACAAAGATTCTTAATTCAAAATCGAGGGCAAAAGTGGCTCTAGGATTTACAAAGCTTGACAAATACAATCTGTGATCCTGTTTGTCGGCCAAATCTTCAAATTCAAACCAGAAGACTCTCAAAATTTACTGGCAAGCTTAGGGGGTCAAAATTCTACAACTTGTTTCAATACACAACAAGGACAAAGTTGATGTTTCATGACAAATCATAGATACTTACACATATAAAGATAGATTATTGCTGAAAGAAACTTACAAAATCCATAAATTGCTGCAAAAAAGAAACATTCAAAATTATTCAAAACAATCTTCTTCGTTGTTGAAAGGGTAACTTGCTCTCTTAAACCATGTTGATAGGTATGAGAAAGAGAAAGAGAAAAAGAGAGGTACATGAGACATCGCTCCCAAATTAGTGTGTATTATTGATAGTACATAGGTATATATAGGTGAGATCTAGGTCAAGCTAGGATGAACTATATACAGTGCAACAACAAGTACCTTTAAATCATTTCCAATCATGATGAAAATTTACAAGCTCTTAAAACTCATTAAAACAAACACTTCATCTTCACAAATAAACCCCAAACTCATTACTTATTATTAGATAATGACACTCCACCACTAAATCTATGATTATTCTCAATTTATACTACAACCCCATCTTAAATTTACTTTCTACTCAAGTCATCTTGCACAAACATTATTTATGAAAAATAAAGTAAATATTATTTTTAGTTCATTCCCAAATTCATTAATGTTGAGAGATATAATTGCAATGTTGTGTGTATGTGGAAAAGCACCCTAGAGGTGTAAGATATTGTGGCAAGATAAGAATGCCACATGTTATATTGTATGGTTTGTGAGTGTTGAACAAAGAGTGGAAAAGGAGTTGCCACTTGGATGATGACATGTAAAGTGGGATAAGGCTAGAAAGCCTATATCATTGTATGATTCATTATGAATGCAAGGAGTAGAATTGAGTGTTGAGTGTGCAATGTCTCTCTCCCTCTTTTATAGAGTTCTTAGTGTGGTATGATCCACCCTAATTATGTTGCTTAATCTATGTCTATCACCATGATCAATCCCATTTTAGGATTGGTTAACATGGTATCAGAGCTTGGGTGGGTTGTTGGTCATGGTGAATATTTATGTATAGTTTTCTTGGTTATGAGTTCTTTGATTAAGCATTATTTTCAGTTATTATGAAAAAAAATCATGCACACTCATATTATCATTTGGATTTGCATTTGTGAGGATTTTAGAGAGATTTGGAGATGCCATTCTCAAGTTTGAGAGGAGATTTGCAACAAGGAGGTTGCATAGAAGCTACCCAAGAGAGTTGCAAATGGGAGTTTTGCAACATGGAGAGCCTGCTCATCATCATCATTGGAAGCTGAAAATAGAGATTTCAGCAAGTATGAAGGCTATGGAGTCTTCGTTGTCAACAAGGAAGCTACCAAAGGAGATTTGTGGAGGTAAATTATGAAGTTTTTGCCTCATTTTAGTTTTGGTTGAGCATGGATTTACTCAAGTTGGAAGGGATTTGCTCAAGTTGGAAGGGTTGCTTTGTGATGGGATGGTGAATCCCACAGTTCTTTGCATGGGTAAAGAGGGGAGAAGGTGCATGGTTGCTTTGCTATGGGCAAGCAAGTTTCATCTCATTTGGAAGTCCATGTATGTGCATCAAGTAGAGAATGCACTTGTGAATTTTGCTCAAGGATGATGAGCATCATTGGTGAATGCCATTGAAGTCTCTCACAATTGCACCGAAGAGGGTTTCTCATTGGGAGAAACATGATGGAAGCACCCTTAATGCATGCAAATGGAAGAGCATGTGCTTTATAGATGGTCAAGACCTCATGCAAGAGGTCAAGGAGGCAAAGCATTGCAGCTAAGTGGAGCTGTATACATAGAGAACTTAGCGCTCAACACGGGAGCTCATGATGGCCATATTATTGGGCTAGAAAATTAATTACGATAGCAAATCAGCAATAGTAAGGATAAGCCACATGGTTGAAGATAAAGATAGTCATTGGCACAGGTAGTCAATGGGTAGTTTGTAGTGGAAACTTGAAAGCTTCAATTTCGCACAAGAACATAGAAAGAAAGCTTGAAGGCCACCATTGGAGGAGGCAAGGCCAATGTGGAAGCAATGTAAAAGAAGTGAAAAGTCTGCAAAAGGAAAACAGAAGCGTGTCAGACGAACTGAAGCAGGCTGACTGACGCCAATGCAAGGCAAGGCGGCTACTATGGCGAACTTGGGTGAAAGAGTAGCAGAGAGAGAAAGGATAGCAGGCTGTAGAGAAAGCGGGCAGCAAACAATAATATTTTCTCACAGACATCGTGAGGAGTGGCAACGATTGCCGGGCACTATATGACGTAGAAGAAGTGAACAGCAAAAGAAAATCTTGTCATGCAAGCTCAGAGCTTGAGCTATGGTGGCAAAGCACCAAAAGGTAGCAGGCAGGAACAAAAGTAGCATAAAGAAGCGTGTTGCAGAAAACACAACACAGAGCATAGAGAAGCTTGAAGGAGATGAAGACCGCGTGATGTAGAGCCCACGGCACATAAAATGAGCTGGATTTGTCACGTATACCAGAGAAAATGCCTAGCGTCAGGCACGTTGGCATGTAGAAACATCCACATGTTGCACATAGAGGTTATCCACAAATTGAGAGATTTTCTCGTCTCCTTTAAAGTTTGAATTTTAACCCTTAGTCAATCTAAGAGTGCATTCACACCATTGAAGGTTAAACCTTGTTCACATACTCCAAAGGCAACTGAGAGCATTAATAATAAGTGATCAATTTTGTTCTAGAAAATATAAATACAAACATGTGTTCACACATGAGTACCCTACCCTTGCATAGCGTATAAAAAGGTTTGCAAAATTAACTCACCCGTAATTGATAATGGGTAACCGTACCCAAGCCTGCATGCTTAAAACAAGGATTTTGTTTTTTGTGATCACCCATGGTATGAGGGTTGCCCTACCTGAGCTTACCGAGAAGCTCAAAATGGTTAGTGTGATGTGTGCATGAGCGATGCGTGTGTGAGGTGAACGTGCATGGGTTGGTTCCCACTCGAACTTCTATATTCAAATCGGACTCAGTGGTTCCACTGTGAGCGAGTCGACTAAAAAAGAACTAGGTGTCTAAGATGGTAGACACGCACACACAAGTTGGTTAATGAACACTCCAATGTATCATTGAGGGGGAGGGTTGAGAGGTAGCAATTGCAGTTGTGCAATGCTACATTGATATTGGTGTTGGGTGAGTTGTTGAACACCTTGATTAAGAGGGGGTGTTGAGAGATGTAGTCGCGGTGTTGTGTGTATGTGGAAAATCACCCTAGAGTTGTAAGATATTGTGGCAAGATAAGAATGCCACATGTTATATTGTATGGTTTGTGAGTGTTGACCAAAGAGTGAAAAAGGAGTTGCCACTTGGATGATGACATGTAAAGTGGGATAAGGCTAGAAAGCCTATATCATTGTATAATTCATTGTGAATGCAAGGAATAGAATTGAGTGTTAAGTGTGCAATCTCTCTCTCTCTCTCTCTCTTATGGAGTGTTTAGTGTGGTATGATCCACCCTAATTATGTTGCTTAATCTATGTCTATCACCATGATCAATCCCATTTTAGGATTGTTTAACAATGAGCCATATTGAGTTATTAATTTTACAACAAAATAGAATTTTTTAAATAAAAATTAATAATATTTATTTAAGATCATGAGGCTTTGAAATACCCCTTCAATAAGACAAATTTTTCAAGAAGTGCTATTAGATGGATGCTTTTATTTTAAGAATTTGAATTTTAAGTGCTGATTAAAGTAGGAAAGTCACATGTATTGGCTGATCATTTATCTAGGTTATTTGATGGATGATCAAGAGATTGGGATACATGATGATCTACCAAATTCTCATTTATTTTCAATAGAAATGTTATGGCTCACCCTAACCCTCCTTGAAACACATCAAAAAAGAGATTACTTCATGAGGATCCTTCCAATGGCCGAGGTCGTAACCCTTGAGGTCTCCAAGCTCTACAACTCCTTGAGAAGCAATTCTGCCACGTCGCAAGCGTTGTCACACCACCGCATTGCACTACGGTCATCGTCCCTCCTCTCACCTCACTTCACTCACACACACACTCACTAGCATGCATTAGTGAGAGAGATTAGCAAGAGGATTAGCAAGAGCAAGACTCAATTGCACAATGGGAGAGTATGTTGTATTATGAGAGGAATTCACTTATATACATGGCCATAAGTATTCACACTCACTTAAACTATGGCCGGCTTGGCACTTTAGGCTCATAAGAGGCCTAATGCTATTACAATGACTACTCTCATATTATATCCATGAAGTACATCACTTAGGACTTCATCCTAACTTGATACCACATGCTCTTGAAGCGGGAATCCCCATAAATACTCTGTCACACCATTACGAGCGCTCGTCCAAGTTATAACTTTAGACACTATTGCTTCATATCTTGAATGTATGACCCTTTGGTGTATCTACCGTGACTCCTTGATGTAAGATAATGGCGGTAGCTCTTGTTAATCCTAGAATTGGAATAACACTCCCCCCTTCTTGAGATGGCGATCGCATCCACGTGATCGCGTTGAAAACCTTTGCATCGGGAGAATGAAAAAGATTTGTCAATCACTTTGATGTTTAATGACGTTCAATGGTCTTTGTTCCTCCGGAGGAAATAAGAAAATCTAGTTAATGAATAAAGAGGTTTGTTGTTTATTGGGAATTCCTAATGGGGTGGGGATGGGGTTTTTTGCGAATGATTGCATATTTTATATTTGTGTGACCCCCTTTTTTTGGGGGGGGGCTCAATTTATTTTTGGCAATCATCGCAGCAAGGTTACATGTGATTTTTGTTAGTGGTGGGGACACTAAGAGATGTTAATTATGGGAGAGAAGAGAGAGAAGGATTCGGAGGCAGAACGTAGACTTAATCATCAGAACAAGATGGTGATTCTTAGTTCCTCATTTGATTCATTGAAGCGACTTTCATCATTTGAAGTAATTGTCTCGTGATGATGTCCCTTTGTGTGGCAAGATTCTTGTCAAATGTTGTCGAGTAGGACCTGATCTTGTCTTCTTCTATCCATGTGCTTTTTATGTTTTTATGTATATTTAAGTGCTCTTAGAAGCAAATTTTCATGAAGTACAATAATCGAGTCATATAGACTCTATTGAACTTCTCTGTGTCGTTGAAGTAGCCACTTGTTTGGTGAGGATTGAAGGAATTATGTCAAATTACGAGGCTAATATAGATATCTTCACTAAGGATTAAAGATAATTGATTTGTGAAGATGGTGACATCATTTGGAGAGGTTTGTTATTTTAAGGGAAGTTCCAAGTGATGGGTTGTACCATTGACCAGGATTTTGCCCACAATGCCTCCCCCCTATCCAGAGATGTACCTAGAAGTTGTTGATGGTCAGGCTTTGATGTAAATGTTCTCTAGTGCATGAGTATAGATATGTACTCATGAAGCAAATGCTACATTAATTTAGCCAAAAGAATAGTAAGCAATAAGCTTAACAAATATATAGTGGCTATTGCGTGATATGGCTTAATCCGTGATATGGCTTAATCCGTGATAGGACTTAAATTGTGAAAGTGCAAGTTCTTAAGCCGTGAGATGGAATTCTGTGAATTTTTAGGTTTTGACCTCGAGGTTTTTTTTAATTATTATTTTATGGATCATCTAGGTCATGATTTGCAAGCAACAGCTTCTTGTGCGCTTATTTCTCACTTCCAGAGGGGTGATAAGAGCATTATTATTTTGTTCTTGATGTGCTCCTAAGTCTCCGTAGTATTGATTCTTGAATTTGTTGCTGAAATGATGTCGAGTCATTAGAAGATGATGGTAAAGGTGGTATTAAGGGTGTTTGAGAATCATGAGTATTCAAGCAAGGCACTATGGTAGTTTTTATGTTTTGGTTTAATAGATAGGGTAGCCCTTCTTGAGTAAAGGGTATGTTGCTAGATGGTAAACTTGGTGGTGTTTGATTCTCTTTTGAGACTGTAGATAATGCCTCACGGAATGTTTGTAAGTCGGAGAGAGAGAAATCATGCACGGATTGCATGAAATGGGTGTTCTCTGTATTGGTTTGCTTCTCTGATATTTCAAGTGATGTGTTTGGATCGTCATGAACTCTGGCAAAATGATGGTCAAACTTCCAACCCCCATTGATTAAGTTGTGATTAGTGAAAAAATCTCCATTTGATGATTCATTTGAAGTACTCATCTTAGTGTGCAATCTTAGTGTGCAATGGAGAGGTTTCAATTGGCTCTTGTACATTAAGCTCATGATAATCAACCATTAAGTGGAAAGAATTACAAATTAATCTACTATGCCTGATCAATCGTCATTTCTTGATGGCGGAGTTCCAAAAATTCTTAATCTCATTATCAGTGCGTCCTGGCAAGAAGGACGCTATGCGCGACCATCTGCACGGATACACACATTACTTTAAAACTAACAAATAATTAGCATACCTTAGCTATCATGCAAAGACCAAGAATACACGGGTGTCTTTAAAAATAACAGATAGTTATAAGCAAGGATTACTGAGTTAAACCTGTTTTCGAGAAGCCTCTGAAGGTGGATGATGAGCTTCACTTGGAAAGGGTTGAACGTCCCATGCTTGTTTCCGTAAACTAATTAGCATTACACCAACCTAGAAAATCATACACATTGCATCACTCTACATTAACAGGGTAGGACTTCATGTATATGTTGGAAAATGATAGACTAAGGCATAAAAGGAAGGCGAGACCTCTCTCTTTATAGTTTCCATGTTGCCCCATTGCCCTCTCTTCCCCACCGTTTTGACCCTTAACTACCCCTTTGCTGAAAAAAAGTTAACAACCATATGCACCACATGACCCAAAAGGGGAGAGAGAGAGAGAGAGAGAGAGAGAGAGAGAAAGAGGAATTTCTTGCCAATATTACTTTGCGAATAATCATGTTTTCATCCACTATGCAATCGAAGGACAATCTTTCTAAGAATCTTTCTCCACTTTGTACTTTTCTCCACTATGGCCATTCTTTCTAAGAATCTTGAGCACCGAAACTTCAAATGAAGATTTAGATCTATGTCTTGTCCTTGAGAGCACAACTTTGGTCACTCATCATTAGTCCCCTGGCCTAGATAAGAGTCTTTATGAGTAGAAATAATCAAAGAAGTATTTCGTGTTAGATTTTATGACAACTTTGCAAGGCAATATTCTTATATGTTTTTGCAAACAAGGACACCCAATGAAGGATGTTGTTGATTCAAAACCTTTGGGCCATTAGGGATCTCATGTGGCTCATGAGTATGCTTAGTAGATATGGTCATACCTACCTACAATAAATATGGTTAACATGTGATGTCTCTTAGTTGTAATTCGACGAATCAGGCATTGTTGTCTCTAGGGAAAAAACACTTCAACATAGAGTTCTCTTATTCCTAATACAATAAAATAAGTGGCTAATTTTTAAGGCTCCTCCCATGACTTTTGGTATACATACAAAGGTATATACTTAAAAGAATGGTATCTCTTTGTGGCCTAAGATGTGTGGATGAATTTGAGAGAGAGAGCCTCTTTTTTTAAGTGTCACACATTAAAAAAAGAATCACTTCTTAGTGTACAAACAAAAATATGATAAGGCATTTTATGTATTACCCAAGAACAATTCTTATGCCATCATTTTTTTCACAACGTCTCTTCTCATTACCCACTTATTGCCATTATTTACTTAAATTTTTAGAAGAAACTCACTTTGAACTTTCTATGTGTCTTCTGATACCTTCTTTTTTCAACTATATTTTTCTTTTAAGTATAAGTGATTTATAAGACATTTGATACCTATTTGAATAGGAGTGCTTTAGATATTGATCAAAAATTTATTTCACTTTAGAAAGAGAAGTTAATAAGGATGTACTAGTCGTACTTTAAAAGCCTAGATACTATACTAGTGTTATAAATGAATTGTGGATTTAGGAGAACTATTGAAAGTCATATAAGGCATGCAAGTTATAGCAGGATTAAAATAGAACGCTTTTTTATATAAATTGTATAAAATAGAATAAATTTACATTCTCCTTAGGTCACAGTATAAGACACTTGCTTTCTTTGAATTTCTAATCACCTCGCATTTTTAATAAATAAGGAAATTGCTTGACTAAGAGCGTCACAAGCTTGTACAAGAATTCTTTTGTTTGCATGGTTGTGAAAAAAAGAGGAAAATAGAGTGGGGCTTATTATCATGTTCATAGATTTTAAATTATCTTCACAAGGAGTATCACTCCTCTTGATACCCTCGTTATTATTCCAATCTCAATGTGAAACAAAACACACCAATCTCAATGTGAACCAATATTGGTTCAAGAACACCAATCTCAATGTGAAACCAAAACACAACATTACACAAATAAGATACTATTAACCATGCATTCCATTATACACAAACAGATGTAGTGTGGAACGATATAATTACACAAAAGATAGTTATCAACAATGAAGCCAATATAAGTGTTGGGGAACCAGTAAAGCAGTCATCAAATGCTGCACTTCGTATGATTAGAATTTGATTTGATTCGGGCCGTAGCATTAAAGTGATGGAAAAGCTGCCTAATTACTTAAGATATCCATTTGCGTGGCTGCATTAGATGACAGATAGACTGCAAATCCATGCCTAATTAGTGAAGATATCCATTTGCGTGGCTGCATTAGATGACAGATAGACTGCAAATCCATGCCTACTAGTGAAGATTAGTGTAGTTAATGTTGATAATTAGACGATAGATAGTTGCGATCAAGGCAAGTGTAATCAGAATGCAGTAGATCATCGTTAGGTTAATAGAGGATGAAGTGATTAATTACCGGCTTGCTGCGGAACCCAGCGCCAGCAGGCGACGCCGTGCTGGCGAATGAAGTGCACGAGCCGCTCGTCTTCCTCCGGCGACCACAACCCTTTACGCAGCTTCTTCTGGTCTGGACAGTTGGTGTACTGCGGCATCTCTGCGCACACTAATCTAATGCAAAAACAGCAACGTCGGATGGTTCAAACAACAACGTCGAATGCTGCACGGGCGTGCTCATAATTGATTGTATTGCTCCACCCTCTCTCTCACTCTCATTTTCCACCACCTTTGATATCGTTGGACCCAAAACAATCACAGCTCAACCGCTTTGTTTTCCTGTCTCCATAGAAGTTCCCTACCCACTCACACTCCAACCTTGTCCTTTTTCTCACTACCACTTGTGTGGCCATAAATCATCCCCCTCAAACACTCGTGTAGCCATCAATCTTCCCCCTGATACACTCGTGTGGCTATCAAACTTCCCCCTCACAGTTTCAAACTCTTATGCATGTGCAAAGCAATGCCTAAATAGAGATATTGTAAGTTTACCTACAATTAGTTGGGTGGTTAGCTTCAGACTTCCAATGGCATAAAGGTCACCATCCTTTATCATTCCCATACCTCACCTATAACTCTTATGCATGCAAAGCAATAACTAAAGAGAGATATTGTAAGTTTACCTACAATTAGTCCTACAATTAGTTGGGTGGTTAGCTTCAAACTTTCAATGGCATAAAGGTCACCATCCTTATCATTCCCATACCTTTCCTATAAACCATGCCATCAATCTTCCCCCTCATACACTGGTGTGGCCATCATTCTTCCCCCTCATAGTTTCAAACTCTCATGCATGCAAAGCAATGCCTAAAGAGAGATATTGTAAGTTTACCTACAATTAGTGGGGTGGTTAGCTTTAAACTTTCAATGGCATAAAGATCACCATCCTTTATCATTCCCATACCTTTCCTATAAAATATGCATGGAAGAAGCTCTCTAACAAGGTTTGCAAAAAAGAAAATGAGGATTGATCAAGTGTGAAGGGGAATTGTTTAGGCACCCACAACTGCACGTGATTGATGGACATGCATTGTAGGATAAAGAATGTTTATTGTGGTATTAGGCACCCATAACACGTGAATGATAGACATGCATTGTGGGATCAAGAACACTATAAGTGTTGTTAACAAAATCCTATAAGTGTGTCATGTGGAAATCTAAATCCCTATAAGAGCATGTTCCCACACTTATTTATAGTTGAAAGTATGGTGGAAAAAGGATAAATTGATGAAGGAAAAACAAGGCCATGAAAAAGTGGCACAACTTTTTGAAGGTGTGCAACATGTAATTTTTCCATATGGTGTTATTTGAATTGTAACATGGGTGGCCATTTACAAGCCTACTGAACCATCCTCATCCTCTTACTAGTGAGAATCTTCCAATGCATGGGAGTAGGCTCTTACTAGTATTATTCCATAACTAAAGATGATTCTCTTAGGGATGGCTTCATGGAGGATATGCTTGAACACATGTTGATTGCATGCTGATATGTTGGTGGTAACCAAAATTTCAATGAAATATTGAACCTAATCAAAACATGGCTGGTACACTCTACTAATGTGCATAACATATAAATCCTAGATATAATCCTTTGAATTAGTAGGTGTGCCCCCACAAGTCCTACACTACCAAGGCTCCTCCTGTGGTATTAGGACATTGTTAATGACCTCCTACAATATTGCTTAGACAAGTAGGGTGGACAATGCTCCTTTCGGATGATAGCTTTTGAGGACTTTCCACATGCTTCCCACTAGTTTAGGAATGTACTTACTTGCCATGCTTGCCAAGCATGTCCTCGAGTAATAACAATATATCCTTCGTCTTGCACCCTTTCAAATAGAGCTTTCAAACCCCGTTGTAATGCAAAATCATAACATCAAATCTTGGGAGATCTAGAGTAGGATCAAGTTTATGTGCTAGATTTCAAGATCCATGGGTTTATGTGGTCCCATTTCTAACAATGGCTGCTCTTCTGGTAAGAGCATTGTGAATGTACGCTCTGGGTGTTCTAAGGTGACAATTTACATTGAAGAAAACCAGAACCACATGCACTACACACCAAATAGTAAGGAAAACACTTTAATATAAATGTTATTGAGTGTTGTAATAATGATATGTATTCCCAAGATTAACATAAAGAAGGAACCACTAGGATTCCCAAATCTCAAAGAGACAAACTCAAAATCTAAGAAATAGTCACTTTCGTAACTGTGTGTTTCATGCCATGAAACCAAACTCTCATTTTTCATGACCATAGAAGTTGTTCAAAAATGGGACTCAATGCATCTCATAGTATTCCACAGGTACTATGTGAGCTCCAAAACAAGATTACACTTATGCTTCATCTCACTATGAAAAACTATGTTTTTCAAGCCATGAAAAAACAAACCTTGGTTTTTCAAGCAAATAGTATATATGGACGAAGTGATGACCGGGTATATATTGTTCACAAGGATATGTTGATACTCGGAAAGGAAAGGTTCACTTCCAATATTGGATGCCTCTTATATAAGACAACACAATAGCAAAAGATAAATCTTCACAATACAAAGCACTAAATGTTCACAATAGTAGAAGTAGAATGTTCACAATATAAAGAAAAATCTTCACAATATAAGGAAACAAATGACTCAATGAGATCCTTCATTAGTTAACTTGCACAAATACTTGATTTTCTAAGATTAAGCCATATGTATGTACCTCTAGAGAGAGAATTCTATGGATGCATAGAGCTCTGATCTCTAGAGAGAACTTTATGGATTCATAGAGATCATAGAGAGCCCTATCCATGCACAGAAATATCTATCCATATGGTAGAGCCCTCTATGCATACATAGACCTCATACAAAGCCATATGCATGCATGGGGAGCACTCTATGCATAGAGAGCTCTATCTATAAGGTAGGGACCTATGCATGGATAGGGCTATATCTATACGGTAGAGACCTATGCATAGATAGGGATATATCTATATGGTAGTGCTCTATGCATGGATAGAGATCATAGAAAGCTCTCATGCATGTAAAAAAATGGTACACTCATATCACTTGGCGGTGCGACATTAAAAAAAGAGTGTTTGGTTTAGAGCTTAGAGGGAGAATAGAGGTTTTGCAAGATATATGGAAGACTTCCACAAAAAACATAAGCTATATAGAATTATACATAAGAGAGATCTATCCATAAGGTAGAGCCCTCTATGCATGCATTGAGCTCATAGGGAGCCCTATACATGTCTAGAGCTCATAGAGAACCCTATACTTACCTAGAGAGCTATATCCATGAATAGAGCACTATATACCTGCATAGGGCATATAGAGACCCCTATGCATGCATAGAGAGCACTTCTATGCATGCATGGAGCTCTTTATCTTTTATAACATGCATTTAGTGAGAGAATAATACTTAGTCAGAGAGTAATAGGCAAATTTTTAACGAGACCCTTTCAATTCGAACATGGTGGTATGTAATTTAAGTTTCTTCTCATAGAAAACACATTTTTGAAGACAGACTTAGAGGAGGAAACTATATTAACTACAGAATCCTCAAAGGGAAGAAGAAGATTATACCCCCTGTGCATTAATTATTTTAGATTATGAAAACCAAGATTTATAAACTATAAGAGATCACACTCATGATCATAATGAAGAAATTCACGATAACATCAAAAATCATGATCTTAAACATGACGATGATAATGATGATGCCTTCCAACTTTTATCAAATCCACTGATAGTATCTCCTCAGATCCTTCCATGGATGTTAATGAAATACCTTTAATTATATATTGACTAAAGATGTAGGGGATATAGAGATAACATCAGAAATTGATCTCTTTGGAGCAATGTATCTTGTGGAATATTTATGAAGTTTATGTAAATCAATTGCTTATGATTTTTCCTCAAAAATTCACACAAAAATAATCTTTATGGTCTAGCATTACTGATGCCTATACCGATGCTTTTATCGATGTCTATACTGACGCCTATATCAATGCTTATACCAATGATGGGAGTTGGGAGCAAAAAATAATTCCATCTCACTTGAAAAAGTATCATTGGTAAAGATACCAATAATGGGAGTTGGGAGCAAAAAATAATGGGAGTTGGGAGCAAAAAATAATTCTATCTCACTTGAAAAAATATCGTCAGTAAAGGGACAAGCGCTTATAGTAGTGAGGGCCTCTCATCTCAGCCAAACGATTGCACTAGACGCTTTTATGCATACTTGGTAAGTAAATTCCTTGCATTTACTCCATGTGTTTATGCATAGCCTTATACCAAACCATAAGTTACATGCTACAAGGCTCTCAATTAACTTATGGTTTGGTAGCACGTAATTAATGCCTATGTTTACGCAAACAATTCTAAAAGAGGCTCATAATGATGAGGAAGAAGGTGATGAAAATGTTGACGAGTAGATAGGCGACCATGCAATATATAGGCTAGTTTTTGCTCATGAGTTTTGTAAGATCTTGGCTCAAATTTTTTGTAAGTTTCTTACTCCAATTTTTTTATAATACACCTATGTATAAACTATGTAGTACTAATTTATATCAATGTAAATGATGTTTATACAAATGTTAATATCAATGTAATCATATCTCTATGTATTGATATGTCTTCTTGTAACTATGCTTTCAAACATGTTTCTTTCAAAATTTCTCAAATTCGAGTACGTGTTATGGTACCAATGATAGAGTATCGGTTAATTAAGATGGTCAATATAGGTGTCGATAATTTACCATAGTTGGTATAAAAATCAATATATCTCATTATTACAGATGCTTATGCATATCTTGGTATCTCATTACTGACGCTTATGCATATCTTTGGGCTTATACCAACGATCTTGTCCTGAGTCTAAGATGTCTATAAGGGGTCATCCCTAGTAGTGTGTGTCCATGCACATGAGAAAGAAAATTAAACCCTGGTGGGTGAAAAAGATTGGCCTTAGCAATTTCAAATAAGAGTGTGTACATTAAATTGTGTATGGTTGAATGGGTAAAGTTAAAATCATTAAGGTTAGATTTTTTGAGGAAGCTCAATGTGGTGCACTAGTATATATTGAACTCAGGGGGCGGGGGAGGGGGCTTAACCTAAAAACATGTAAGTAAAGCACTTGAGTTCAAATGAAGGAGTTCTTTAATTCAATATTTTAACGTATTTTTACAGAAATACATTAAAAAAAAGTTTTTTTTCTATCATTTTACTCATGAATAATTCACAAATAAGAGCATTTTTAAATATCCTTTGAACGCAAGTGCTACATAATGTTTCTTAGTAGTGCACCTCGAGATATTGAATTTGTTTTCTATTTCAAAACAACTCGAGATATTGAATTTGTGTTCAAGCTAGGGCAAAAATTAGGGCTTGAAAAGCAATATTGCGAATATGAGAATCCACAGTAGTGGTGTTCGGTGGACAATCCTATTCAAGCTTTTAGGGCTCAAATCAATGAAAAGCAGTGAATGGGAATGGAAGAGAGTGGCATTTTACCGAATACACGCGAAAGTCATGAAAGCCCTAGTTCAGAGAGAGACTTTAATCAGAATTTAGCCATAATCAGAGAAATTATACGGCTTTGATGCAGCTAACTTCGACAACGATGCAGCACTGTTTAACCCTAATCAGAGAGATTATAAGGCTTTGATGCAGCGCGATGCAGCACTGTTTAACCCTAATCAGAGAAATTATAAGCCATTGACGCAGCTTAGCTCGACAACGATGGACTGTGGATGATCTCAGAGAACTTTGATGCAGCTTAATTCAGACAACTTTGATTATAACAGCGATGGCGCTTTGGGTGATCGCCACCTTTTACCAAGACTGCAGGCGACTATGGCTTAATCATGGCGTCAACTGCTCCTTGAGCTCCGAATTAGTTCGGATTAGTTGCACCTACCGCACTGTCCTGGTGATCGTTCTAAACTCCATATCACCTTTTGCTTTGATCTGTCGCCTTGGCGTTTTGTGCTGCACAGTATCGCCCCGTTACGCAACTCGCAACTTAATTAGTCTTAATTAGTGTAGTTTTACCGTTTACTTAATTAGTGTAGTTTTGCCGTTTAGAATTATCAAAAAACGCTCACCATTAATTGTTAAAGATTCATTTTATCACATATTTTGGGTCATATCGTATACATTTTGGGTGCAAACTTTTTCTTTTAAATACTGGTTGGAACCTGTGCTAAGCACGTCTTTTGAGGCTTCCAGAATCAAACTCTACCTAAACCTTCTCCTCCAAATTCTTACGGAGTGGCAGCGTTGTGAAACTCTTTCTTAAGATAATATAGAGTCTCAGAAGAGAATAGAGATAAAAGATGACTTGTCCTTCCCCCACTGCCTTACCTAGTCGTACACGCGGTTAGTGTTTGAAAAACACTTTTTACTGAAGCTTACATGAATCTTTTTTTCCTATAATTGAGGAGGAAAATATCTTTTTGCCTATGGTTGAGGAGGAAATTATCATTTTAAGTAGGCATTTTCTTCATATTTTCTCCAAAATATAATTAAATCTTGAAATTTTTTAAGAGATCTTTTTTCCTTCTCCCATAAATTTAAAAAGGTCTTTCCTAAAGTTGAACAAGTTCTAGGCTAAGTAGAACCTATTTTTCCCCAAACCCTAGTACACGTACACGAGGATTTCACCCGGCTACACACACACCCTTAGTGCAATACCTCAGTCATACACGAGGATTTCACCCGGCTACCCACACACCCATAGTGCAACACCTCTGTTGGTACCCTCACACTAGTTCTAACCACAAAATCAGATTTTTTTTTTTGGGGGGGTACTAAAATTGGTAGCTTGAAGAATGTTGTCCTTATTTTGATTGGTTGGAAACAAAATTTCTTCTCAAGGCTCCGAATTTGACGTGTGACTCCAAATTTCATTTTCAATCTTGCATTTCTCTATGAAGAGACTAGAAAGGCATATAATAGTTTTTTTCAATATCTTACCTTTCTTTTGAAGTGTAGATTTCTTACCGTTCTTTTTTACAGTATCTTACCCTTTTTTTTCAGTATCTTAACTTTCTTTTGAAGTATACATTTCTTGTGAAGAATAAACCCCAATTTGATACTCAACAATACTTGATGCATACATTTCTTGTGAAGGATAAACCACCAATTTGATACTTTAGCAATACTCGATGCATGTGAACATGTCAAACTTTATAAAATACATATAATGATAAATCTCCATTCATTTTTTTTTTGTTTTTTAGGTGTAGCCAGAGCCATCCCTGGGCTTGAACAAAGAAACACTTTTGTCATTAACTTCACTGAAAGCAGTTTCTTTACTCCCTTACGGCATAGCCCCAAGAGACCTAGTTGCTTAGGTATGGTAGCCACCAATTTTTTTTTTTGAGGAGCCCAGGTAGTGTAGGACTTACATGGGCGCACCTACTAAAAACTCGTCTCAGTACTCCTTTAAGGTATAGCCCCAAGAGCCTAGCTATGAGAATTGATAAAAAACAGAAGCAGGATGAAACACACACAAGAGAAGCAAACCCTAATCCATATTCATCAATCATAAAGAAGGAGAGAAGCCATAGTCACCATCTCTCTCACACACACAAAGGGGAACACAACATAGTGTTATGTCCACACTACAAGGTAAACCTAATGTAATGTCCACACCACACATGACCAGCTAGACGCGGTCATAAACACACCACACGATATCTATCTACCATACTGTCACTCTGTCAGCACCCATGTGCTATCCTCCAGCTGTATACGAGCTTGACATTTCAACACTCCCCCGCAAGCTCGACATGTCCATCTCTAGGACTCCCAATCTAGTACGAAAATACTCGAACTTATCCTTACCAAGTGCTTTGGTAAAGATATCTGCAACCTGCTCATCTGTCTGCACATATGTCAAATCAACATGCCCATCTAGCACCTTCTCTCTGATGAAATAATAGTGGACTTCAATATGTTTGGTCCTGGCATGATAAACTGGGTTGCTAGCAAGCTGAATACTACTCATGTTGTCACAATGAATGACAACTCTCATATCACTCTGTAACCTGACATCATCTAGCAACTTCTTCAACCACATAGCCTCACATGCAGCTATGGCTGCTCCACGATACTCTGCCTCTGTGGTAGATAAAGCAACTGTAGGTTGCTTTTTACTGCTCCAACTCACAGCTCCACTACCAAGGCTGAAAACATAGCCACTGGTAGACCGCCTGTCATATGCACTACCGGCCCAATCTGCATCTGTATACCCATAGACATGCATGTCTTTTCGTGCCTCATAGAAAAGACCATAATGCACGGTAGTTTTGACGTATCTCAGAATACGTCTCAAAGCATCCAAGTGAGGTTTACGAGGACTCTGCATAAACTGACTCACCAAACCAACTGCATAACTGAGATCTGGCCTCGTAATGGTCATGTAGATAAGGCTACTAACCATTTTCCTGTACATGGTGATATCATCAAGCTCATCACCCAAATCAGCCCTAAGCTTCATGTTTTGCTCTAATGGTGTCAACATTGGTTTGCATGCTGTCATACCATACTTTGCCAGCATGTCAAGTGCATATTGCCTTTGCACCAACCATATACCCTTGCTTGTTCTAATCACCTCAATGCCAAGAAAGAACCTTAAATCACCAAGGTCTTTCATATCAAACTCTTTGCATAAAGAGGCCTTAACCTCATCAATGCCTTTCCCACAATCACCTGTGATAATCAAATCAACAACATAAATGACTATCATCACGATACCATCATGTGTCTTCTTCACATAAAGTGAAGAGTCTGCATTTCCGACCACAAATCCAATACTGACAAGATATCTGCTGATCTTGTCACTCCAAGCACGAGGTGCTTGCTTCAAACCATAGATTGCTTTCTTTAACCTGCAAACAAAAGTCGGATATGTTGGATGTACATATCCTTCTGGCTGTTCCATGTACACCTCTTCTTGTAGTTCACCATTCAAGAAAGCATTTTTTACATCCATTTGATGTAAAGCCCAACCTTTTTGTGCTGCTAGTGCAATGATAGACCTCACTGTAGCCATCTTAGCCACTGGGCTGAAAGTTTCATCATAATCAAGACCATAAGTTTGTGCATATCCTTTAGCTACCAGCCTTGCCTTATGTCTTTCTAGGCTGCCATCTGACTTGCACTTTACCTTATACACCCATTTGCAACCAATAACATTCTTTCCTTGTGGTAACTCAGCCAATTCCCATGTATCATTTTTGTCCAAAGTATCCATCTCTTCATCCATGGCTTTCTGCCATACATGCTCTCCAATAGCCTCTGTATAGCATGTAGGTTCCACATGCTTTACCATAGATGTCATGTATGCATAGTGCATAGCAAAATCTCTATATGTCAGTCTTTCCACTGGATATCTGACTCTCTGGGATCTCCGCAATGCATGCGGATCACTCTGTACACCTGTAACACGAGCATGTGGTGGCACATATCTGTCCTGCCTAGCACCAGGTGTGCGTAAAACAGGTATGCCGAGCTCCTCATCCAAACTCTCAGAACTAGAGGACTCATAACCTGTGATCCCAATTCCTTCGACTTTCTTCTTGCCTTTATCCATAGCACTACTCCTAGTGCTCACACTCTCATGCCGCAAACATCCTGACCATGGACGTACATTGCTACTCTCAGCCTCTGTTGCTGGCCCAGACATAATAGTAGAACTAGAACTTGCTTGTGATGGCAAGTTCACAGACACATCTGCCTCAAGTGAGTCAATAACTCCCTCATCTTTTGCTTTGTACCAACTAGCAAGCTCATCAAACACCACATCTCGTGAGATGACGACTTGTCTAGTTTGAGGGTTATAACATTTGTAGGCCTTTCGATCCTGTGCATATCCAACAAATACACATTTCTCTGCCTTAGGATCCAACTTCCGTCTTCTTTCATCAGGCACATGGACATAAGCTACGCATCCAAAGACTTTGAGATGTCCAATGTCTGGCCTGTAACCTGTAAGCCGCATCTCTGGCGTGCTTCCATGAATGGCTGCTGTAGGTGTTTTGTTCAGGATATACACTGCAGTAGCACATGCTTCTGCCCAATAGTAATCTGGCATGCTCTTTTCATTGAGCATTGCCCTTGCCACTTCACATATGACTCGATTCTTTCTCTCAGCCACACCATTCTGCTGAGGTGTATACCTGCATGTCAACTGTCTCCTTATCCCATGCTTCCGCAAGAAATGCTCAAAAGCTTTTGAGGTGTATTCACCACCTCCATCTGTTCTCAGACACTTAATCCAACAGCCATATTGTTTTTCTACAAGAGCCTTGAAATCCATGAATTTTTCCAGCACTTCACTCTTCTCTCTCAGAAAGTATATCCATGTCATCCTGCAGAAATCATCTATAAACGTCACATAGTATTCTTTGATAGATGGGTTTTGTGCTGGGCCCCATACATCACTGTGCACTATCTCAAGTGGTCTATTACTCATATTTCCTTCTCTAGGAAACCTCAACCTTGCCTGCTTTCCAAACTGACAGGCTTCACACTGTTACCATATTATAGTAGTGATGTGTGTGAACACACTTAGGACCGCCGGGGCACTTTTTCCCTCACTAGGAGGTTTTTTCCCCCGTGCATTGTATATACGCCCATTATCTTCTAGGGCTTGTTATCTTTCATTTTTGGCACTCATAATACACTACTGTGTTGTGCTCAAGCTTCCTCATCTTCTTGAAGTTGTGTGTGCATTCCTGCAACCCTAATTCCAACAATTGGTATCAGAGCAGGCTTCCACCTCCCGGGCAGCATCACCGGCACCTGCCGCTTCATCTCCTCCGATTGCGACGAGATTTCACGAGCGTCTGCAGGTTAGTATATGCAGTTTCAGAATTTTGATCTGAAGTCATTTCGCCCTCCGTTTTTGCATTCCAAGTACTGCGCAGGCAAAATCGTCCTTCTGTGCAGATTTTCTGTCAAAATTAAAATCTGCAGGACAGGTGCCCATTCGTCTGTTTTGGGCTGTGCTACATAGCACAGGTCGATTTTATACAGGTTTTCCTCTTACAGACAGCATTTACATCTAGTAGTACAGTCATTGGCCATGGCTGACAACAATGATGTATTCCGCATGTTGGCTGCTGAGGATAAGTTGGATGGCACCAACTATCCATTGTGGGCATATATGATGCGACATGTATTGGTAGCAAAGGGGTTATGGAACATTGTGCAGGGTATTGATGCACGTCCTATTGTGGCTGGGAATGCTGCAAACACATCAGAAACAGGTACTGTTGATGATGGTGCAGGCACAAGTGCTGTAGCAGCTGTTCGAGAACCACCACTTTCAGCAGAGCAGATTCGTTGGGATGGTAGAGATGCGCAGGCTCATGCCTTGATTGCGCTGTCTGTCAAACGTACCATTATCCCACATATTCGCTCCTGCAGGACTTCTAAGGATGCTTGGGATGTACTTGCCACATTGTATCAGGCAAGAAATGAGGCTCGTGTTGCTTATCTCCGAAAACAGTTGGAGAGTGAGCATATGAACGAAGGTGATTCTATGGATAGCTTTTTGACAAAGATCAAGGATTTCAAAGAGCAGCTCATTTCTGCAGATGAAATCCTGTCAGACAGTTCACTTGTGCAGACTGTTTTGAATGGTCTACCAGATTCTTATCAGGGTTTTGCTTCCACTCTTCGCTTGATGATGAAAGGCAATCCCAATGCCTTATCATTTGAGGAGTTAGTTTCTGTTTTGCTGCAAGAAGACCAGTCAAGGCAAAACAGGAATATTATGCGTGTCGCAGATCAAGCTTTCGTTGCTAGTCAGAGAAGCGGAAAAGGTAAAGCTGGCTTTTCTTCTAGTAAGCAGAAATCTGCAAATGCTGCGCAACCAAAGAAGGAAGACAAAGATGAGAAGAAGGGTGACAAATAGAAGACATTTTGCAAGTACTGTAAGGGAAATGATCATGTCATCAAAGCGTGTCCTAAGCTGGCTGCGAAAGAGGCTAAGAAGAAAGAGGCTGGTATGGCTGTTGCAGATGCCTCTCCTTCTAACAATGAATCTGCTAATGTTGTGCTAGATACAGAATGGGCATTCAATGCGCAGTGCAGTTATGACCCATCTTTGCATGACACATGTATGTCTGCAGTAGATTCAGATGTATGGTACTTTGACAGTGGTGCCACTAAGCATATCACCTCGCAGCGCAGTTTATTCACTTTCCTTGAGTCTGCTCCCACAGGGAATACTGTCACTTGTGCCAATAACTCCTCTTATCCCGTTGAAGGAGTTGGACAGATTGTGCTGAATGTTGCAAATGGCAACACCTTTACACTTTTTGATGCATTGTATGTGCCAGGGATCAAAAAGAATCTGCTGTCAGTCTCCGCATTTGCCAAAACAGGTTTGGTTGTAAAATTTGTGGATGACAGATGTACTGTTCATGATCTCTCTTGTGATGACATCATTGTAGCATCTGGTTCACTATGTCGAGGGCTGTATAAGCTCAATATGGATGGCAAATGTGTAGAGGATTCAGCATGTGCTATTATGGATACGCAGGCTATTTCAAATGCAAAACTGTGGCATGCACGTTTTGGTCATCTGAATTTTGCAAGTTTGCTGCGCCTGCAGAAATCTGAAATGGTGTCTTCTTTGCCTAAGCTTGAGGCACCTGTCAAGCATGTTTGTGAGGGCTGCATATTGGGTAAAATGCAGCGTGCTTCCTTTCCCAAAGATGGATCAGTGAGAGCTGAACGCAGATTGCAGCTTGTTCACAGTGATGTTTGTGGTCCCATGCAAACTCCATCATTTGGAAACTACCTTTACTTCGTGACTTTCATTGATGATTTTACCAGGCATGCATGGGTATATCCTTTGAAGGCAAAGTCCGAAGTGTTTTTGTGCTTCAAACAGTTTTTGGTTATGGCTGAAAATGTGTCAGAAAGTAAGATGGGCACCCTCCGTTCAGATCGAGGGGGGGAGTATATGTCTTCAGAATTTAATGCATTTCTGGCTGAGCGTGGGATAAAACACCAATGTACAGTGCCGTATACACCACAGCAAAATGGTGTGGCTGAGAGAAAAAACAGGTCTCTCATGGAAATGGCAAGATGTATGGTTAAGAGTCAAAGTCTACCACATAGTTTTTGGCTTGAGGCTGTCATGTGTGCCACTTATGTACTAAACAGGTGTCCCACCAAAGCATTACAGGTTGTCACTCCATATGAGGCTTGGCATAGCCGCAAGCCATCTGTTGGCCATTTACGTGTTTTTGGTTGCCTGGCATATGCATTAGTGCCTGTGCAACATCGCAGAAAATTGGATGACAAAGCTGTCAAATGTATTTTTGTTGGATATAGTGCTGAGAGCAAAGGCTATCGTTTGTATCATCCACAGACAAAGCGCATTTTGGTTAGCCGTGATGTTGTATTTGTGGAAGATGCAGTTCAGCCCTTGGTTTCATGTACTAAGGAGACAGATATCAGCTCACGTGATGTCTATGATACATTGTTGCCTCTTTTCAGTGGTGCACAGTCAAGTGCAATACCTCATGAGGCAGTTTTTCAGCCTATGCAGGTTTTAAATGATGGCACAGATCAGCCTATATCTGATGCAGATGTGCATGATGCACTTGAGGATGAGAGACAAGAGATTGAGGGCTCTAGGAACATGCCTAGATGGCTGGTGCAGACTTTGCGTGACAGCAAGTTGGATGCCCCTTTGTCTAGTCGCACTCGTTTTGGCTCTCATGGTGCCTCTTATGCGTCAGATTGTTATGCATTGGCTGTTTCTAGTATGTGCGATGAAAGTGAGCCTGTTTCATTTGATGAGGCACAAAGTTCAGAAAATTGGATGGCTGCTATGCAAGCAGAATACGATGCTATTATGAAGAATAGTACATGGTCTTTATGTGACTTGCCCCCTGGCAAGAAGGCCATTGGCACTAAGTGGGTATACAAATTGAAGCGTAAGCCTGATGGCACAGTGGATCGCCATAAGGCTAGGCTTGTTGCAAAAGGTTATGCTCAAGAGAAGGGCATTGATTTTGATGAGACTTTTGCTCCCACATGTCGTATGACCACTGTTCGTAGCATCTGTGCATTAGCAGCTCATAATGGTTGGAATGTACATCAGCTGGACATAAAGACTGCGTTCTTAAATGGAGAATTGCATGAGGAGGTGTATGTATCGCAGCCTCGTGGTTTTGTTCAAAGAGGGCAGGAAAACAAAGTGTGCAGGTTAAAAAAGGCTTTATATGGTTTAAAGCAAGCTCCACGAGCTTGGTATGAAAAGATACATGCATATTTAACTGCACATGGGTTTCAGAATAGTCCAACAGAAAGCACTTTGTATGTTAAACGTGTGGATGGTGTACATCTAATCATTGCTCTCTATGTCGATGACATGCTGCTCACAGGACCAAATGAGAGTCATATTGCTGATTTTAAGGCTGATTTGAATGCCTCTTTTGAGATGTCAGATTTGGGGCATTTGCATCATTATTTGGGGATACAATTTAAGCAGTGTGATGGAGGTATTGCTTTGTGTCAGACAAAGTATATTGAGACATTGTTGCGGAGATTTGGCCTTGAAGACTGCAAGCCTATTGCTACTCCAATGGAGACAGGTTTGAAGTTGAGTCTTCATGATGCTGGAGATCACTTTGATGTCACACTCTATCAGACAGCTATTGGTTGCCTCATTTATGTATGCATTACGAGGCCAGACATTCAGTTTGCAGTCTCACAGGTGAGCAGATTTATGCATAGCCCAGGCATTAAGCATTGGCAGGCAGTGAAGCGTATCTTTCGCTATTTGAGTGGTACTCGGCATCTTGGGTTGTTTTATCCCAAGGGGGGATCATTGCCGCTTGATTTACATGTTTTTTCAGATTCTGACTGGGCTGGTTGTTATGACACACGCGTGTCCACGAGTGGTTTTTGCTTCATGCTTGGAAGCTCATGCATATCATGGTTGAGCAAGAAGCAGCCTACTGTGGCCACTTCTAGTTGTGAAGCTGAGTACAGGGCAGCTTTCACAGCTACGGTTGAGTGTGTGTGGCTCAGACGCCTTATGGCTGATTTGGGTGTTGGGCAGCCATCTGCCACCACCATCTTCACTGACAGTCAGAGCGCATTGGCAGTTGCGCGGAACCCAGTGTTCCATGCTCGTACGAAGCACATTGAGGTGCACTACCATTATGTCAGGGAGAGACTCTCTGCAGGAGAGATCAGTTTGGCTTATGTGCCAACACAGGATAACCTTGCAGACCTTTTCACAAAGGCTCTGCCTCGTGAGAAGTTCGAAGCTTTTCGCAAAGCTTTGGGCTTACTCCCTTTTGTGGATTCATCCACATAGCTAGACACTTCCCTATACATGAGTGCTAGCTCTTGTTCACCGCATCACTCCAGGGGGGATTTGTTACCATATTATAGTAGTGATGTGTGTGAACACACTTAGGACCGCCGGGGCACTTTTTCCCTCACTAGGAGGTTTTTTCCCCCGTGCATTGTATATACGCCCATTATCTTCTAGGGCTTGTTATCTTTCATTTTTGGCACTCATAATACACTACTGTGTTGTGCTCAAGCTTCCTCATCTTCTTGAAGTTGTGTGTGCATTCCTGCAACCCTAATTCCAACACACACACATGCATATGTCCATCATATTTGAATCGAGGCAATCCAGTGACAATGCCTCTTGTTTGCATGTTCTTTAATCTCTGTATATTGACATGTCCAATCCTCTTGTGCCACATGTCAATGTCCTGCACAATCCCATTGCTCTTTGAAAACATGGCTGAGCTCAATTCTGGTATACCTGCATCCAATTTGAACAACCTTCCTTCCTTCTTGCCCTTGGCAATCAATCTACAGCCATGCTTAAAGTCTTCCACAAAACAGCCATTCTCATTGAATCTTACTTGTAGTCCCTGCTCAACCATTTTCCTACTGATGCCAAATTCTTTGTGATGGATGGTACATATAACACTTCTGACATATTCTTCACATTTCCATCATGCATCCTCAAAGGCACACTGCCAACATGTGTTATAAGATGCTGAGTATCATCTCCTGTGACCACATAACCATTTGTATCCAATGGTTGCATCTTCTCAAACCACTCACCATGACATGTCATGTGGTTTGAGGCACCTGAATCCATATACCATGACTCATCTCCTGCATTCTGAGAATCCATAGTCCCGATAACGTGCTTCATTGCAAAAAGGTGATTTGAACTCCCATCATTGTTACTAGTAGATGCATAATTTCCATGTTGTGGTCTTCCATTCCTCATATCATTCTGCTTTTTGTAACAATCTTTTGCCATATGTCCAACTTTGCCACAATAGTGACATTCAATCCCATTCAAATTTTGTTGAGGACCTTGCCATCGTCCTCTACCACGAGCACCTGTTCCAAATCTCCCCCTATGGGATTGAAATCCACGACCTCCACGTGATCCAAATGATGATTGTGAATTCTAAAAATTCTGATTTGATTGTGGTTGAGTAGACCTGTCATTCCAACCACGTCCTCCACGGCCTCGAGGGGTAAATCTCCCCCTGCCTCGAAAGCCTCTAGATGAGTAAAAAGCCTGATTCCTTGCATGTTCATCATTGCTTGACGAGGATGCACCACCTGTAACACTCATACCACCAAGGCCAAGCTTCAATTCTTCCACAATGAGCAATGACACAAGCTCATTAAAGTCTGGCATTCCTCCCAACCTTACTGAGATGGAAGTATCAAAAGATTTGTATTCTTTGCCTAAACCACGCAATGTGAGAGCAACCAAATCATCATCATCCATTGGGGCATGGATTGATGACAAGGAATCTGCATAACCCTTGATTTCCTGAACATACTCATGTATACTCCGATTCCTTCGTGTTACACTGTGAATCTTGTTGCTTTAGTTGAATCTTCCTTGCACCAGTGTCTGTCTCATACATTCGGCACAATATACCCCATGCTTCTTTCGGTGTATCTGCATCTTGGATGTGAATAAGCAAGGCATCTGTTACACATATGGAAAAATAATGCAACACCTTCGAAGACCGCTCTACCCATTGCTTGTGAGCCAGTAACTGAGCATTATTTGGTTGAGGAGGTAGGTATGGCCCCGGGTCTTCCTCCGAGACGAGACTCCATAAACCTTTGCCTTTCAAAAAACTCTTCATTTGAAACTTCCACACTTGAAAGTTAGTGCGATCAAGCTTCTCTCCAACAATCTGTATCAGACCATCTCCCATTGTTGCAAAAAATATAGTAGATGTACCCCTTTCACAAGTTGTATGCCGGACCTGTAAAGCTTCAAATCTCTCCAAATCACATCAAATGCTTGCAAATTGTGTGCATTAACATCCCACAATGATTCACGAACAATGTACACTCGATCAAAGTTGAAACCAAATGATACTCCTTCACAAAAAAATTTCTGGTTTTTTTCTCGCCAGTAACCAGTCAAGATTATGCTCTAAATCCTTCAAATCTTGTCCAAATTCAATGATTCAACTTGCATTGGCTTCCCAACACATTGATCCAACATATCCTAGAAGGGTTTGATCAAATTCTTCAAGGTGAATGAGAACCACCAATTTTTGTAGCTCCCTGGTTTGCTTTTTTCTGCATCTGTCAGGTACCACCTCTCACTAAAAGTGCTCTATCTCCTTCAAACCTCATCCAAATTCAAAACTTTTTGAATCAAAAGTTTAGCAACTCATAGGACTTTACTTGTACCAAAGGAATTAGGCCAATTTGATATAGACAAAGATTAATGCCTTGATTAAAAATGCTCTGTTTCAGGACAGACTTTCTGCAAACCTGCAAACCTCTGCTAATTGAGTTCAATGAGCTCCAAATTCATCAAATGAGCTACAACCGAGCATCACAAGACCTTAGCAATGTCTTTGCTAAACTCCCCAAGCTTTGAATGGCATCAAATGGAGTAGTAATGAGTGAATTAGACCAAATACTATGCAACCTGTCCAAGAACCTGCTTCATCATGCGCCGCCTGCTCCTGGAGCTCTAGGGAAGAGGGGTTATCACAATTGAGTTGATAGGTCTCTTAGAAATGACCTGATATATCATGGGTATGAAGGGCTAGCTCCAATTTTGAGTAGAATTGCCACAATTGATCCTCCACGGGGCATATATTCTCTGGTTTGCAGGAGTCAGAAAAAAACAGAATTTTTCTTTCACAAATCTTCTGAAATACATCAATGTTTCATGCAATGGTTTGCTCCAGTGTTGCTAATACATGTGCCCTTTCACAATACATGAGAACCTCTGTGTTTCCTTTGTATTTGTCCCAATACATTTGACAAAATACATTCCTTCACAAGCTTTCCATGAAAGCTTCAAAACCAAAAATTTTCTGCTTGCTTTATGCACTTCAATCTTCACTGAACTTGCTCTTTGATACCTGCAATCCGTAGAGGGGGTCTTGCTACACTTACCAATGGTCCTTAGCTCTCAGATCTGATGCCGATGTGTGCTCCACAGCTTCTCCTTTGCTCCAAGCTCCAATGGCTTCCTTCACAGCTTTTTCTTCTTCTTCCCTCTTCTCTCACTCACTCTCACAACACAGCTAATGAGCTCTTGGCTCTGATACCATGATAAAAAACAGAAGCAGGATGAAACACACACAAGAGAAGCAAACCCTAATCCATATTCATCAATCATAAAGAAGGAGAGAAGCCATAGTCACCATCTCTCTCACACACACAAAGGGGAACACAACATAGTGTTATGTCCACACTACAAGGTAAACCTAATGTAATGTCCACACCACACATGACCAGCTAGACGCGGTCATAAACACACCACACGATATCTATCTACCATACTGTCACTCTGTCAGCACCCATGTGCTATCCTCCAGCTGTATACGAGCTTGACATTTCAACAAGAATGACCAAGTACTCTCTTTTGAGGAGCCTTGGTAGTGTAGGACTTGTGGGGGCACACCTACTAATTCAAAGGATTATATCTAGGATTTATATGTTATGCACATTAGTAGAGTGTACCAGCCATGTTTTGATTAGGTTCAATATTTCTTTGAAATTTTGGTTACCAACATATCACCATGCAATCAACATGTGTTCAAGCATATCCTCCATGAAGCCATCCCTAAGAGAATCATCTTTAGTTATGGAATAATACTAGTAAGAGCCTACTCCCATGCATTGGAAGATTCTCACTAGTAAGAGGATGAGGATGGTTTAGTAGGCTTGTGAACACCCATGCTACAATTCAAATAACACCATATGGAAAAATTACATGTTGCACACCTTCAAAAAGTTGTGCCACTTTTTCATGGCCTTGTTTTTCCTTCATCAATTTTTCCTTTTTCCACCATACTTTCAACTATAAATAAGTGTGGGAACATGCTCTTATAGGGATTTAGATTTCCACATGACACACTTATAAGATTTTATTAACAACACTTATAGTGTTCTTGATCCCACAATGCATGTCTATCATTCATGTGTTTGGGTGCCTAATACCACAATAAACATTCTTCATCCTACAATGCATGTCCATCATTCACGTGCAGTTGTGGGTGCCTAAACAATTCCCCTTCACACTTGATCAATCCTCATTTTCTTTTTTGCAAACCTTGTTAGAGAGCTTCTTCCATGCATGATTTATAGGAAAGGTATGGGAATGATAAAGGATGGTGATCTTTATGCCATTGAAAGGTTAAAGCTAACCACCCAACTAATTTTAGGTAAACTTACAATATCTCTCTTTAGGCATTGCTTTGCATGCATGAGAGTTTGAAACTATGAGGTGAAGATTGATGGCCACACCAGTGTATGAGGGGGAAGATTGATGGCATGGTTTATAGGAAAGGTATGGGAATGATAAGGATGGTGACCTTTATGCCATTGAAAGTTTGAAGCTAACCACCCAACTAATTGTAGGACTAATTGTAGGTAAACTTACAATATCTCTCTTTAGTTATTGCTTTGCATGCATAAGAGTTTGTGAGGACCCCCGATTTTGAGCTCTTGCAGACTGAGAAGGTCAAATTCAAAAGTTAAGTCCCTTAACCACATATTGATGGCCACAGCCCTTTCCGGGTTCATGAGCCCCTTACAGTTGAAAGAGAGAAGGTTAATAGAATTCATTTTTTACTGGTTTTGGAAGGTTTCCCCGCAGACACGGAGGTTCTTAGGACATCTTGGCTTTTTTCCTTTTTCCTCTTCATTTTCAAACCCATAAGAAGGGGAGAGAAGTCATCCTCCTCGTGCTGTTTCATTGGTGAGAGGGACATCCTCTTCATCAAAGAAGCATCTTCTTCATCAAGTTGGGCTTTGAAAACTTCATCGATACACTGAGTTTTGTCAATGAAATCCTCATCTGATTCCATAGGGGAATCAAGATCTTGAATAAAGAAAACACGGTCCTTGTTGGGAACTCTTCCCGGTGATGGTTGATCAGCCCCTATAAGGGCTGAGCTAGTAGCATCTTTGGCCTAAAATTGCATTTCTAGACCATCTTGCACCTCAGCTAGGAGGGGGGCATATCTGTTGGCTGGGATATGCCAATTAGATTTATTGTTTTTAACCTTGAACACATGTTTTCTCTGGGGTAGGACAAAAGCCTCCTCTTTGGCTGGGGTTTTATCACTAGTAGATGGTTGATGGAGATCAGGGCAGTCCCTGATAAGATGCCCTTGCTTATTATAATTAAAACAGGCATTTGGGAGGTTCTTATAGGTTAGAGTTTGCTCATAAATAATCTGGCCCTCTCTATTTTTCAAGGGAACTTTCTCTTTGAGGGGTTTGGTGGTGTCTACCTCAATAAGCATTTGGTGCGCCCATTGAGGATTAACAACTTGAAAAGGTTTTTGTCCTAGAACCTTACCTACCGAACCCCCTATCCTCTTAGCCCATATTGAATACTTGGTTGGCATATCTGTAAATTCCACCCAGACAGGGATTTTGGTGGGTTTGGGTCCTTTGGGATCAAATGAATCATACCATCTAAAGAAGGAAAGGGGGGTGTTTCTAATTATCCACTGTCCACTGTTGATAACAGAAGAGGCGCTTACCTGGTCTTCAAACAGGAACATATAGTAAGAATTAGGAAGGTGTTGAACAGAGGCTACTTTAATCCCCTTCTGTTCCCAATTCGATTTAATCCAGAATTTCAGGTGTCAACCGGCGGTCTCGCACCATGACAGAGACCTATCAGGGCGTGTGAAGACAGGTGGTCCTGCCATGCTGCCAATTCCTCATCATCGCATATTACAGCACCATCATCGTCAACATCAAAATCACCAGTTTTTTCCTCAAACGTTGGGTTCTGTGACAGATTAATTAGTGGATTATCAATAGATTTAGGGGGTAGAGATGGAACAACATGACCTGATAAAGCCCGAGGGCTTGATGGAAGACGAACAGCTTCCACGAAGGAAGACGGGTGACCCGAGCAAGCATGACCAAAATGACCTTGTGGGGGGCCGTCGAGAGGGGAACCCCGAGTTCCTTCAGCTTCACACAGGCCTCCCGGTCCGTTATGATGACGAAGGAGAGGAGTAGAAGCCTTGGGTGTGGTGAGCGAACCACCGAGGGGCCTTAATGGCACTTGATGCAGGACCAGGGACGGAGGAACAACTCCTTCACGTGCGGAATGCGAGGACGAAGAGGCTCCAGCAAGCACAACATCCTGCAAAGACATCTTAGCACAGCGTTTTCTTTGTCTTACTTATTTTTGGTTCCTCTTTCATATCCATATCTTTACCTTTGTAATCATTTCCCCTTTTTCTTCTTACATAATCTTCAGAAGTTTTATTCTTTTTCTGATTTAATCTCAATTTTCTCTTTTGCACTGGTATAAGATCAACCTCCTTATCTATTTCCAGATTGTCTTCCAATTCAGCTTGCTCAATCTCTAAGATGTTAATGTTTTTGTCAGCTCCTTGAATGGCTGAACAGGTGGATTTATTGGGGCTGGTCCTCTCCTACTTCTAGAAGCCTTCTTTCTTGCATAGGTGGTGGGGTAGCCCACCCTCTTTACACCCTTCATACTTGTTCTAGCCTCTGTAACATGGCTAGTCTGATTTTTGTTTTGATTTGGGTAGAAAGTATTATCCCTGGATCTCCTCTAGGATGTGAACAATTATTCATTACATAAGGTCCTCTTTCATTACCGCATACCTATTCCTATTGTTTCCTCCTAATTGGTATATTTGGTTCCCTTGGAATAGCATGTCTTTGTCCCAAACCTTTCATTATATCCAGAGTAATTATATGAAGTGGATGAGAGCCTATAGCACATCTGTGATTTGTCTGATCACAATAGCACATCCGTGATTTGTCTGATCAGTAACTCCTTGATTCCTTCTGAAATCTTCCTCTAGCCCTAGTTATTTCCTATTCGCATCTGATTTTCCTTTCCTTTTGCCTAGATACATAAATGTTTGAAACAGCCTTTTGGACATCCTACAAAGCCTTTCATTAAACCACCCACCAAGACATGAAATTTCTATTGAAACTTCAACATGGGTGTCTTTTACCACGCATCTTAGTCACCTTCACTGCCAATTTTGAGGACACAATCATGATTAGGGAGGGGGGTATGTTAACCACATTGGCTAACATTACTCAAAACATGTAGCAATACTTTCAAGCCATATTTTTTGTACTTGTGCAATATGTGCTTTATGTAAAATGATTATGAAAAATCTTAGAGCTTACGACTTATGTAATAGTAGAAGATAGTCAAGCACCAAGCTTACGACTTCTGTAATGTTGATAATGCATAATTAGACTACGAAATTAACCTTAACTAACTTACTGGGCCCTCACACATTATTTGAGCAGTCGACATTTGTGCAAATGAGTCTTGTATTTAAGAGAAAACACATAATCCCATTTGCACAATTTAGTTTGTCTTCTTGCTCTCATGATTGAAGTTGCTTGTATACTTTCTATCTTCTTCTTTGTTGGATGCATGCTTATAGATTCTAAGGGTAGTGATTATGCTTACGTATGTTCTCTTTTTCATGCTCTCACTCTCACCACGGCATCAAAGTAGAGGTTGATCTTTCTTTTGCTCTCTCTCTCTCTCTCTCTCTCTCTCTTTTCAATGTGTCATGGCCTTAGAGAGCCCCCTCAAAATTGGGCCTTTAGCTCACACATTGTATTCAAATATGCTCCAATGGTTGACCAAACCTTGTAAGTGTAAGGGTGGGGTCCACATATACACACTTGTAAAGTTTGGTCACCAACATCAAAGCACATTTAGTTGCAATGTGGATTCTATATACCTAGTTTCCAATGTGTCATGACCTTAGAGATCCCTCTAAAAATTGGGCCTTTGACCCACACTTTGAAATAAATATGCTTTGATGGTGAGTTAAAAGAATCACCTGCAAATCCTTGTAGTGATACTTACCACTTTCCCCATTGGTCTTGAAATTGAGCTTTATATATGTAATATTCCTCTAAAGTCTTTTATTTGAGGTGTTGGTCCAAATAGCTTCTCAAGTTTCTCCTCTCCCATACTTTGTCACGAAGGCTTCCAAAAACACAAGCCAACTATTCCGAGTTTTAGCTAGCAAGGCTCTAATCCATGCTTTTGCTTTATCCTTTAGAAATAAATGTATAGCCCTCAATTTTTCTTCAACTGTATCCCTTCTTGACTAAAATAGAAGAGTTTTAGCTCATCTAAAAAGTCTCGAACACTCTTACTTGATCCTCCATGAAAGATTGGTAAAGATTCCATTATTCTCCTCTTTGTGCAGCACAGTAGTAAGATATAAAGTATGTCCTCAATGGGTGCACCAAAATAATGGCTGATATTTTTCTAGAGATGGCCTCTATAGCCCTCTAGGAAAGATATACCTTAAGTTTTCTAGATTGGAAGTGTTTAGAATTTTCTTGTGGTGTTAGGTTCTTGATACATCTCATTCGTAGCAAGAAGATCACCTACTTGCCCTGACATATTCAAGGCTTTATAGTGATGTCACTCCTACTAATAGCATGTATACCTCCACCATCTTTTGGGAGGAAAATGACCCCAATGGAGCCTTCCTCCTCACGGATTGGGAGTGTAAGCATTCCTCCTCATGGATTGGGAGTGTAAGCATTGCCCTTGGTGAATTAACATGAAGAGAGGTGAGTGTAAACATTGCCCTTGGTGAGATAACATGAAGAGAGGTGAGTGCTTGGAAGAGGAGAAAGGAGAACTACCTTCTCGCCACTTTGAAGGAAGAGTGTAAGTCCCGATTCTAGATCATTAAGAGAGATGACTGAGGAAAAAAGGAAAACAATGGAGGTCTAGTTACAATCTCTCAAGAAGAAAGAATGGCAAGAGAGAAAACTCTCTGTTTCTTCACCATTTTCATGTCTTGAAATTCATCTCTCTTCTTGAATCCTCATCTCTCTCCTTGCATCCTCATCTCTCTCTTTTCACACTCAATCACATCATGGATACCTTCCACCCTTCATAGCTTGCTCTTCTATGATCCTATGAATGCGAATAATAAACACATGAACTTGACCATGTACTTAACCTCTAAGATATCAATGGGTAGAAGAATGTCCATGTCACATGCACTCATCTGAACTCCAATAGCATGTCTACTAGACTTGCTGTCTCTAATGATGTCTGCATCACTGCCTCTTTGTGAACTATGGCCATTGTTGGAACTAACCCCTTTGCCTATGGATGCTCAATTAGTTTGGTAGACACCACTACAGAATCGCTCATCTCATCCTTCTCCAATGATGTCTCCATCACTGCCTTCTTGTGAACTTTGGCCACTGGAACTAACCCCTTTGCTTATGGATGCTTAGCTAGTGTGGTAGACACCACTACAAAATTGCTCATCTTATCCTTATCCTTAACGGATTTGGAAAGAAAAGTCCAAAACTCTCTTATTACTCTTCCATATCCTCAAAAACCTAAATGGACTTCCCTAGTGTGTTCACCGATTGAGAACACTTGAAAGTAAGGAGAGGAGAATGCATGGGTCTTACCGTCTTCTTGCACCTCAAGCCAGTCTTGGTAGAAAAACCCTCTCTTGTGGAGAGCTAGGGTCCTCAACCTTACCTCCTCTGTCACCCATAAATGAGCTTAGAAAATGATTAGAGAGCAAAGAGAGAGAGAGAGAGAGAGAGAGAGCAAAAGAAAGCTCAACCTCTACTTTGATGCCGTGGTGAGAGTGAGAGCATGAAAAAGAGAACATATGTAAGCATAATCACTACCCTTACAATCTATAAGCATGCATCCAACAAAGAAGAAGATAGAAAGTATACAAGCAACTTCAATCAAACTAAATTGTGCGAATGGGATTATGTGTTTTCTCATTAGTCGAAATGTCTTAAATACAAGACTCATTTGCACAAATGTCAACTGCTCAAATAATGTGTGAGGGCCCAGTAAGTTAGTCAAGGTTAATTTCCTAGTCTAATTATGCATTATCAACATTACAGAAGTCGTAAGCTTGGTGCTTGACTATCTTCTACTATTACATAAGTTGTAAGCTCTAAGATTTTTCATAATCATTTTACATAAAGCGCATATTGCACAAGTACAAAAATATGGCTTGAAAGTATTGCTGCATGTTTTGAGTAATGTTAGCCAATGTGGTTAACATACCCCCTCCCTAATCATGATTGTGTCCTCAAAATTGGCAGTGAAGGTGACTAAGATGCTAGTGGTAAAAGACACCCATGTAGGATTTATAATATATGGTATAGATATGAAGTGGATATGCATGTGATGTGGGGGAGGCTAGATGAGTGTGGGATATGTATAGGATGCATGAAAGATGTGGGGAGGCTAGATGAGTGTGGGATATGTATAGGACGCATGAAAGATGTGTGTGTGTGTGTGTGAGAGAGAGAGAGAGAGAGAGAGATATCAAAGTGTGATTAGAAAGAGTAATAAGTTGCAAGAGTAGTGCATAGATGTTGAGTAAGCCTTTACATAAGCAAAATGTTGAATACAATTAGTGCATAGGCACTAGGTTGATTTACAGAGTCATAATTTATTATGTGAAAAAATCCATCAATCCTTAATCAAAGTAATTAATTTTCATAGGCTTATGTTGAATGGCTAGACCCAAAACATTAATAAAGATAGCCAATGATATGTTATTGTTTCTCACATACCAAAACAATCAAGATGCATACTACACTGCTCTTTGTAAATGTCGCAGATCTTTTTCATGGCATAAAAAGTGTGGTGGGTGCACTCAAGGAAACATCGACAAAGTGCAACAATTTTTTTTGAAGGAATCACAGAGTGGAGGGAGAATTGTCTTACCACTTCCATGTAAGAAACAACAGCTTGTGTAATGAGCTTTTTGATTTAGTGCAATGAGGTGTAATGGAATTCTGATAATGGAGTCTCATAAATATGTACTTCTCTTTTGTTATATACTTTTTCTAAAGTTTAATGGAAGTATCGAGTTTATATACCTATTGGCTTTCTGATAATGTTGTTGGTGGCATTGAGACATACATTATGTTATTGCCATTGGTGTCATTTGAAGTCGTATTTGAATATGTTGTTGGTGATTTTATTGTTGGTTGCAGGAATAATGTGTGAGAACATCTAAAAGATGTTAAGAAATCTAGAAAATGAAGTGAATCAAGGAGTTGAAAAGGTACTTACTAAAGATATGGTAAGTGCCATGCTTTAATGTCCAAAGTTTAAGTCAATTGGTGATGAAGCTGAATTACAATGCTTACAATAGGTAAGTAATGACTTCACAACAAATTGCAAGGAATATGTGATAAGGTAGGAATAAGTTCTCAGTCTTATGGCATGATATATATATAGTTAGATACAAGGTTTAAAAAAGTGTTGCAAAAGAGAAGGGTGTTGCCTCTTTCTAAGCCATTTTATGTGATGAGAACACGATAGTCATTTAACAGTAAGGTGTAACAATTTATGGTGGGCCAATGCACTTATGTCATAGATAAGTATGCAAGTATGGGGTCATAGGAAGTGCCATTTTTTTTGCACATAAATAACAATTTTGTGTTAAATGTATGCAAGTTACAATCTTCAATGTGGTAAAATTTTACAATACATCTTGGCGGAACACAAAGGCAAGCTATCATTTGTTTTGAAGCTTGATGAAAGTAAGGTTATCAAAGGTTAAAAGTTAGAACATGTTAGTCTAACTCTCATGAATAGAGAACTCGGCCTTGTTTTCTTGATTACTATAGTGTACAGTGAGAGAGTGAAATATGTTCTTACCTCATTTAAGTACCAAAGGAAAGATCACAAGATTTTGAAGATTTTCTTTTACTTGATAGAGATACCTAATATTATACAACGTCAAAATCATGGTGAAAGTTTGCATGTTGAAGGTTATGGTGAGTATCAAATGGAATGGCACCTTGTTGGAGCTCTTAAAACTTTAAAGTGCATTTTTGGTGCGTCAAATGCAGAGCTTCCTTGCTTATATTGTATGTGATCTAGAAAGAAAGGTAATAATGAGAAGAAATAATGGAATGAATAGATAGGCAAGGAAGGTTTTCCTACATGTGATCAATTTGTTTGCTGTGGGGGGAAATGGTACGAGTAGATCGTAAGTGGGATCCCATCCTTGATATCCCCTTGACAAGAGTACAATTTTATGCTTTGCATGCACTAGTGAGGATCGTAGACAAATTGGTTTATGAATATGTGCGTTTTGCTTATAAATGTAGGTAGCTTTTGATGCCCAAGAAACATGTAAAAGGGAGGAAGAAGTATTGTTTGGGATGGGATTACATCGAGGCCAATTAGAAATAAAGAAGGATGAAAAGAAGTCCGAAGCAAGCAATAATGTACCATGCAAGACGTTCTTTGGTGGCTAAAAAGCAATGATATTCCTCTCTTTACCATGAAATGAAAATGGAGAGAACTACTAGTACAATAATCAAAGAAATATAAAACATGGAAAACATTACGCATGACCGTTCTAGATTAAAGCAATGGAGGAAAGATTAGAATAGAAAAAGCAAATGTGGGGATTTCTCTTGACATATTGGCACTGCATTTGTGGAAGATAACATTTCGATCAGATGATTCCAAGGAGCTTAAGGAGGTAATTGGTAATTTATATGCATCATGTGTTGAAGCTTGGACTTCAAGTTGTATAACACATTATATGGTAAGTGTGATGTAATCAATTTATATGGTTTAGAAACTAACTATTATTACGTTGTTTATGGATATAGCATATATTGCACGCTCATGTCCTTACTTTACAAATCGGTGATATGGTCTCCACAAGGCATGAAGCGATCTCAATGGAAAGCACGATGTGCTTTAGAGAAAGCAACTACTTATGGGGGTGGGATTTATGATGTCAACAATACAATGAAACAATAACTTCTATCGTGGTATAGAAAGATAGTAATAAGGTTAGAGAAGAAGAATCGTATATCCAATGGATTAGAGGCAATACACTGAGCCATATATCAGGTTAGAAAGACACAATTTGAGAATTATGAGGTAGAGAGAAGCACGCTGAATGGTTGAGAACTCAAGAAAGAGAGGGAAGCAAGTGGAAAACCCGAGAGTTAAATCTTAGTACTAGTGTTTCAAATGAGAAAATGCAAGTTGAACTTTACACTTATGTAATCCCGCCAAGTATTGTAATTGAATCTTGACATTCCTAAAACCATGAAATGCATCGCGCTGCATCAAAGCCTTATAATCTCTCTGATTAGGGTTAAACAGTGCTACATCGTTGTCGAATTTAGCTGCATCGTTGTCGTATAATTTCTCTGATTATGGCTAAATTCTGATTAACGTCTCTCTCTGAACTTGGGCTTCCATGACTTGCGCGTGTATTCGGTAAAATGCCACTCTCTTCCATTCCCATTCACTGCTTTTCATTGATTTGAGCCCTAAAAGCTTGAATAGGATTGTCCACCGAACACCACTACTGTGGATTCTCATATTCGCAATATTGCTTTTCAAGCCCTAATTATTGCCCTAGCTTAAAAACAAATTCAATATCTCGTGGAGGGTGCACTACTAAGAAACATTATGTAGCACGTAGAGGGTGCACTATTGAGTAACATTATGTAGCACGTGCGTTCAAAGGATATTTGAGGGTGCACTACTAAGTAACATTATGTAGCACCTGCGTTCAAAGGAAAAATTGATGAAGGAAAAACAAGGCCATGAAAAGGTGGCAGAACTTTTTGAAGGTGTGCGACATGTAATTTTTCCATATGGTGTTATTTGAATTGTAGCATGGGTGGCCATTCACAAGCCTACTGAACCATCCTCATCCTCTTACTAGTGAGAATCTTCCAATGCATGGGAGTAGGCTCTTACTAGTATTATTCCATAACTAAAGATGATTCTCTTAGGGATGGCTTCATAATTATATTTTGGAGACAATATGAAGAAAATGCCTGCTCAAAATGATAATTTCCTCCTCAACCATAGGCAAAAAGATATTTTCCTCCTCAATTATAGGAAAAAAAGATTCATGTAAGCTTTAGTAAAAAGTGTTTTTCAAATACTAACTGCGTGTACAACTAGGTAAGGGAGTGGCGGAAGGACAAGTCGTCTTTTATCTCTATTCTCTTCTCTATATTATCTTAAGGAAGAGTTTCACAAAGCTGTCACTCGGTAAGAATTTGGAGGTTTGGGAAGGGGAGGAGAAGGTTTAGGTAGAGTTTGATTCTGGAAGCCTCAAAAGACGTGCTTAGCACAGGTTCCCAACAACAGTATTTAAAAGAAAAAGTTTACACCCAAAATGTATACGATATGACCCAAAATATGTGATAAAATGAATCTTTAACAATTAATGGTGAGAGTTTTTGATAATTCTAAACGGCAAAATTACATAATTAAGTAAACGGTAAAACTACACTAATTAAGTTGCGAGTTGCGTAACGGGGCGATACTGTGCAGCACAAAACGCCAAGGCGACAGATCAAAGCAAAAGGTGATATGGAGTTTCGAACGATCACCAGGACTGTGCGGTAGGTGCAACTAATCCGAACTAATTCGCAGCTCAAGGAGCAGTTGACGCCATGATTAAGCCATAGTCGCCTGCAGTCTTGGTAAAAGGTGGCGATCACCCAAAGCACCATCGCTGTTATAATCAAAGTTGTCTGAATTAAGCTGCATCAAAGTTCTCTGAGATCATCCACAGTCCATCGTTGTCGAGCTAAGCTGCGTCAATGGCTTATAATTTCTCTGATTAGGGTTAAACCGTGCTGCATCGCGCTGCATCAAAGCCTTATAATCTCTCTGATTAGGGTTAAACAGTGCTACATCGTTGTCGAATTTAGCTGCATCGTTGTCGTATAATTTCTCTGATTATGGCTAAATTCTGAATTAACGTCTCTCTCTGAACTAGGGCTTTCTTGACTTTCGCGTGTATTCGGTAAAATGCCACTCTCTTCCATTCCCATTCACTGCTTTTCATTGATTTGAGCCCTAAAAGCTTGAATAGGATTGTCCACCGAACACCACTACTGTGGATTCTCATATTCGCAATATTGCTTCTCAAGCCCTAATTATTGCCCTAGCTTGAAAACAAATTCAATATCTCGAGTTGTTTTCAAATAGAAAACAAACTCAATATCTCGTCGAGGGTGCACTACTAAGAAACATTATCTAGCATGTCGAGGGTGCACTACTAAGAAACATTATGTAGCAAGTGCGTTCAAAGGATATTTAAAAATGCTCTTATTTGTGAATTATTCATGAGTAAAATGATCGAAAAAAAACCTCTTTTGTAAATGTATTTCTCTAAAAATACTTTAAAATATTGAATTAAAAAACTCCTTCATTTGAACTCACGTGCTATACTTACATGTTTTTAGGTGAACCCCAACCCCCTCCCCTCTCCTGCCCCCGAGTTCAATATATACTAGTGCACCACATTGAGCTTCCTCAAAAAATCTAACCTTAATGATTTTAACTTTATCTATTTAACCGTATATAATTTATGTACACATTCTCATTTGAAATTGCTAAGGCAATTATTTTTCACCCAGATGGGTTAAATTTTCTTTCTCATGTCACCCACATGGGTTTAATTTTCTTTCTCATGTGCATGGACACACACTACAAGGGATGACTCCTTATAGACATCTTAGACTCAAGATTTTTTTCCCTTTTTCCTCTTCCATCATCGTAAAGCATCAGTACAAGACCGTCAGTATAAGCCCCAAGATATGCATAAGCGTTCGGTAATGAGATACCAAGATATGCATAAGCATCAGTAATGAGATATATGGATGCTTATACCAACTATGGTAAATTATCGACACCTATATTGACTCTCTTGATTAACTGATACTCTATCATTGGTACCATAACACGTACTCGAATTTGAGAGATTTTGAAAGAAACGTGTTTGAAATCATAGTTTACAAGAAGACATATCAGTACATAGAGATATGATTACATTGATATTAACATTTGTATAAACATCATTTACATTGATATAAATTAGTACTACATAGTTTATACATAGGTTTATTATAAAAAAATCGGAGTAAGACTCTTGCAAAAAATTTGAGCCAAGATCTTACAAAAATCGTGAGCAAAAACTAGCCTATATATTGCATGGTCGCCTATCTACTCATCATCATTTTCATCACCTTCTTCCTTATCATTATGAGCCTCTTTTAGAATTCTTTGCGTAACCATAGACATTAATTTCATGCTACCAAACCATAAGTTAATTGAAAGCCTTGTAGCATGTAACTTATGGTTTGGTATAAGGCTATGCATAAACACATGGAGTAAATGCAAGGAATTTACGAAGTATGTGTAGAAGCGTCTAGTGCAATCGTTTGGCTGAGATGAGAAGCCCTCACTGTAAGCGTTTTTCCCTGATGATATTTTTTAAGTGAGATGGAATTATTTTTTGCTTCCAACTCTCATCATTGGTATATAAGCATCACTATAGGTATCGATATAGACATCGATAAAAGCATCGGTATAGGTATCGATATAGACATCGATAAAAGCATCGGTATAGGCATTAGTAATGCTAGAACATCAAAATTATTTTTGTGTCAATTTTGAGGAAAAATCATAAGCAATCGATTTACATAAACTTCATAAATATTCCACAAGATTCATTGCTCTGAAGAGATCAATTTCTAATGTTATCTCTATATCCCCTACATCTTTAGGTAATATGTAATTAAAGGTATTTCATAAACATCCATGGAAGGATTCGTGGAAATACTATCAGTGGATTTGATAAAAGTTGGAAGGCATCATCATCATCATCACATCATCATGTTTAAGATCATGATTTTCGATGTCATCGTGAATTTCCTCATTATGATCATGAGTGTGATCTCTTATAATGATGATGATCTAAAATTTTATTTATGCACAGGGTATAATCTTCTTCTTCCCTTTGAGGATTTTGCAGTTAATATAGTTTCCTCCTCCAAGTCTTTGTCTTCAAAAATGTGTTTACTATGAGGAGAAACTTAAATTACATACCACCATGTTCGAATTAAAAGGGTCTCATTAAAAAATTACGTATTATTCTCTGACTAAGTATTATTCTCTTACTAAGTGCATGTTATAAAAGATAAAGAGCTCCATGCATGTATAGAAGTGATCTCTATGCATGCATGTGAGTCTCTATATGCCCTATGCATGTATATAGTGCTCTATTCATGGATATAGCTCTCTAGGCATGAAGGCTCTACCTTAAGGATAGAGCTCTCTTGACAGTGTTGAGGTAGTACAAAGGTATCTTTCTCATCATTCCAAAACTTGGTAGAATCAATTTGAAAGAACCCATTTGGATGTTTCTTCACGGTTGCTTGAGCACCCTTATATATCACCTCAAACCATTTGACATCAAAGATGAATAGAATAAATGCTCTAAATACAACCTCAAGAATATCCTGAATAGTTCCACAATACTCAAGATTGTCCTCTATGACATTTACAAGCTCGACTTTCCTGCTCAAAAGTTACCATCACACCACAATCAAATGTGTTTCTTTCAGAATCCACACGCTCCGTGCGAAAGCGCCTTCCCTCTAACCATATTGCATAATATAGTTTATACTAACATTAAACAAAAGCATAAAAGTTAGTATAGTGCATGAAACAAGGTATATACGTGAGATAGAGATGAATAATGTACTTGCCTGTTGCTGAGGGTCACATCCTCTTGCATACTCATGCTCTTCTCTTGTGATCATCTCTCCATTTTGCGATGCCCTCGATATTGCCATACAAAGCAATTCTATATTGATCACATTTGGTAGAGGTTCCAAGCTAGGAGGGAATGGCAAAGCATCTATTTGCTCTTCTGAAATCGCTTCTCTCATCCTTTCACCTATTGATTGCATCCTTGTATCTCCCAATCCACTTCTCCATGATGGGACTACTTAGGATGGAGAATGTATTCACCTTGTGGCGTAATGCTTCGTGCAATCTTTGTTGCCTTCCTTTTCCCTGAGGCACATTAGTGATTAGTCGGTCATCCTCCTCATTGCTCCACAATCGTGGCATGGAAGGATCTATGCGAGATAGATGTTTTGAGATATACACAAGAGACTCTTGCATCAACCATCTCTGCCATGCTTGCTTCTGGCCTTGCTCTTTGTCTCACAAAGTCCTTTAAGGTTTTCATTAACCTTTCAAGAAAAAATATCCATCGAACATGAACAACACCACACAAAGCCACTTCATTAACCAAATGCACCACAAGATGCAATTGCCTAGTGAGAATTATTCTAAGAAAGTTATCCTTGATCATACGTAGATTTTAATGTTAAAGATAAGGAGAACCAAAGAACAAATCAAGCAAGTGACTAACGACACTTTTAGTATATCCAAAAATTAGAAATGGAATTGAATCTCAAAACTTGCCAGTGAAAATATGATTTTCCTATTAAAAAATTTAATAGTACGTGGATACACTCTTCTAATTCAAACCATAATCCAAGAACTAGCCCTTATAAATGCTAATTCTCAATGTGTAAGAGAATCTAGCAGAAGCAACTATTCAATTAAATAGTAATCAACCAATCACACATGACATAACAAAATAGCCAACATGTGCTCCCCCCCAACACATACACACACATAAAGCACTTACAAGAAGACTAGCATGGGAAAATGCACACAGAATTCATGCATGCTTGTACCTTTGAAGAACATCTTGAAGGGCAAAAATGCTACAACTTGGAGAGGTCATCAGTGTTAGTGGGGTGGTTGTACAATAAGGGTCCTCTCTTTGGGATCATGTCATGCACATGGGACACCATTGACATAGCTCAATCGAGTTATACTTCCAATCGCATCATCACAAGTGGTTGTCACTAGATGCTTGGGGGATAACTCAACCAAGTTACTACCCTTGCCACATGGGATACTATCGATGTTGACCGAATAACCCAATCGAGTTACGTGGCGGACATCCACAAAGGCACCATGTAGCTCAATCAAGTTACATGGTGGATATTCATGTATGTTCAATCAAGGTAGGAGTGGACATCCATGTAACTTGAATGAGTTATGTAGTGGAAATTCATGTAGGTACCATGTAACTCGGTCGTGTTACGCATACATCCACCATGGAACTTGATCGATATACAAGTTGCCTACATAAATGTCTAATATGTAACTTGACCAAGTTACTTACATATCCATGGCATTCATGTATATCAAGTATGCACCTCGACAACATTGCAAATAAAAAAATAAAAAAATAAAAAAAAATTCTCCTTTTTTTACACAACTTGACCGAGCTACATGGATACCCAACCCATGATAGACACATGTTCTATTTATTTCTTGGGAGGCATTTTAAAAAATGTAATTTCCACGTGACTCGAATGAGTTATGTAAATATCCATTGAATGTCGCACATGTGCTTCACAGAACTTGATCAAGTTATGCACTATAATTGACTAGATTTTTAGTTTTAACAATTAGTTCCATAGGACTAAGTTTATATCAAATTCACATCAAAGGATTTCTCTCTCATGAATCAATCTCTAGCACACATATCTGAATGAAATCAAGACATCGAACATAAGAAGTTAAAAAAATCAATGTTTTTTTAATTAACTTTTTTAGTTTTTTTTAAAGGCTCATGTGATGTTGTTTGTGGGCTCACACCTTATAGGATCACTTCTATTGGCTCACATCTCACACATCTATTGGCTCAAATCTCACACTTTTTATGGACTTGCGTTTGTGAACTCACACCTATCTCGGCTTACATCTATCTTCTAGCTTGGGCTTATATTTGTATACTCATGACTCCTAGACTCACTATGTCTAATTTTCACATGGGAATGTGGGCTCAACCTGAGAGGTGGGTGGTTTAAGTTTTTTATGGTTCCTTGGACTTGAATATATGTGGGTGTTTTGAAGGTTCCTAATCCTAACTAATAAAGTTTAAGTGACCATTGAGTTCTTCTATTGCCCATAGCGAGTCAAAGCTCCTCAATAGGAGGTTGTTTTAGACACGACAATTCATATTGGCTAGATTTGGGTAGTGATAGTGAAGAAACCCAAAGTAGCTGGGTTAGCACTTAATTTTGTAGTCATCATATGATGTTTTTTTACTGTTATCTAGTGGCTAAGCCCAGAGCAGATGGGCTAGCACCCTTATGTTATAGTTTCATGATTTATCCTATGTATTTTTCTCTTATATTTATACATCATCCCATTTTTGTTCCATGGAAGTGTATCATTTCTCCCTCTCTACCTATGTCTCCAAGGCACACATGCACACAAACATTTACACACACACACACGCTCATATGTACCTCTATAATAATGCACACACATTCACACACACACTCCCACGCACCTACATAATACACACAAACATTAACATGAACCTACATAATACACACAAACATTAACATGAACCTACATAATACACACAAACATTAACATGCACACACATGCATAAACTTATACAAACATGTCTTTTTCTTTCATTAATGTATTACATCTCTTTTGGTCTCTAGTTTTTTGGTGGCACTTTGGCCTGCACATTACAACCAAATGTGCTCCAATGGTGACTAAACTTTGCAAGAGTGAGGGTGGATCTAAATATACACACTTGCAAAGTTTAGTCACACCATTGGAGTACATTTGGTTGAATGAGCATGCCAAATGCTTAGTTTTCAATGTGTTGTGGTCCTAGAGAGCCCCCTTGAAATTGAGCCTTTCGCTGAGACATTGTAACCAAATGTGCTCCTATGGTGAAGAAACTTTGCAAGAGTGAGGGGGTGGTGTCCACATATACAAAATTGCAAAGTTTGGTCATCATCGGACACATTTAGTAGAAATTTGTGTGCCATTTGCCTATTTTCAATGTGTCATGGCCTTAGAGAGCCCCCTCAAAATTGGGCCTTTAGCTCACACATTGTATTCAAATATGCTCCAATGGTTGACCAAACCTTGTAAGAGTAAGGGTGCGGTCCACATATACACACTTGTAAAGTTTGGTCACCAACATCAAAGCACATTTAGTTGCAATGTAGTTTCCAATGTGTCATGACCTTAGAGATCCCTCTAAAAATTGGGCCTTTGACACACTTTGAAATAAATATGCTTTGATGGTGAGTTAAAAGAATCACGTGCAAATCCTTGTAGTGATACTTACCACTTTCCCAATTGGTCTTGAAATTGAGCTTTATATATGTAATATTCCTCTAAAGTCTTTTATTTGAGCTGTTGGTCCAAATAGCTTCTCAAGTTTCTCCTCTCCCATACTTCGTCACGAAGGCTTCCAAAAACACAAGCCAACTATTCCGAGTATTAGCTAGCAAGGCTCTAATCCATGCTTTTGCTTTATCCTTTAGAAATAAATGTATGGCCCTCAATTTTTCTTCAACTGTATCCCTTCTTGACTAAAAATAGAAGAGTTTTAGCTCATCTAAAAACTCTCAAACACTCTTACTTGATCCTCCAAGAAAGATTGGTAAAGATCCCATTATTCTCCTCTTTGTGCAGCAGAGTAGTAAGATATAAAGTATCTCCTCAATGGGTGCACCAAAATAATGGCTGATATTTTTCTAGAGATGGCCTCTATAGCCCTCTAGGAAAGATATACCTTAAGTTTTCTAGATTAGAAGTGTTTAGAATTTTCTTGTGGTGTTAGGTTCTTGATACATCTCATTCGTAGCAAGAAGATCACCTGCTTTGCCTAACATATTCAAGGCTTTATAGTGATGTCACTCCTACTAATAGCATGTATACCTCCACCATCTTTAGGGAGGAAAATGACCCCAATGGAGCCTTCCTCCTCACGGATTGGGAGTGTAAGCATTCCTCCTCACGGATTGGGAGTGTAAGCATTGCCCTTGGTGAATTAACAGAAGAGAGGTGAGTGCTTGGAACATTAGAAGGAGAACTACCTTCTCGCCACTTTGAAGGAAGAGTGTAAGTCCGATTATAGATCATCAAGAGAGATGACTGAGGAAAAAAGGAAAACAATGGAGGTCTAGTTAAAATCTCTCAAGAAGAAAGAATGGTAAGAGAGGAAAGCTCTCTGTTTCTTCACCATTTTCATGTCTTGAATTTCATCTCTCTTCTTGAATCCTCATCTCTCTCCTTGCATCCTCATCTCTCTCTTTTCACACTCAATCACATCATGGATACCTTCCACCCTTCATAGATTGCTCTTCTATGATCCTATGAATGCCAATAATAAACACATGAACTTGACCATGTACTTAACCTCTAAGATATCAATGGGTAGAAGAATGTCCATGTCACATGCACTCATCTAAACTCCAATAGCATGTCTACTAGACTTGCTGTCTCCAATGATGTCTGCATCACTGCCTCTTTGTGAACTATGGCCATTGTTGGAACTAACCCCTTTGCCTATGGATGCTCAATTAGTTTGGTAGACACCACTACAGAATCGCTTATCTCATCCTTCTCCAATGATGTCTCCATCACTGCCTTCTTGTAAACTATGGCCACTGGAACTAACCCCTTCTTTCTTATGGATGCTTATCTAGTGTGGTAGACACCACTACAAAATTGCTTATCCTTAACGGATTTGGAAAGAAAAGTCCAAAACTCTCTTATTACTCTTCCATATCCTCAAAAACCTAAATGGACTTCCCCAGTGTGTGCACCGATTGAGAACACTTGAAAGTAAGGAGAGGAGAATGCATGGGTCTTACCGTCTTCTTGCACCTCAAGCCAGTCTTGGTAGAGTAACCCTCTCTTGTGGAGAGCTAGGGTCCTCAACCTTACCTCCTCACTGTCACCCATAAATGAGCTTAGAAAATGATTAGAGAGCAAAGAAAAGGCAAATGGCACACAAATTTCTACTAAATGTGTCTGATGATGACCAAACTTTGCAATTTTGTATATGTGGACACCACCCCCTCACTCTTGCAAAGTTTCTTCACCATAGGAGCACATTTGGTTACAATGTCTCAGCCAAAAGCTCAATTTCAAGGGGGCTCTCTAAGACCACAACACATTGAAAACTAAGCATTTGGCATGCTCATTCAACCAAATGTACTCCAATGGTGTGACTAAACTTTGCAAGTGTGTATATTTAGATCCACCCTCACTCTTGCAAAGTTTAGTCACCATTGGAGCACATTTGGTTGTAATGTGCAGGCCAAAGTGCCACCAAAAAACTAGAGACCAAAAGAGATGTAATACATTAATGAAAGGAAAAGACATGTTTGTATAAGTTTATGCATGTGTGTGCATGTTAATGTTTGTGTGTATTATGTAGGTGCATGTTAATGTTTGTGTGTATTATGTAGGTGCATGGGAGTGTGTGTGTGAATGTGTGTGCATTATTATAGAGGTACATATGAGCGTGTGTGTGTGTGTAAATGTTTGTGTGCATGTGTGCCTTGGAGACATAGGGAGAGAGGGAGAAATGATACACTTCCATGGAACAAAAATGGGATGATGTATAAATATAAGAGAAAAATACGTAGGATAAATCATGAAACTATAACATAAGGGTGCTAGCCCATCTGCTCTGGGCTTAGCCACTAGATAACAGTAAAAAAACATCATATGATGACTACAAAATTAAGTGCTAACCCAGCTACTTTGGGTTTCTTCACTATCACTACCCAAATCTAGCCAATATGAATTGTCATGTCTAAAACAACCTCCTATTGAGGAGCTTTGACTCGCTATGGGCAATAGAAGAACTCAATGGTCACTTAAACTTTATTAGTTAGGATTAGGAACCTTCAAAACACCCACATATATTCAAGTCCAAGGAACCATAAATAACTTAAACCACCCACCTCTTAGGTTGAGCCCACATTCCCATGTGAAAATTAGACATAGTGAGTCTAGGAGTCATGAGTATACAAATATAAGCCCAAGCTAGAAGATAGATGTAAGCCGAGATAGGTGTGAGTTCACAAACGCAAGTCCATAAAAAGTGTGAGATTTGAGCCAATAGATGTGTGAGATGTGAGCCAATAGAAGTGATCCTATAAGGTGTGAGCCCACAAACAACATCACATGAGCCTTTAAAAAAAATTGAAAAAGTTAATTAAAAAAACATTGATTTTTTAACTTCTTATTTATGTATTGTTCGATGTCTTGATTTCATTCAGATATGTGTGCTAGAGATTGATTCATGAGAGAGAAATCCTTTGATGTGAATTTGATATAAACTTAGTCCTATGGAACTAATTGTTAAAACTAAAAATCTAGTCAATTATAGTGCATAACTTGATCAAGTTCTGTGAAGCACATGTGCGACATTCAATGGATATTTACATAACTCATTCGAGTCACGTGGAAATTACATTTTTTTAAATGCCTCCCAAGAAATAAATAGAACATGTGTCTATCATGGGTTGGGTATCCATGTAGCTCGGTCAAGTTGTGTAAAAAAAGGAGAATTTTTTTTTATTTTTTTATTTTTTTATTTGCAATGTTGTCGAGGTGCATACTTGATATACATGAATGCCATGGATATGTAAGTAACTTGGTCAAGTTACATATTAGACATTTATGTAGGCAACTTGTATATCGATCAAGTTCCATGGTGGATGTATGCGTAACACGACCGAGTTACATGGTACCTACATGAATTTCCACTACATAACTCATTCAAGTTACATGGATGTCCACTCCTACCTTGATTGAACATACATGAATATCCACCATGTAACTTGATTGAGCTACATGGTGCCTTTGTGGATGTCCACCACGTAACTCGATTGGGTTATTCGGTCAACATCGATAGTATCCCATGTGGCAAGGGTAGTAACTTGGTTGAGTTATCCCCCAAGCATCTAGTGACAACCACTTGTGATGATGCGATTGGAAGTATAACTCAATTGAGCTATGTCAATGGTGTCCCATGTGCATTACATGATCCCAAAGAGAGGACCCTTATTGTACAACCACCCCACTAACACTGATGACCTCTCCAAGTTGTAGCATTTTTGCCCTTCAAGATGTTCTTCCAAGGTACAAGCATGCATGAATTCTGTGTGCATTTTCCCATGCTAGTCTTCTTGTAAGTGCTTTATGTGTGTGTGTGTGTGTGTGTTGGGGGGGAGAACATGTTGGCTATTTTGTTATGTCATGTGTGATTGGTTGATTACTATTTAATTGAATAGTTGCTTCTGCTAGATTCTCTTACACATTGAGAATTAGCATTTATAAGGGCTAGTTCTTGGATTATGGTTTAAATTAGAAGAGTGTATCCATGTACTATTAAATTTTTTAATAGGAAAATCATATTTTCACTGGCAAGTTTTGAGATTCAATTCCATTTCTAATTTTTGGATATACTAAAAGTGTCTTTAGTCACTTGCTTGATTTGTTCTTTGGTTCTCCTTATCTTTAACATTAAAATCTACGTATGATCAAGGACAACTTTCTTAGAATAATTCTCACTAAGCAATTGCATCTTGTGGTGCATTTGGTTAATGAAGTGGCTTTGTGTGGTGTTGTTCATGTTCGATGGATATTTTTTCTTGAAAGGTTAATGCAAACCTTAAAGGACTTTGTGAGACAAAGAGCAAGGCCAGAAACAAGCATGGTAGAGATGGTTGATGCAAGAGTCTCTTGTGTATATCTCAAAACATCTATCTCGCATAGATCCTTCCATGCCACGATTGTGGAGCAATGAGGAGGATGACCAACTACTCACTAATGTGCCTCAGGGAAAAGGAAGGCAACAAAGACTGGATGAAGCATTACGCCACAAGGTGAATACATTCTCCATCCTAAGTAGTCCCATCATGGAGAAGTGGATTGGGAGATACAAGGATGCAATCAGTAGGTGAAAGGATGAGAGAAGCGATTTCAGAAGAGCAAATAGATGCTTTGCCATTCCCTCCTAGCTTGGAACCTCTACCAAATGTGATCAATATAGAATTGCTTTGTATGGCAATATCGAGGGCATCGCAAAATGGAGAGATGATCACAAGAGAAGAGCATGAGTATGCAAGAGGATGTGACCCTCAGCAGAGCAGGCAAGTACATTATTCATCTCTATCTCACGTATATACCTTGTTTCATGCACTATACTAACTTTTATGCTTTTGTTTAATGTTAGTATAAACTATATTATGCAATATGGTTAGAGGGAAGGTGCTTTTGCACGGAGCGTGTGGATTCTGAAAGAAACACATTTGATTATGGTGTGATGGTAACTTTTGAGCAGGAAAGTCGAGCTTGTAAAGATGATACCAATGTCATAGAGGACAATCTTGAGTATTGTGGAACTATTTAGGATATTCTTGAGGTTGGATTTAGAGCATTTATTCTATTCATCTTTGATGTCAAATGGTTTGAGGTGATATATAAGGGTGCTCAAGCAACCGTGAAGAAACATCCAAATGGGTTCTTTCAAATTGATTCTACCAAGTTTTGGAATGATGAGAAAGATACCTTTGTACTACCTCGACACTATCAAGAGAGCTCTATCCTTAAGGTAGAGCCTTCATGCCTAGAGAGCTATATCCATGAATAGAGCACTATATACATGCATAGGGCATATAGAGACTCATATGCATGCATAGAGATCACTTCTATACATGCATGGAGCTCTTTATCTTTTATAACATGCACTTAGTAAGAGAATAATACTTAGTCAGAGAATAATACGTAATTTTTTAATGAGACCCTTTTAATTCGAACATGGTGGTATGTAATTTAAGTTTCTCCTCATAGTAAACACATTTTTGAAGACAAAGACTTGGAGGAGGAAACTATATTAACTGCAAAATCCTCAAAGGGAAGAAGAAGATTATACCCTGTGCATAAATAAAATTTTAGATCATCATCATTATAAGAGATCACACTCATGATCATAATGAGGAAATTCACGATGACATCGAAAATCATGATCTTAAACATAATGATGTGATGATGATGATGATGCCTTCCAACTTTTATCAAATCCACTGATAGTATCTCCACGAATCCTTCCATGGATGTTTATGAAATACCTTTAATTACATATTACCTAAAGATGTAGGGGATATAGAGATAACGTTAGAAATTGATCTCTTCAGAGCAATGTATCTTGGGTCTAGCCATTCAACATAAACCTATGAAAATTAATTACTTCGATGGATTTTTTCACATAATAAATTATGACTCTGTAAATCAACCTAGTGCTTATGCACTAATTGTATTTAACATTTTGCTTATGTAAAGGCTTACTCAACATCTATGCACTACTCTTGCAACTTATTACTCTTTCTAATCACACTTTGATCTCTCTCTCTCTCTCTCTTTCTCTCTCTCTCTCTCTCTCTATCTCACACACACACACACACACACACACACATCTTTCATGCATCCTATACATATCCCACACCCATCTAGCCTCCCCCACATCACATGCATATCCACTTCATATCTATACCATATATTATAAATCCTACACACCTTACCCTAGAAGTATTGGCCAACTTGACTTTAAATGGAGAGGATGAGTGTGCCTTCAAACCAAGTTTATGCATGGTATCCTTAGTCATAATACTCACGTGTGCTCCCGCATCTATGTAGACCTTCAAAATCATGTGTCCTTTTATCCAAGCATCCAAGGTAGGTTCCACATCATCTTGAGGATTAAATTTAATTAGATTTGAAGGAACAATTCTCTTATTCTTGAGTAATCTGATGCTAATAGCCTACTCCAGTGCCTCCTCATATTTGGTGCTAACTCCAAAAGCTGAGAACATGTGATGTTTAGTCATTTTCCTATGTTTAAGTTTTCTAAAAGGTTATAGGGTCTTTGACCATGTCCTAATGGAAAATTAGCAAGGGTAACCTTCCTTCTAATCGTTTTCTTTGTCTTACTTATTTTTGGTTCCTCTTTCATATCCACATCTTTACCTTTGTCATCATTTCCCCTTTTTCTTCTTACATAATCTTCAGAAGTTTTATTCTTTTTCTGATTTAATCTCAATTTTCTCTTTTGCACTGGCATAAGATCAACCTCCTTATCTATTTCCAGATTGTCTTCCAATTCAGCTTGCTCAATCTCTAAGATGTTAATGTTTTTGTCAGCTCCTTGAATGGCTGAACAGGTGGATTTATTGGGGCTCATCCTCTCCTACTTCTAGAAGCCTTCTTTCTTGCATAGGTGGTGGGGTAGCCCACCCTCTTTATTAAACACCCTTCATACTTGTTCTAGCCTCTGTAACATGGCTAGTCTGATTTTTGTTTTAATTTGGGTAGAAAGTATTATCCCTGGATCTCCTCTAGGATGTGAACAATTATTCATTACATGAGGTCCTCTTTCATTACCGCATACCTATTCCTATTGTTTCCTCCTAATTGGTATATTTGGTTCCCTTGGAATAGCATGTCTCTGTCCCAAACCTTTCATCATATCCAGAGTAATTATATGAAGTGGATGAGAGCCTATAGCACATCTGTGATTTGTCTGATCACAGTAGCACATCCGTGATTTGTCTGATCACAGTAACTCCTTGATTCCTTCTAAAATCTTCCTCTAGCCCTAGTTATTTCCTATTCGCATTTGATTTTCCTTTCCTTTTGCCTAGATACATAAATGTTTGAAATAGCCTTTTGGACATCCTATAAAGCCTTTCATTAAACCACCCAAGACATGAAATTTCTATTGAAACTTCAACATGGGTGTCTTTTACCACTAGCATCTTAGTCACCTTCACTGCCAATTTTGAGGACACAATCATGATTAGGGAGGGGGTATGTTAACCACATTGGCTAACATTACTCAAAACATGTAGCAATACTTTCAAGCCATATTTTTTGTACTTGTGCAATATGCGCTTTATGTAAAATGATTATGAAAAATCTTAGAGCTTACCACTTATGTAATAGTAGAAGATAGTCAAGCACCAAGCTTACGACTTCTGTAATGTTGATAATGTATAATTAGACTAGGAAATTAACCTTGACTAACTTACTGGGCCCTCACACATTATTTGAGCAGTCGACATTTGTGCAAATGAGTCTTGTATTTAAGACATTTCGACTAATGAGAAAACACATAATCCCATTCGCACAATTTAGTTTGTCTTCTTGCTCTCATGATTGAAGTTGCTTGTATACTTTCTATCTTCTTCTTTGTTGGATGCATGCTTATACATTGTAAGGGTAGTGATTATGCTTACGTATGTTCTCTTTTTCATGCTCTCACTCTCACCACGGCATCAAAGTAGAGGTTGAGCTTTCTTTTGCTCTCTCTCTCTCTCTCTCTCTCTCTTTGCTCTCTAATCATTTTCTAAGCTCACTTATGGGTGACAGTGAGGAGGTAAGGTTGAGGACCCTAGCTCTCCACAAGAGAGGGTTACTCTACCAAGACGGGCTTGAGGTGCAAGAAGACGGTAAGACCCATGCATTCTCCTCTCCTTACTTTCAAGTGTTCTCAATCGGTGAACACACTGGGGAAGTCCATTTAGGTTTTTGAGGATATGGAAGAGTAATAAGAGAGTTTTGGACTTTTCTTTCCAAATCCGTTAAGGATAAGGATAAGATGAGCAATTTTGTAGTGGTGTCTACCACACTAGCTAAGCATCCATAAGCAAAGCGGTTAGTTCCAGTGGCCAAAGTTCACAAGAAGGCAGTGATGGAGACATCATTGGAGAAAGATGAGATGAGCGATTCTGTAGTGGTGTCTACCAAAGTAATTGAGCATCCATAGGCAAAGGGGTTAGGTTCAACAACGGCCATAGTTCACAAGGAGGCAGTGATGCAGACATCATTGGAGATAGCAAGTCTAGTAGACATGCTATTGGAGTTCAGATGAGTGCATGTAACATGGACATTCTTCTACCCATTGATATCTTAGAGGTTAAGTATGGTCAAGTTCATGTGTTTATTTTTGGCATTCATAGAATCATAGAAGAGCAAGTTATGAAGGGTGGAAGATATCCATGATGTGAGTGTGTGAAAAGAGAGAGATGAGGATGCAAGGAGAGAGATGAGGATTCAAGAAGAGAGATGAATTTCAAGAAATGAAAATGGTGAAGAAACAGAGAGCTTTCCTCTCTTGCCATTCTTTCTTCTTGAGAGATTTTAACTAGACCTCCATGGTTTTCCTTTTTTCCTCAGTCATCTCTCTTGATGATCTAGAATCGGACTTACACTCTTCCTTCAAAGTGGCGAGAAGGTAGTTCTCCTTCTCCTCTTCCAAGCACTCACCTCTCTTTATGTTAATTCACCAAGGGCAATGCTTACACTCCCAATCCGTGAGGAGGAAGGCTCCATTGGGGTCATTTTCCTCCCTAAAGATGGTGGAGGTATACATGCTATTAGTAGGAGTGACATCACTATAAAGACTTGAATATGTCAGGGCAAGTAGGTGATCTTCTTGCTACGAATGAGATGTATCAAGAACCTAACACCATAAGAAAATTCTAAACACTTCTAATCTAGAAAACTTAAGGTATATCTTTCCTAGAGGGCTATAGAGGCCATCTCTAGAAAAATATCAGCCATTATTTTGGTGCACCCATTGAGGACATACTTTATATCTTACTACTGTGCTGCACCCATTGAGGACATACTTTATATCTTACTACTGTGCTGCACAAAGAGGAGAATAATGGGATCTTTACCAATCTTTCATGGAGGATCAAGTAAGAGCGTTCGAGACTTTTTAGATGAGCTAACACTCTTCTATTTTTAGTCAAGAAGGGATACAGTTGAAGAAAAATTGAGGGCTATACATTTATTTCTAAAGGATAAAGCAAAAGCATGGATTAGAGCCTTGCTAGCTAATACTCGGAATAGTTGGCTTGTGTTTTTGGAAGCCTTCGTGACAAAGTATGGGAGAGGAGAAACTTGAGAAGCTATTTGGACCAACAGCTCAAATAAAAGACTTTAGAGGAATATTACATATATAAAGCTCAATTTCAAGACCAATGGGGAAAGTGGTAAGTATCACTACAAGGATTTGCAGGTGATTCTTTTAACTCACCATCAAAGCATATTTATTTCAAAGTGTGGGTCAAAGGCCTAATTTTTAGAGGGATCTCTAAGGTCATGACACATTGGAAACTAGGTATATAGAATCCACATTGCAACTAAACGTGCTTTGATGTTGGTGACCAAACTTTACAAGTGTGTAAATGTGAACCCCACCCTTACTCTTACAAGGTTTGGTCAACCATTGGAGCATATTTGAATACAATGTGTGAGCTAAAGGCCCAATTTTGAGGGGGCTCTCTAAGGCCATGACACATTGAAAATAGGCAAATGGCACACAAATTTCTACTAAATGTATCCGATGATGACCAAATTTTGCAATTTTGTATATGTGGACACCACCCCCTCACTCTTGCAAAGTTTCTTCACCATAGGAGCACATTTGGTTACAATGTCTCAGCCAAAGGCTCAATTTCAAGGGGGCTCTCTAAGACCACAACACATTGAAAACTAAGCATTTGGCATGCTCATTCAACCAAATGTACTCCAATGGTGTGACTAAACTTTGCAAGTGTGTATATTTAGATCCACCCTCACTCTTGCAAAGTTTAGTCACCATTGGAGCACATTTGGTTGTAATGTGCAGGCCAAAGTGCCACCAAAAAACTAGAGACCAAAAGAGATGTAATACATTAATGAAAGGAAAAGACATGTTAGTATAAGTTTATGCATGTGTGTGCATGTTAATGTTTGTGTGTATTATGTAGGTGCATGTTAATGTTTGTGTGTATTATGTATGTGCATGGGAGTGTGTGTGTGAATGTGTGTGCATTATTATAGAGGTACATATGAGCGTGTGTGTGTGTGTAAATGTTTGTGTGCATGTGTGCCTTGGAGACATAGGGAGAGAGGGAGAAATGATACACTTCCATGGAACAAAAATGGGATGATGTATAAATATAAGAGAAAAATACATAGGATAAATCATGAAACTATAACATAAGGGTGCTAGCCCATCTGCTCTGGGCTTAGCCACTAGATAACAGTAAAAAAATATCATATGATGACTACAAAATTAAGTGCTAACCCAGCTACTTTGGGTTTCTTCACTATCACTACCCAAATCTAGCCAATATGAATTGTCATGTCTAAAACAACCTCCTATTGAGGAGCTTTGACTCGCTATGGGCAATAGAAGAACTTAATGGTCACTTACATAAACTTTATTAGTTAGGATTAGGAACCTTCAAAACACCCACATATATTCAAGTCCAAGGAACCATAAAAAACTTAAACCACCCACCTCTCAGGTTGAGCCCACATTCCCATGTGAAAATTAGACATAGTGAGTCTAGGAGTCATGAGTATACAAATATAAGCCCAAGCTAGAAGATAGATGTAAGCCGAGATAGGTGTGAGTTCACAAACGCAAGTCCATAAAAAGTGTGAGATTTGAGCCAATAGATGTGTGAGATGTGAGCCAATAGAAGTGATCCTATAAGGTGTGAGCCCACAAACAACATCACATGAGCCTTTAAAAAAAATTGAAAAAGTTAATTAAAAAAACATTGATTTTTTAACTTCTTATTTATGTATTGTTCGATGTCTTGATTTCATTCAGATATGTGTGCTAGAGATTGATTCATGAGAGAGAAATCCTTTGATGTGAATTTGATATAAACTTAGTCCTATGGAACTAATTGTTAAAACTGAAAATCTAGTCAATTATAGTGCATAACTTGATCAAGTTCTGTGAAGCACACGTGTGACATTCAATGGATATTTACATAACTCATTCGAGTCACGTGGAAATTACATTTTTTTAAATGCCTCCCAAGAAATAAATAGAACATGTGTCTATCATGGGTTGGGTATCCATGTAACTCGGTCAAGTTGTGTAAGAAAAGGAAAAAATTTATTTTTTTATTTTTTTATTTTTTTATTTGCAATGTTGTGTCGAGGTGCATACTTGATATACATGAATGCCATGGATATGTAAGTAACTTCGTCAAGTTACATATTAGACATTAATGTAGGCAACTTGTGTATCGATCAAGTTCCATGGTGGATGTATGCGTAACACGCCCGAGTTACATGGTACCTATATGAATTTCCACTACCTAACTCATTCAAGTTACATGGATGTCCACTCCTACCTTGATTGAACATACATGAATATCCACCATGTAACTTGATTGAGCTACATGGTGCCTTTGTGGATGTCCACCACGTAACTCGATTGGGTTATTCGGTCATCATCGATAGTATCCCATGTGGCAAGGGTAGTAACTTGGTTGAGTTATCCCCCAAGCATCTAGTGACAACCACTTGTGATGATGTGATTGGAAGTATAACTCGATTGAGCTATGTCAATGGTGTCCCATCTACATGACATGATCCCAAAGAGAGGACCCTTATTGTACAACCACCCCACTAACACTGATGACCTCTCCAAGTTGTAGCATTTTTGCCCTTCAAGATGTTCTTCCAAGGTACAAGCATGCATGAGTTCTGTGTGCATTTTCCCATGCTAGTCTTCTTGTAAGTGCTTTATGTGTGTGTGTGTGTGTTGGGGGGAGCACATGTTGGCTATTTTGTTATGTCATGTGTGATTGGTTGATTACTATTTAATTGAATAGTTGCTTCTGCTAGATTATCTTACACATTGAGAATTAGCATTTATAAGGTCTAGTTCTTGGATTATGGTTTGAATTAGAAGAGTGTATCCATGTACTATTAAATTTTTTAATAGGAAAATCATATTTTCACTGGCAAGTTTTGAGATTCAATTCCATTTCTAATTTTTGGATATACTAAAAGTGTCTTTAGTCACTTGCTTGATTTGTTCTTTGGTTCTCCTTATCTTTAACGTTAAAATCTACGTATGATCAAGGACAACTTTCCTAGAATAATTCTCACTAGGCAATTGCATCTTGTGGTGCATTTGGTTAATGAAGTGGCTTTGTGTGGTGTTGTTCATGTTCGATGGATATTTTTTCTTGAAAGGTTAATGAAAACCTTAAAGGACTTTGTGAGACAAAGAGCAAGGCCAGAAGCAAGCATGGCGGAGATGGTTGATGCAAGAGTCTCTTGTGTATATCTCAAAACATCTATCTCGCATAGATCCTTCCATGCCACGATTGTGGAGCAATGAGGAGGATGACCGACTAATCACTAATGTGCCTCAGGGAAAAGGAAGGCGACAAAGACTCGATGAAGCATTACGCCACAAGGTGAATACATTCTCCATCCTAAGTAGTCCCATCATGCAGAAGTGGATTGGGAGATACAAGGATGCAATCAATAGGTGAAAGGATGAGAGAAGCGATTTCAGAAGAGCAGATAGATGCTTTGCCATTCCCTCCTAGCTTGGAACCTCTACCAAATGTGATCAATATAGAATTGCTTTGTACGGAAATATCGAGGGCATCGCAAAATGGAGAGATGATCACAAGAGAAGAGCATGAGTACGCAAGAGGATGTGACCCTCAGCACAGCAGGCAAGTACATTATTCATCTCTATCTCACGCATATACCTTGTTTCATGCACTATACTAAATTTTATGCTTTTGTTTAATGTTAGTATAAACTATATTATGCAATATGGTTAGAGGGAAGGCGCTTTCGCATGGAGCGTCTGGATTCTGAAAGAAACACATTTGATTGTGGTGTGATGGTAACTTTTGAGCAGGAAAGTCGAGCTTGTAAAGATGATACCAATGTCATAGAGAACAATCTTGAGTATTGTGGAACTATTCAGGATATTCTTGAGGTTGGATGTAGAGCATTTATTTTTTTCATCTTTGATGTCAAATGGTTTGAGGTAATATATAAGGGTGCTCAAGCAACCATGAAGAAACATCCAAATGGGTTCTTTCAAATTGATTCTACCAAGTTTTGGAATGATGAGAAAGATACCTTTGTACTACCTCAACACTGTCAAGAGAGCTCTATCCTTAAGGTAGAGCCTTCATGCCTAGAGAGCTATATCCATGAATAGAGCACTATATACATGCATAGGGCATATAGAGACTCATATGCATGCATAGAGATCACTTCTATACATGCATGGAGCTCTTTATCTTTTATAACATGCTTAGTCAGAGAATAATACGTAATTTTTTAATGAGACCCTTTTAATTCGAACATGGTGGTATGTAAATTAAGTTTCTCCTCATAGTAAACACATTTTTGAAGACAAAGACTTGGAGGAGGAAACTATATTAACTGCAAAATCCTCAAAGGGAAGAAGAAGATTATACCCTGTGCATAAATAAATTTTAGATCATCAAACCCAAGATTTATAAATTATAAGAGATCACACTCATGATCATAATGAGGAAATTCACGATGACATCGAAAATCATGATCTTAAACATGATGATGTGAAGATGATGATGATGCCTTCCAACTTTTATCAAATCCACTGATAGTATCTCCACGAATCCTTCCATGGATGTTTATGAAATACCTTTAATTACATATTACCTAAAGATGTAGGGGATATAGAGATAACATTAGAAATTGATCTCTTCAGAGCAATGTATCTTGTGGAATATTTATGAAGTTTATGTAAATTTTTTGCTTATGATTTTTCCTCAAAATTGACACAAAAATAATTTTGATGTTCTAGCATTACTGATGCCTATACCGATGCTTTTATCGATGTCTATATCGATACCTCTACTGATGCTTTTATCGATGTCTATATCGATACCTATACTGATGCTTATATACCAATGATGAGAGTTGGAAGCAAAAAATAATTCCATCTCACTTAAAAAATATCATCAGGGAAAAATGATTACAGTGAGGGCTTCTCATCTCAGCCAAACGATTGCACTAGACGCTTCTACGCATACTTCGTAAGTAAATTCCTTGCATTTACTCCATGTGTTTATGCATAGCCTTATACCAAACCATAAGTTACATGCTACAAGGCTTTCAATTAACTTATGGTTTGGTAGCATGAAATTAATGCCTATGGTTACGCAAAGAATTCTAAAAGAGGCTCATAATGATGAGAAAGAAGGTGATGAAAATGATGATGAGTAGATAGGCGACCATGCAATATATAGACTAGTTTTTGCTCACGATTTTTGTATGATCTTGGCTCAAATTTTTTGCAAGAGTCTTACTCCAATTTTTTTATAACAAACCTATGTAGTACTAACTTATATCAATGTAAATGATGTTTATACAAATGTTAATATCAATGTAATCATATCTCTATGTACTGATATGTCTTCTTGTAAACTATGCTTTCAAACACGTTTCTTTCAAAATATCTCAAATTCGAGTACGTGTTATGGTACCAATTATAGAGTACCAGTTAATCAAGAGAGTCAATATAGGTGTCGATAATTTACCATAGTTGGTATAAGCATCCATATATCTCATTACTGATGCTTATGCATATCTTGGTATCTCATTACCGAACGCTTATGCATATCTTGGGGCTTATACCGACGATCTTGTACTGATGCTTTACGATGATGGAAGAGGAAAAAGGGAAAAAAATCTTGAGTCTAAGATGTCTATAAGGAGTCATCCCTTGTAGTGTGTGTCATGCACATGAGAAAGAAAATTAAACCCATGTGGGTGACATGAGAAAGAAAATTTATCCATTTAGAAATTTGGTTATGTTTTGTCCCGGGTACCAGGGAAAAGAGTTCCCAGGCCCCCTAGTGAGCGCCAGGGCCTCCCGGGAAGGTGAGGCGGGCGGAGGGGGAGGAGGGGGAGGCGAGGGAGGTGGAGAGGGAGCCGCTGCTGAAACCGGAGCGGAGACGGGAGGAGGCGAAGGTGGAAGCGAGGCGGTGGGAGGGGACGGGGGTTGGGGGGGTGAAGGAGGGGGTGCTGGCATCTCCTGGTCCTCAGTCGCTGCAGGGGTCTCCTCCTGAAGGGGAGCAAAGCTGTTCCTCACGGGAACCCAGTGAGGCTGAGACTGTGGCTGCTGCAGCGGTCTCTGGGCGTGCTGCTGTGGTGGCTGTCTCCCTCGGCGGCGCCCCTGTCCAGGCTGCCACTCCGAGGTCTCTGTGGCCTGAGCAGGTGTCCCGGAGGCAGCCTACCGAGCCGAATCTGTGGGCGGGCCATCAGTAGCCTGCTGTGGTGAGGGCCATCAGTAGCCTGCTATGGGCGGGCCATCAGTAGCCTGCTGTGGTGAGGGTCGAGGTCTCATGCGAGGGCAGGCCTTGGCCAGATGACCGACCTGCCTGCAAATGAAGCACTGGTTCGGGAGCCCCGAGAACTCCACTCTCTGATCTATCCACCCCCCCTATCCTAGGTAGCTGAATGACCTTAGGAAGGGAGGAGATGTCAGACACCAACACTGACCGAAGGTAGCCCAGCTGCTCTGGCCACCACTGAAGCTGCTGAGGGGCCCGTCTCTAGTACCGAGCCCACCAATGCTCCGAGCTGGAGAGGAGCGGAAGATACTCCCGACGGAGACCAGGGAAACAAACTGTAATATGGAAGAGGCGCTCTCCCTGCTCCGCCGCTACTGGGTCAAATCCATGCTGCCAAGGTCTGAAGAAAGCCCGAGCACCCCTGATGTCCAGAGGACTCATGGCAAGTGTTATATGTACATTATGTGTGCTATGTTATATACACATTATTTGTGCATATACTAGGAGGCTAACCCACATTAGGCTTATGAGCATGGGAGCATGGGAACAAGCTCTAGTGGAGCATGGATTAGGACTAACCTTAAGGTTTAAGGTTAGGGTCAGGCATCCAAGGGTCACACATGAGGAATGGAAAGTCAAGAGTCACTTGAGGGCCCTCCTATATAATAGGGGCATGGGGCACACTCAAGGGAGCTTGGGGGATCTTGGAGGCTAGGAAGATTGAGGCTTATGCTATGGTCTCTTGTGTAGAGATCCATATCTACTCATCTACCATTTCACACTATAGCTACATGCTATTGGATTGGAGTTATACCTCTTGATGGTATGGGACATCAAGGTAGAGATATGATGTATTTCATTATTATTCATGTGTGCATCCCTTGGGCTCGGGGGTGGTTGGGTGGTTGAGTTTATGCCTGATTTATGTATGTTTATGCATAACAATTATCTAGAGAGATCTTAGGGTTTAAACAGTGGTATCAGAGCAATCTCTTTTTAATTGTTGATTTTTTTTAGTAAATTTTAATATTTACTAATAAAATGTTATCTTTTGTTGATTTGTGTTCATGAATTGCACGTGGATCATCGATATGGTGATTGGAACGTGTGTAACTACAATTCAATGGACGAATCGACGTTGCGGGGAAATTCCGTGAGTTAATGCTATTTTTTTCTATTTTTTATGGTTAAAATCAAGCATTAATGGAATTTTTTACAAAAATACCATATGGTTTATGGTGGATATTTTTGAGAGAATGGATTCCCTGAATTTTTAAAATTTTTTAGAAATTTTTTCTAATTTTTTAGGAATTTTTTGAGCATTTTTATGATTAAAAATGTATTTTTATACATTTTTGCGGGTTTTTTCCGCGGGAATACGATCAAATTTCTGTCAATTTGCTACTGAAATTCAGTAGGGGATAGCGTGTTGATGCATAAATTTCTCTCCCATGTGCGTGGAGTCCTCTCCGCCTCTCAAATCTGATATTTCCTTCATTTTTCTGTGAAATTTCTCTTAAAAAGGAATTTTTTAAATTAAACATTAATCATAATTAATGTCTAATTATGATTATGAGTTTAATTAAAAAAGCTTAATTAAAGATTAAGCTAATCTCTGATTAACAGAGAAGGGTGGAGAAAGAGAATGGAAAGGAGGTGAAGGAGAGGAAAGAGGGAAGAAGAAGGTTTTCACTCTCTCCATCTCTCTCTCTCTTACGCGCAGGCGACGACGAGGACGGGAGGGGGGGGCTGCGCTGCTGCAGAGCCGGGCGAAAAAAATCGCCCCCCCCTTAAAAAAATCAAATTGGCATAAGCCAATAAAGGTTTTTTTTTTTAAATTCCATTTTAAAAAAATGAGTTTTTTATTTAAAAAAAAGCTTTTTGAATTTATTTCAGAAAAAAGCTTAGAAAAAGCCTGAAAATTTCAAAAAAAATTGGGATTTGAGGGAAAAAATCCCTGAAATTTTTTTGAAAAATTCTTATTGAAAAATTTTGGCTTTTCATCTTCCGGAAAACCTTTGGCTTTCCGTTTTCCTGAAACCTTTTGGCTTTCCGAATTCCGAAAAAACTTTTGACCTTCCGTATTCCGGAAACCTTTGACCTTTCACATTTCGAATTTTTTTTGTCTTTTCATTTTCCCAAAACTTTTGGCTTTCCGTATTCCGAGAAAACCGTTGGAATTCCGAAATTTTTTGACCGTTCGTATTCTAAATGCATTCGGGGTAATTTAAAAATTTCAAAAAATTCTTGGAAATTAGTGGAAAATTAGACAAAGGTTATTTTAAATTTCCGAAAAATGTAGGGTTGGTGTTTGGCATGTGGTGTGTCCATTCGGGCGCCCGTGACCATTCAAATTCCTTTAAAATTATATTTTTTGACCCGGAAAATTAGAAAAATCCATTAAAATTGAAAATTTTCATTGGATTTGAGAATTGTTGGGCGAAATTGGAAATTTTGTGAAAGATGAGATTCTCAGGAAAAATTAGGAAATTTCTAGAAATTATTTTTAGAAATCCTAAAAATTGGTATTTTTTAAAATATCAATGGTATTTTGGCAAATATGGAATGCCATAAGATAGGTTTGGTGGAATTCAAAATTATTATATTTTGAGACCCTTTAAAATTAGGAAAAATTAGAAAAAAATCATGATAATTCTTTTTCTCGAGAATTTAATATTTTCGAGGGTTATTTAATGTTGAAGTACGTTTCCTCGTGCTGACATTAGATAGATGCGGGTTATTCGCATATTATTAATACGATTATACCTCGTATTAATGGATATTTATATTTGGATTAATTCTAAACGATGTATTCATGATTTTTTACCATTGTTTAGCCATTCTTTTTGGACATGTTCCTTAATTTCTTTTGATGGCTATAATTTACGTTCAAAGTGTGTTTCACCTTTGACACTTTTCCATGATAATTTATTTTGCACTTATTTAAGTGTGGTTTGTGCTTAATTTCTTAAGCCTCTATCATGGGCTAGTTGATCGATCTGTTTTGGTGGATTTTTATTGGGTATTTTCCAAGTTTTATATGGACTCATCAAGTTCTGCCTAGTTCACTTGTGTCTAGGGATTTTTTATTGAGTGCTACACACATGTGTTTCACTTTCTTACTTTGGAGTTTTATTTGAACAACACAACGTTCGTATACTCCGGATTGATGAGTTGGCCACCACTTTTAATGCTTCTTTTGGCATGATTTATATCCATTAGATGGTATGCATTGACTTTTATGATCAACTATGGTTTTTATGGATTTAAGGAGCTTCTATGCTTTTATCCATGATGTTATAAGGATCCTTTGATCTTTTTGATAATTACATGTGCTTTGAAGGTAGCATTTGCCTTCGTTTTTTGCACGTAATTTTGGAGTATATTTCTTGTACTCTTGTACATATTCCAACTTGGATACCTAGTTGCTTATGTATCTAGGTGAGTTATTTTTCTACCCTAACTTTATGGTGTTTTGGGTAGTTATCATTAGAAAGGCGCCAATAATTCAATTTCTTTTCTAATGATGTACTCAGAAGGATTTATTCCTTGATGTAGTCTCAAGTATATAGAGACAGGTTTAGTATCTGAAAGTCTGGATAAGGCCATCTTATTCCTTTTATACAGGATTTTATTCATATTTTCCTAGACAGCATACTAGGGAGTTTCAAATTGTTAAGGTATGTATGGGTGGTATCATGGTGGTATGGGACGCTAGGGATCCCTCACATATATTATCTTATGGGATAATTTGGGCTCAAGATTGTTGCTTTGCTTACATCACTTAGCATGTTGACCTCAACATTCAAAGACAATCTTATTTTCTAAATTCACTAGAAGTTATAGTGTGGGCATTCTCTAGATAAACATCTTTTATCTATAGCCTGCATGTTATGATATGAGGGCAATCTCATCGGCATTTTCACTTGTTGAAATCTCTTTCTTTAGAGTTCAAACAAGTTTATCTTGTTGTATTCGGATAAGGAAATTTAGATTCTTTCTTTGTTGGCATTTCTTTCTCTAGTTCCGTACTTTAGGTGATTTACACAATCAACCTGATAGGTTTACGGATGGACATATGTGACTCATCGAGATGTTGATGACTCTATGTTGATATGGATAACTCGGGACGTTGATTATTCCATATGCAGATGTGGATATGTCGGGGCGCCGATGAATCCCTGGTTTCTGCTGTTATAATGCCATGTTTTCCTACTTTATTCTGAATGGTTTACAACGAGGAAGTTACTTTGAATGTGAATTGTTCTGATCATCCGCAGTAGTCTGATGGGCAAACAGAGTGTATGAATCAGATTGTAGAGGATATGCTTCGTGCATGTCTCTAGAAAATCATCATATTGGGAAATATCTTCTAATGATGGAATTTGCCTATAACAGTTCTAAATTTACGGCTATTATTTTTTAGTCCGTGCATACTTATGTATGGGTATTAACCCAGGGCACCTATTGATGTCAGTCTTAAGGACATCGAGCTTGATGCATCGAGGGATTTCTTGTGAGATATGTAGGAAATTCTGACCGAAGCTCGGGATTCTATCAGGAGTGCTCATGATAGGGCACGGTTTTATGCTGATAGGGGACGCTCATCTCGGTCTTTTGAACCAGGAGCGTTGGTTTATTTTAATGTTCCTAAAGATTTTCAGACTTTGTCAATGGAAAAATGCTCGAGTTTATCTCCTAGATTATGTGGTCCATTTCGAGTTATATATCGGATTGGCACGGTTACGTATGAACTAAAACTACCTCCAATTGTTAGAGTTCATCCAGTCTTTCATATCGATAGATTGAAAGGGAAACTGGGAGGTGAGGATGACACAGTTACTCCTCAAGAACTCGTTGAAGTCAATGAATTATCCTATGTTCCACATGAACCTGATAAGGTACTTCAATTCAGGGAAAGGAAACTTTGTAGTTGACTAATCCCTGAGGTTAAAATAAGGTGGAAAGATAGGGAAATTGAGAATTTGACTTGGGAGTCGGTTGAGATTGTTCAGCGTAGTTCTCCTTCTTTTCATTGCAAGAGTGCAATGTTTTGCGAGAGGGGAAGTATGTTATATGTACATTATGTGTGCTATGTTATATACACATTATGTGTGCATATACTAGGAGGCTAACCCACATTAGGCTTGTGAGCATGGGAGCATGGGAACAAGCTCTAGTGGAGCATGGGTTAGGACTAACCTTAAGGTTTAAGGTTAGGGTCAGGCATCCAAGGGTCACACATGAGGAATGGAAAGTCAAGAGTCACTTGAGGGCCCTCCTATATAATAGGGGCATGGGGCACACTCAAGGGAGCTTGGGGGAGCTTGGAGGCTAGGAAGCTTGAGGCTTATGCTATGGTCTCTTGTTGTGTAGAGATCCATATCTACTCATCTACCATTTCACACTATAGCTACATGCTATTGGATTGGAGTTATACCTCTTGATGGTATGGGCCATCAAGGTAGAGGTATGATGTATTTCATTATTATTCATGTGTGCATCCCTTGGGCTCGAGGGTGGTTGGGTGGTTGAGTTTATGCCTGATTTATGCATGTTTATGCATAACAATTATCTAGAGAGATCTTAGGGTTTTAACAGCAAGGACCTTGGCAACGCTCTGGGCGGCCTCGAACTCGATCTGATAATGTCCCCGGCCCAGGAGCTGTACATCCAGGATCTTGCCCACATCTGCAAGAAGGCGAGCCTGAAGAAGATCCCTGATCTCCCCTCTGCTCGGGCGAGTGCCGACTACACGGCAGATGGTGGAATGAGCCTGGAGGCGTTCCACCTCTGCGGTGAGGCTCGCTTCCTCTTTCGGCGAAAGAGAAAGCCTGATGGGGATGTCCTCGGCGGGGGCGGGCGAGGGGGCTGCGGATGAGTCCCTCTGAGGCGAGGCGGGAGGAGTCTCCATCAGAGTTTGAAGCTCAGGCGAAGGCGAGGCGACGAAAGCGGAAATCCTGCAAGAAATGGGCTGCACACAAAGAGGCAAAAGACCGGAAGAAAAGGAAAAAACAAAACCCCCTGGGGGTGAAAAACAGCACGAAAGAGGAGGGAGGGGGCGAAAAATCGAAGGAGAAGCCCTGGGGGGGCGGCAGCAACGCGAAAGGGAGGGGGGGCAGGGCGCTGCTGAAGGGAGGCGGGCGCGAACAGGCGAAGAGGGGGGGGGCGAACAGGCAAAAAAGGGTGGGGGGGCGAACAGGCGAAGAGGGGGGGGGCAAACAGGCGAAGAGGCTAGGAGGGGGGGGACGAGATGGCGAGGAGGGGGGAGGCGCAGCAGCGAGGAAGGGGGGGGTGCAAGCGGGCGAGAACGCAAGAAGAAAGGGGGGGCGCAACAGCGAGAAGAAGGGGGGGCACAGAAGCGATGGCAGGCGGGGGGAGGAAGGAAAGGGACGCAAGGGAGGGAAGGCGATGGGCGAGCAGCGCAGGGGTGAAGGCGGGAGCTTCAGCGAGCAATTTTCCCGCATGTGAAATTTGATACATTCAGTGGAGCCCGTGAAGACATCCTTATATACACAACCATTACAAATTAACATCATTAAGGATAGAAAGAGTCTCCTTGGAGTAGGATGCACTTTGTCAAAATTACGATTATAAATTTTCATTTTGATGAAGCTTATTCTACTAAAGAAATAATAAAACTTTTGCATTAACAACCAAAAGATAAAAGGATAAAAGGAGTCCCCTTAAAGTAGGATGCACTTTGTGGATGCATAAGAGGAGTCTCCTTAGACTAGGATGCACTCCATCTATGAATTTATTTATTGTGATAAAAATTGTTCAATGCATTGCAAAGATACACAATTGAACAGTCTGCTCCCAAAGTTGGCCAAATTACAAAGACCCTCTATATTTTGTTATAATAGAGACCATTTACAAAGACCATTTACATTCAACTATAAAAGGGAGTAACAAAATGTGCTAGTATCATGGGGGTGTAAGTTTGATTTTAAGGGGTTCTAGCTCCACCACATGGTAGAGCTAGAATTTTGAGCTAGCTCTACCATGTGGAGCTACAACACATTGAGGAGGATTTAAAGATTTTTAGATCCACCACTTGGCCATTCTACAGTCCATAAGAAACCAAGATATAACATTTGAGTCATCTAGACCCCTAATTACAAACATTGATACAAGAGATTGTATATTGAGAGTCCCCTTAGAGTAGGATGCACTCTCTAATTTTAAAGCTTCATTGTAATTAACAAGACAAAATGAACAAGATTTTATAAATTGAGGTGGTGAAGGTTTACTTATATAGACAATCGCTACAAATTAACATTATTAAAGATAGAAAGTGTCTCCTGGAGTAGGATGCACTTTGTCAAAATTACGGTTAAAAGATTTCATTTTGATGAAGCTTATTCTACTAAAGAGTCCCCTTAAAGTATGATGCACTTTGTCAATAGATAAAAGGAGCCTCCTTAGAGTAGGATGCACTCCATCTACGACTCCATTATAATAAAACATTGTAAATGAAAATGAATTTATTTTTTTGTGTTAAAATATGTTCAATGCCTTGCAAAAGGCACACAATTGAACAGCACGCTCCCGAAGATGGACAGATTACAAAGACCCTTTATATTTTATTATAATAGAGACCATTTACATTCAATTACAAAAGGGAGTAACAAAATGTGCTAGTGTCATGGGGGTGTATTGGTTGAATGAGGTATTGAGCTTCTTTTTAAGCATGTTCATTTTGTGTACTCACAAGATCACACACTTAGATTATTCTCTCAATTATTATCTTGATTATCATCTTGATTGTTGAACACATTGTAGTAGCTATCATCGAGTTTCAATGTATTCTTGTTGTTGTACAAAACATGGAGACCCCAAAAGAAATGAACTTTTTTGAAGAAAACTCGTGTAGTTATTTGTCTGAAATGGAAAATGTAGCGAGATATTTGCCTTGTTGCTCATATTGAGGTGTCTAGCATGGCTAGCAGTCCAACGTCAATCACTTTATCTCTTCACTTTAGATCTAGCACTTGTCTATTATAGAGCTGAAAAGGATTTCTTGATCCATGACTTATCCATTCTAGATCCTGTTCCACCACTTGGACATTATAGAGCTAGACTTCAGTGGATGCAAGCTCCACCAAACGGTAGATCTAGACTCAAAATTCTAGTCGTATTGTATGACTTCCAAAGGTTTAGGTCTACCACACATGGATACTAGCTCCACCATGTGGTAAGGCCAAAATTCCATGAAGAGACCATGGGTGCTACCTCCACCGCATGGTGAAGCTAGAGCTCAATAAGATACCACATGGTGGAGCTAGCTAGCTCCATGAAATTATACACCTAGACTTCAATGGATGGTAGCTCCACCACATGGTAGATATAGACATAGAATTCTAGCTCTACCATCCCATATGGTGGAGCTTGATTTTAAGGGATTCTAGCTCTACCAGAATTCTGAGCTAGCTCTACCACGTGGAGCAAGAACGCATTGAAAGAACCAAGATCTACCATTTCTCCCAAGTAAAAACATTGATACAAGAGATTGTATATTGAGAGTCCCCTTAGAGTAGGATGCACTCTCCAATTTTAAGACTGCATTGTAATTAACAAAGACTAAATAAACAAGAATTTATAATTTGACATGGTGAAAGTTTTCTTATATACACAACTACTACAAATTAACATAAGTAAAGATAGAAAGAGTCTCCTTGCAGTAGGATGCCCTTTGTCAAAATGATAGTTAAAAAGTCTTCACCTACTCTACTAAAAAAATAATAATTTGCAAAGTTTGACCAAAAGATAAAAGGATAAAAGGAGTCCCCTTAGAGAAGGATGCACTCCATTTATGACTCTATTATAATAAGACATTGTAAATGAACATGAATTTATTGCTTGTGCTAGAATTTGTTCAATGCTTTGTAAAGGCAAACATTTAAACAGTATGCTCCATAAGAGGCCTGATTACAATATCATATTTCAATATATGGACTTTTATTACATTAAAAAAAGGCCAAATTACTTGCATCCTCTACATTTGATTATATTAGGGACAAACAAAATGAGCTTCATGGTGGTGTATTACTTTCATGATGCCTCCTCTTGTTGCTTTGCTTGATTTTCACTCTCTGCTTGCCTCTCTGCCTCAGCTTCAGCCTCCTGTCGTTGCTTTCTTTGAATTTCAAGTTGTTCCTCCCTCTTTGCCCTCAGCATCAGCCTCCTGCTGGTCGCTTCCATACCTCTACCTTTTTCCTATTCTCTACTTCCAATTTCTCTTCTTCAAGCCATTTCTTCATCACATCATCTGAGAATTGGTTAGGTTTTTCTTCAAAGGCATTATCCCATGTATGCTCTTGCCGATCTTCAACCATAAAAACAACCAATTTCTTAAATCTTCTGTCAAAAAACTATACCTTTCCTTGGAAGGTTGATGGTACAATTCTGGGACTATTAACCAGGTTCCTCGCTCATTCTTAAACACCTTATAGTAGCTATTGTTGCCATATATATAGGCAGTGATGTGTGTGAACACACTTAGGACCGCCGGGGCACTTTTTCGCTCTTTAGGAGGTTTTTTCTCTCGGCTTGTATATACGCCCATCATTCTAGGGCTAACTTATCTTTGTACATTGACACAATCTAATACACTTTGTGTTGTGTGCATTCTTGCTTCTTCTTCTCAAAGCTTTGTGTGCTTTCCTGCAACCCTAATTCCAACAATTGGTATCAGAGCACGCATCGGCTCCCAGGGCTACGCCGCCAGCACCCTCCGACTCACGTTCTCCGATTGAGGTGAGCTTTCACGAGCGCTTGTAGGTCCCTATACTCTTGCAAATAAGCCCATTGGGCTTAGCGTTCTCAAAAATCACATCTGAGGTCGTTTCGGGCTTCGTTTTTGCATTTCAAGTTCTGCCCAGGTGTTTTTGTCATTTTCTGCAGAAATTTCGAAAAGTGCAGTTTTCTACAAAAAAGGCATACGTACTCGATTGTGGACCATGCTACATAGCACGAGTTATTTTCTATTCAGTCTTTGCTTCATTACAGGTAGCTTTTGCATCAGTTTCAGTCAGTGGCCATGGCTGATAACAACAATGATGTATTTCGCATGTTGTCTGCTGTGAAGACAAACTGGATGGAGACAGCAACTACCCACTTTGGGCATACATGATGCAGCATGTTTTGGTTGCAAAAGGAGTGTGGAACATTGTGCAGGGTACGGATGTACGTCCAGGTTCTGTGGATGTAGGATCTGTTGAGGATGTTGCAGGTTCTAGCAGCTCTACTGTTGCTGTTGTTTTACCCACTGCTGAACAAGCTCGTTGTGGGATGGTAAAGATGCGCAGGCTCATGCCTTGATTGCACTTTCTGTCAAACGTAAAATCACCCCACATATTCGTTCAGCTAAAACAGTAAAATAGGCTTGGGATATTCTGGCTGGTTTGTATGCAGGTCGTAACGAGGCAAAAATCGCTTACCTGCATAAAGAGCTAGAATTGAAGATTATGTAGGAAGGTGATGACATGAATGTCTTTCTTGCTGAGATTAAAGATCTCAAAGAAGAGTTGATTTCTGCAGGTGAGATTATTCCTGATTATTCTCTTGTGCAGATTGTTCTTGATGCTTTACCTGAGACATATCAGACTTTTGCTTCCACGTGGAGACTTCTTGCTGAGGACAGACTTGATGCTGTCAAGTATGATACTTTAGTCAACAAGCTCTTGCAAGAAGCGCCGTCCAGGCAAAACAGGGCTAGGCAGCGCAGTTAATCAAGCCTTTATTGCTGCCCAATGTCAGGCGTTTTTCTGAGAGGTTTTTATGGCTTGTGTACATACATGTGCATGGCAGTTGTGAAGAGTTTGGCTTTTGAGGGCGTTGCCAGGTGTACAGGGTGGACGGATTTGTTTTGAGCCTGTTGTTGCAGGCCTGTCCGGAACGTGGGTTGCTAGAGATGGTTTTAGCTATTCGGCTTTGAGTATGTGTGCGTCCTCAAAGAAATAACTGGGCAATTAAAGATTGCAATTGAAGGTATGGAAGCATGGGCATTGGAAGGCTGTGTTTAAATGTGTGTGGAGCATGGGCAAGCAAAGATGATGTGGCCAATGTTGCCTTTGTTTTGGTGTGAAAAGAAATATAATAGGTGGCTTTAAGTAAAATAAAAAATGAAAATGATAAACAAGGTGGCCACTTATAAGGTTAGCTATGTGGATGTTTTACATGCTGCCAGCAAATCTTTTGGAAGCTGGCAAAGCATGAAGAGTCGGCGCAGTGGAGACAAAAGGGAGGCTGTCGCCGTTGTCGTGCCATGGCACGTCTATGGTGTGAAACCATGCATATGAGGCCATTAAATGCAAATTCAGATGCATGGGATTAAGTGCCATGACTTGAGTCATTATATGATGCCCATGTACATATGTTCATATTGTAAATGAGGTTCAATAAGACGAGCTGAAGCTGAGCCAGGTCTTGAAGCCTCAGTACATGAGTGTGGTGTGAATCGTGGAGTTTTTATGCTTATGGTGAACCTTGGGGGCTAGCAGAAGTCCCTGTGCCTATGTACATAGGTTTGGATTTTGCTTGAGTATTTAACAGCTTTTCTTGGCCCCACGAGATGGTAAAATGCTCAGAAATCATGCTTGAGATGATAGTGGCATTTGATTGAGGTTCAAAATGACTGGGAAATGGCCGTGTCTTGGTAATAATGATGCTGATGATTCAAAGCAGATATTGCAGCTCTGGTATTGGAAGGTCGTGGGCGTAACGTGGTGATCCGAAAGCGAAGGAAGAAGGGGGTCTTTTAGCATTAAGTGTGGCCATCATTTAGGCTTTGAAAGGAAATAAAATAAATGAAAATATACACATGGCCAATAATTTTAATGGCCACGTTGGGGTTTTGGGTAGTTGCCAGCACAGACATCTTGAAGGGTGAAGGCGTAGAAGGTGGTAGAAAAAACGAAAAGGAGGGGAGCGAAAAAAGAAGGACGGCGCTCTGAAGAAGAAGGCCGGGCTGGTAATACTGGGGGGTTTGATGAGCAGAAAAAGAAGGGGGGGGTCGTCTACAAGGCAGAGTGCAGAGGCGAGGAAGGGCCGGGCTGGTGAGAAGCGAGGTTGACAATCAGAGGCGCAAGGCTGGTAAAAAGAGGTGGCGGCCTGGACGAAAAACTGCTGGGGAGTCTTTTTATGGGTATTCATGGTATTTGTGGTGGCAATTTTCACAGAGGTGGGTGATGCCAGAGGGAGTGAGCCTTTGGCCGTTGAGAGAGGGAGATGCTGCTGAAGCTTGTACGAGATGGGAGTGTGGGGATTGCCTTGGGAAGAGCTACTGGGCTCTGGGAATCAGCCGACTAAAGCGAGCAAGGATTGCTTCTCTCTTGCTTTCTCCCCTGCAGACTGAAGTGTTCTATGCTCTCTCTCTCTCTCTACCACAGGAAGGCTGAAATGTTCGATATCTTTCTCTCACACACAGGCGGAATGATAGTCATCAATATGCTCGCTGGTGGCTGGACTGCGCCACAAGTATCTCTCTTTCCTTTCTTTCAAAACTGAACTATAGGAATACTCCATCATGTCTATTCTTGGCTTTTCCAAGGCTGTGCACAAAGAGGAGAAGAGGGACAGCTTGTCAAAAACTCTTTAGTTGTTCTTTATTGGGTAATTTACTGTATACAGGGCTGTGTACGAAGTGTATCACTCTCTCAGCACAGGGCTCCAAACATAGTGGTACATCAAGTATTCTGTTGTTAAGCTTTAAATTTGATGGTTATTAGACTTGTTTCCTTGGAAAGCTGCGAGCAGCTTGTAGCTATTGTTATGTAGAAAACATTTCCAAGGTGGTTGTTAGGCAGATTGGGTGCCCTATCCTTTTGATCTTCGAAGAGAGGCTAAAATACCATAGGTGTTGTGTTTTGGTGACTTATGTGCACTACTTGTCTCTGGTCTTCACAAAACTCTTTTCCAAAATAATATACTACATGATTGCATTGATGAGGCCATGTGTTGGTGACCTGGTAAGCTTGTACCCATCTGTCTAAATTGAAAAGCTTCTGCTGGTGGTTCCCCTTGAAGAGATAAATAATATGTTTCCTTGCTGGGATTTTGGAAGCTACTCTCACAGCCAGAAGTCTCGCACTTTCCCAGGTATACCACCCACGTCAGGACAGCTTTCGTGAACCCGACGTGAAACTGCTGGGGTGAGATTGTGGTGAAATACACAGGGAAGCTATGGTTGAGAATCCTGAGGGACAGAGGGTTCATTTTGACCCCGGGATTATGCAAATGTTTCAGATGTTTACTATGTATATGCAACAGCAGCAAGCTGCTGAGAGGGGAAAAATTTCCACGACTAAAGCACTGCAGTCAATTGTGAAAAAGGTGGATCAATTTGATGGTAAGGACATCACAAAGTACCTGCGCAATTACACAAAGGAAATGGAGTTAAAGAGGGTGACTGAGGAGGATATGGTTCGAAGCTTTAAGCTGGTATGTGTTCCTGAAATAAGAGAGCGCATAAGAGGATTACAGGCAGCACATGGTGGCAGAAATTGGGAGGAGTTCAAACTTGCTTTGAAGGATGATTATTTCATGGAGGATTCTGAGCGGGTGACCAAGCGAACTTTCTTGGAATGGGTCACAAAACCCAAAATGGGAATTTCTGCCACAGAGTTGCTCAGAGAGTTTGAGAAGCGCTATGCCTAGCTGTCAAGGATAGAGCGCACAACTTTGGACAGGGAAAAAACAGAGCTCTTCTTACAAGCAACTGGGAAAGATCTCCAAGAAAAACTAGAAATTCTCCTTGAGGATAAGGATACAGAGCAGGGGCTAAAGAATGATTGGAATGATGTCGAGGATGCGGTCACCATGCTAGCAAGCGGCAGCGAAGGAGAGATAAAATGGTGATGAGCTCGGCAACTCCTATAACTGTTGTTACCCCTGAGAATCTACCAAAACCATCTGCAATCCCAAAGGTAGAAGGGCCGATGGAAGAGATTATTAAGGGCATGCAAGACCTAAAACTGAAGATGTCTAGGATTACATTAGGGCAGGCTTTTATGCAAAGGCCTCAAAGCAAAGAAGGGTTTATATTCAGATGTATATGGTGTGATGACCCAGAACATGCAAAGAAAGACTGTGCTTGCTATAAGGAAGCCCTCAGAAATCAACTTGTGTTTTTCAAAGATGGGAAAATCCACCTTACAGAGACTGGTCTTCCATTAAGCACAAACTTTGGGAAAGGAGGGATGAAAAAGCTGGTTGAGGATATGGCTGCTAGCCATGCCATCTCTATGGTTGAGGCAACAACCTATGGGTTAAAGGCTGGTCAATCAAAGCAGGAATCTGAGAATGATGAAGATTATGAGAATGAAGATTTTTGGCCATCAACAATGGAACTAATTGCGTCAAAGAAGGTGTCTAAGCAGGCTTTGCATGAGGCAGGTGACTGTATATGTCTTGAGACTGATTAGTGCGACATACGGCTCTTCCAAGTCACCTATCTTGACAAGGGTTTCAGTGGTGGCCCTTGCCCAATGGCTCCTGGAGTAATGACTCTTTGTAAGAACTTCTTTTTCATCATCCTCATCCACAAAGCGCACTTGTCGTGCCCCTTCAGCAGAGTGACTGCATTCCACCACATTCTCTCTCTCTTCCTTTTGTTGTACCTGTACTCCATGAGTCTTGGAAGTGCTTGTCTCCCCCTGTGATGGAAGAATAGATTCAATTATGGACTGCCTTTTCCTTCGTATAATATCAATTATCTCATCATGGAATTCTTTCTTTGCAATCCCCAAGACTTCCCCTAGTGTAAATTCCACCCTACTGTTTAGAATCCTCTCTTCAAGCACCTTTTTGAGGTCTGTTGTTTGCGGCTTCAATATCAGATTGAAGCTTGTAGAGTGGACTTTTCCCTTTACCCTTCTCCTTCTCATGCTTCATTTTTGCTGGCACTTCTTCCATTGATACTTCCTGTGGAGGTCTGCTATGTGGCGGAGGCATATGTGATGGCCCAGGATCCTTCTTTTCACTACCATGGGTGACCCTTTTTGATGGCCCTCCTTCCTCATTTTCTCTCTTACGCTTTTCCTCTACCTGTGCCTCATTATTCTGGCATTTTGCAATGTAGGCATGAATAGATAAAGAATCCACAGGCTCTTCCCAGCCGATCATGGGTCTAAAATAAATCTTATGGCTAAAAATCTCTACAACAAATGTAAGTGGCCAATGGATGTAGATCATGCGTGGATGATTAAAGCAGCTAATAACTCATCTGGAGAGCTCTATGCAGCCTGTCCAAATGTAAGGGTAACTATAGGGGATGTGAAAGATGATCAGAACTTCTTTGTCTAGGAGATGTCATCATATCCCCTCATCCTTGGGCAACCCTACATTACAGCTGTGAGGATGGAAACAAAAGTTTTGGATGATGGCTCGGCATATGCAAGAATAAGGAGTAAAGATGGCAAGAAAGCTGTTCAGTTCTTGACAGTTTGCATTAACCATGAAAGGAACCGTGAGTCTCTTTGAGCAGCACAGTCACTCCCAAAGATAAACAGAGAATTCATGAACTACAGGGAGATGAGGGATTTTGGCCAGGTGCCATTGTAAAGCGGGACTCCAATGGTACAAGGGAAAATGAGTTCTCGCAGGACTCAATCAATGTAAATAACTTTTTAGCAAATTTCAGGGATTTTCTAGCTATGGGTCACTGGTCTTTGTAAAAAGCAAGGATTTGAAGCGTGGCATGCGTCGACGTGTACAAAATGAACAAAAAAGTCTTGAGCAGTGTGGTCTTTTGGAGAAGAATGAGTTTAATTCAGGGGTGCTTGATGAGGTATCATTTGTGAATACTATGGATGTGCTTTTTGCTATGGAAAGAGTATGCTTACAGGGTGGAAATGAGATGATAGAGGTGTCATCTGTGGGGATGTATGATATAATCCGGGAATTTGAGGGGATGGAATGTAAAAACATGAATTGTGAGATGGATGCTCATGTTGATACAAAGTACAAAACGGTTGCAAAGAAGGTGAAACCAGTTGCCTTGCCCTTGCCACCAGGAAGCAAGGAGAAGATAGATGAAGCCTCTATGCAACAAAATCTCAGAGATCCGAAGAAAATTGGGCATAAGTTTACACAAGAAACCCTAAAAGAGCTGAAGATTGGTGAAAAGGATTTCTGTTGCCAGTTGAAAGGGAATGCTTTGAGGAGATGCTTGTAAAACATGGGAAAGCCTTTGCTTTTCAGCCGCATGAGATAGGCTGTGTTGATCCAAGTGTAACAGTGCCAATGGTGATCTTCACTGTGCCACATGTGCCCTGGAACCTGCGGCGGCCGATTCCAGTACCAAAGGCTCTCTTGCCAAAGCTGATGGAATTACTAAAAGAAAAGATCAGGATGGGAATTTTGGAGCCATCATGCGCTCCATATTCCAACAGATGGTTTACCGTGCCAAAGAAAAATGGAACATTGCGCTTCATTCAAGACATGCAACCTGTAAACAAGGTCACAATCAGGAATGTGGGAGCAGGTCCGATTGTGGACGAGTTTGCAAAAGCATTTGCAGGGAAGGCTATATACTCTATGGGTGATCTGTATTCGGGATATGATCAGTTCCAGCTGGATATACAAAGCAGGGACTTGACCACAATGAAAACTCCTTTGGGATTGGTAAGGATGTGTACCTTACCACAGGGAGCCACCAACTCAGTGGCACATATGATGAATGGAATGAATAAAGTCTTGCGAGACTTCATACCACAAATAACAATGCCTTTTCTGGATGATGTGCCAATAAAAGGCTGTGATGAGAAAGACAAAGATGAGGATTTGGATTCGAAGGGGTGCCGCAATTTTGTGGTAAATCATATAAAGGATTGTGATATGATTCTATCCAGGCTTGAAGAGGTGAATCTTACTTTATCTAGACTGAAATCAGTGTTTGGGGTTGGTGAAGTGCTAATAGTGGGGCATCTTTGTAGTACTAGTGGACGCCGACCTTGTCCAGCCAAGATAGATGCAATACAAAGAATGAAAGAGATATGCATTAATGTTACAGAGCTGAGAAGATTTCTTGGTGCATGTGTCTTTTATGTTATTTGGATCCCACATTATGCACATGTAGCAGATCCTCTTTATCAACTTTTGAGGAAAAATCAAAAATTTTTGTGGAGTGCAGCACCTACTAAAGTTATGCGGAAGTTGAAATATCTGCTCCAATCATCACCTACTATAAGAAAGGCGGATTATGAGTGTGGCAGGCCTGTGATTGTTACAGTTGATATAGTCCTACTGGGATAAGATGGGCAGTCCTAGGGCAAGATGATGAGGATGATCACAGGTATGTAATCAGGTTTGGAGCAAAGGTACTGAGCATTCGCCAGCGAAACTATCCGCAGATAAAGAGGGAGTTATTTGGAGTAGTCACTGCTCTAAAATGTGAAAAAGAATATCTTATTGGAGCATCCGTGCTTGTGGAAACTGATTGCTTGCCACTCCTTGGGGGATGATTGCAAGCTGCACCACTCGAGATATTGCTATGCTCAGGTGGATTGCCTATATCAAGTCACTAAATCCTGAGTTTAAGCATATTGCAGGGAAGGACAACCTAGTTGCAGATATGCTATCAAGAGCCAAGTATGAAGATGAAGAAGGGATGATTAGTGACATTGATGATGTAGGCACAAAGTTCTATACTACTGCACATGCAAAAGGGGACCATGCTTGCTTATTATCAAATGCACTTGAGTCTTTTACTGAGGAAATGTATGAAGGAGATTGGTTGCTTATTGGTCAATACTTGAGTACTTTGACAAGACAGGAAAATTGGTCTGACTCAAAATTTAAGAGGATCCGCAGAAAAGCATATGGGTATTTTCTAAAGGATGGGTACCTGTGGAAGCATCCTAAGCTGAGGAATGCTATGCCACAGAGAGTCATATGTGATAAAGAGACTCAAGGGAAGCTCATGAAAGAATTCCATGAGAGTCTTTGGGCTGGACATCGAAGTGTGTGGGCCACCTTTACCAAAATAAAGGAAAGATATTGGTGGAAAGGAATGTACAAGGATATTTCCCAATATGTGGAAACATGCATGGTATGTCAAATGTACTCAAATGTGCGGCATCGTGATGGCTTGCAACCAACCTACCCACCTGCCATGCACTACAAATGGGTAGTGGATCTAGTTACAATGCCCTTGGGAATTTGGCAGATGCGGTACATAGCACTTGCAAGAGAAGATTTGACAAATCAGGTAGAAGGGCGTGCTCTTGGAACAAAGAGTACGGAAACAGTATGCAAATTTCTCTTGGAAGATGTGATTTGCCGGTATGGTTATGTTGGGAAAATAACAGCTGATAGGGGTGAGCTAGATGTTGAAGAAGCAAGGGAATTCTTCTCTAGAATTGGCATCAAATTGGCCCTAACATGTGCTTACAACCCTGAGGGCAATGGTAAAAGTGAGCGAGGACATCCTCCAATCATTAAAGCTTTGGCTAAGACATGCAGAGAAAGAATGCGAGAGTGGCCAAGGCTGCTACCATATGCCTTATGGGCTGACCGTACAACTCATAGCTCAGTGTGACAGGATACATGCCTGCAGAATTAATGTATGGTCAGAAGCCAGTAATGCCAGTTGAAAAAGTAGTTCCAACTTGGAATGTATTACCCTGGGTGGAAGGATTGAATAGGGGAGACCTCCTTGCATTGCGAATAAGGCAGCTGGAGAGAAGGCCTGAAGATGTAGAGCTTGCTAAAGCTCGTTTGAAAGATGCAAGGTTGAAAAATAAAGAAAGATTTGATAGAAGACACAGACTCCGGCCAAAACCTACTGAAGAAGGTGATTGGGTCCTAATGTATGATAGTAGCCTTGACAACCAGTTTACTGTTCAAAGAAAGTTTGCAAAAAGATGGTTTGGCCCTTACATTGTCAAGTATGTGCATGGGAATGCCATGTATACCCTGTGTGAGCTTGATGGAACAGAGATAAAGAATCCTATAGCAAGCAAAAGGATCAAGATGTTTAAAAGAAGGCATGACAGTGATCCTTTTGATTCACAGGAGACTCAAGATGAGAGGCTTGATAGTGATAGCATGGATATGGTTGAAGAGAAAGAGGATGATCTTCCTGGTAATGTAGAAGATGGACGGCATTCAGATATATGTGGATCTTGATGATGACTTGGCACATACCGGAGGATGTGCAGGTTTAGAGGGGGTGGATGTCGTGCCATGGCACGTCTATGGTGTGAAACCATGCATATGAGGCCATTAAATGCAAATTCAGATGCATGGGATTAAGTGCCATGACTTGAGTCATTATATGATGCCCATGTACATATGTTCATATTGTAAATGAGGTTCAATAAGACGAGCTGAAGCTGAGCCAGGTCTCGAAGCCTCAGTACATGAGTGTGGTGTGAATCGTGGAGTTTTTATGCTTATGGTGAACCTTGGGGGCTAGCAGAAGTCCCTGTGCCTATGTACATAGGTTTGGATTTTGCTTGAGTATTTAACAGCTTTTCTTGGCCCCACGAGATGGTAAAATGCTCAGAAATCATGCTTGAGATGATAGTGGCATTTGATTGAGGTTCAAAATGACTGGGAAATGGCCGTGTCTTGGTAATAATGATGCTGATGATTCAAAGCAGATATTGCAGCTCTGGTATTGGAAGGTCGTGGGCGCAACGTGGTGATCCGAAAGCGAAGGAAGAAGGGGGTCTTTTAGCATTAAGTGTGGCCATCATTTAGGCTTTGAAAGGAAATAAAATAAATGAAAATATACACATGGCCAATAATTTTAATGGCCACGTTGGGGTTTTGGGTAGTTGCCAGCACAGACATCTCGAAGGGTGAAGGCGTAGAAGGTGGTAGAAAAAACGAAAAGGAGGGGAGCGAAAAAAGAAGGACGGCGCTCTGAAGAAGAAGGCCGGGTTGGTAATACTGGGGGGGTTGATGAGCAGAAAAAGAAGGGGGGGGGTCATCTACAAGGCAGAGTGCAGAGGCGAGGAAGGGCCGGGCTGGTGAGAAGCGAGGTTGACAATCAGAGGTGCAAGGCTGGTAAAAAGAGGTGGCGGCCTAGACGAAAAACTGCTGGGGAGTCTTTTTATGGGTATTCATGGTATTTGTGGTGGCAATTTTCACAGAGGTGGGTGATGACAGAGGGAGTGAGCCTTTGGCCATTGAAAGAGGGAGATGCTGCTGAAGCTTGTACGAGATGGGAGTGTGGGGATCGCCTTGGGCTCTAGGAATCAGCCGACTGAAGAGAGCAAGGATTACTTCTCTCTTGCTTTCCCCCCTGCAGGCCGACTGAAGCGTTCTATGCTCTCTCTCTCTCTCTACCACAGGAAGGCTGAAATGTTTGATATCTTTCTCTCACACATAGGTGGAATGATAGTCATCAATATGCTCGCTGGCTGGACTGCGCCACAAGTATCTCTCTTTCCTTTCTTTCAAAACTGAACTACAGGAAGGGGAAGAGGGACAGCTTGTCAAAAACTCTTTCGTTGTTCTTCATTGGGTAATTTACTGTATACAGGGCTGTGTACGAAGTGTATCACTCTCTCAGCACAGGGCTCCAAACACAGTGGTACAGCAAGTATTCTGTTGTTGAGCTTTAAATTTGATGGTTATTAGACTTGTTTCCTTGGAAAGCTGCGAGCAGCTTGTAGCTATTGTTATGTAGAAAACATTTCCAAGGTGGTTGTTAGGCAGATTGGGTGCCCTATCCTTTTGATCTTCGAAGAGAGGCTAAAATACCATAGGTGTTGTGTTTTGGTGACTTATGTGCACTACTTGTCTCTGGTCTTCACAAATCTCTTTTCCAAAATAATATACTACATGATTGCATTGATGAGGCCATGTGTTGGTGACCTAGTAAGCTTGTACCCATCTGTCTAAATTGAAAAGCTTCTGCTGGTGGTTCCCCTTGAAGAGAGAAATAATCTGTTTCCTTGCTGGGATTTTGGAAGCTACTCTCACAGCCAGAAGTCTCGCACTTTCCCAGCGATATCGCCCACGTCACGACACCGTGTTGTTTTGGGGATTCTCTCGGGCGTGTGCAGCCGTAAGCATGTGCAGAGGAGGGCTTTGGTGAGCTGCAGCCAGGCAGATAGGCGGTGGTATTGAGTGGGGCCCTCCCTTGTGAAGTGCAGCCAGACGAGTAGAGCGAGTGTAGTGGGCTGCAGAGAAGCTGAGCATAGGCTGGTGTTTGTGTTGGGTTCTGGAGAGCTCACGACTGCAGAGGAGCTGTCGTGTGGGTACGTGAAACGGCGACTGGTGATGCTGTGGGTGATTGGCTAGCGGACGCGTGTGCGGGAGGGTTAGCGAGCGAAGGCAAAATAGGTTGGCACAACTATGTGAAAGAAGAGGCAGTGGGCTTTGAGGTGGCTAGCAAGGGTGATCGAGGCAGAGCAAGGGCGCTGGGAGCGTGGAGCACAGCTGAAGGTAAAACGCAGGGAGGCTGCCTTGAAGTTGGTGGCCTCGCTGCTGCAGGTGCGAGAGGAGAAGGCAAGGCTAGTCACTGCAGTGGGTGGCGCAGAGATGAAGGGGAAAGGTGGGGTCTAGGTAACTGTAGCGAGTGCGCAGAGAAGCTAGTAAAGCATGGGCTGGCATGTAGAGGCCGCCTATGGGCAAGGTGGGCGCAGTAGCAGCAAGGTTGACTCTGCAGGGAGCTGACGTGTGAGAAGCTGCTGAAGGTGCTGCAGTTGCAGAAGGCGCCGACGTGTGGCTGGTAAGGTGAGCATGGAGGGCACGCGTAAGAAGAAGCAGAGGGCTAGATGCACGACTAAAAGGCAGAGCAGCTGACAAGGAGCTGTGAAAGTGGATGCGTAGGCTGGTGTGGGCCGGTAAGTGAAGCCGACAGTGGACAGAGCAGCGTGCCGAGTGAAGCAGAGAGAAAGATAGGTGTTGCTACTGAGCTGGTGGGGCCGGTAGCATTGCAGAGACAAAGGGCAGATAAGTTGCAAGTGGGTTTGTTGTGAGGCTGACAAAGGATCAGCACGGAGAGAGTGAGAGAGAGAAGTGTTGGTGTAGCTGCTGCTGTGACGACACATGCAGAAGTGATGGGCTGCAGAGAGTTGAGGGTTAGCTGGTGTGGGCACCTTCTGAAGAGAGCGGCCGGGTTCATTCTGGTGTGATTGGTATAGCAGGCAGGCGAGAGGTTCGCGGCGGTGATTGGGGATGTGGTGTATCCTCAGGCAGTGTGACAGGTCTGAGTGTTTTTTTATGGTTGTGTGAGTAAGGCTTCTGTGTCGAGAGAAGCTTGTGAAATGTTTTGACTGGAAATATATTGCTAGGTGTTTGCTTCTGTCTATGGTGCCCCTGTTTTATGCTGTCTGTCTGGCGTGGGTTGGGTGGTGAAGTGTGAGAAAGTGTTCCAGCCGGTGGGGGCTGGTGGTGCCCCCGTTCGTGTGTGTTATTCCAAGTTTGCGAGGTGAAGGGCTATAGAGGCAGGTGTTCTTTCTTCTTTTTTTCACCTCACATCCTTCTGGTGCCCCCACTGAGGATAGCTCTGGCGTTGTTCTTTGCCTAGAAGGACGTGTGTTTCACTGAGGAGAGCTCAGGGATTGTTATTCCAAGTTTGTGAGGTGAAGGGCTATAGAGGCAGGTGTTCTTTCTTCTTTTTTTCACCTCACATCCTTCTGGTGCCCCCACTGAGGATAGCTCTGGCCTTGTTCTTTGCCTAGAAGGGTGTGTGTTTCACTGAGGAGAGCTCAAGGATTGTTACAGGTTTTCAGGATGTGGTCTTATCCGGAGTTTCATGGCAAGAAGGGTGAAGATGTGGTTGACTTTTTGGAGCAAATGGAGTTGGCATGCATTAGCAATCATGTGACAGATGAAGAGCAGGTTTTGAAGCTAATAAGGATTTTTTTGAAGGGAGATGCCCGAAGCTGGCTTAAGGATTTTGAAGCGCAGGATGCGGCATGTGAGCTACGTGGTGTTTTGACCTTAGACAGGTTGAAAGAAGGCCTTTTGGAGCGTTTTCAGCAAGTGGAGGATTCTAGTATGCTTTGGCAGGAGTTGAGCATCTTGAAGCAGGTTCATGGGCAATCACTGGATGATTTTGTGAAGGTATTTACATGTTTGTGGAGTAAGTGGTGTATGACATTGAAGAAGGAAGTTCCTCCTATGTTTCTGAAGAAGAGTTTGTTTATTGATGATTTGCTACCCCATTTGAGAGTTAGGGTTGAGTTGAAGAATCCCAGGTCATTTGATGATGCTGTTAAGGTTGCTAGGGAAAAGGAAGGCAAGATTTTGAAGGAGATGGAGATGGGTATTTATCCGTATGAAGGTGTTGTGTCTGCAAGGGATATGCAGGTAAATTTGGTTGAGGTGGGTAAGAGTCCTATGCAAAGCTTGATTGGACAGGAGCCTCAAAGGCCTATACAGGTGCAAAGGGGGATGTTTTATGTGCCTTCTGATTTTTTTCCAAAGTCTTTAAAGCATGTGCAGGTGGATGAGAAGCAGGTGAAGGAACAAATTGCAGATAAGGAGTTGCCAGTGGATTCTTCTTAGGGTTTGGATATTATGGCTGTACATGACAATGATTTGGAGTGCCCTATTGAAGATCATTTGGATGATCTGGATGATATGCATGCACATGGCAGCAAAGAGGATGATGCCTTGGGATTGACTGATGATAAGAAGGAAGAGGAGCTGAATACAGAATGCCTTGAGAATGATTCTTTGCCAGATTTTGCAAGGGAGGAGGATGGGGTAGAGACTTCTGATGAAGTGAAGATGGCTTGTGATGCGGATGTGGAGAGCGTGGAGGAAGATTCCATTATTATGGATTTTCTTGGATAGCTGGATGATGGTATGGTACCTGCGATGGATGATGTGGATGTTTTTCCATTTGATGCATCATGTGCTGAGGAGTTTTTGGACGATGATACCAGGGGGATTGGCAACATTCAAGAAGGTATGCATGTAGATTTGGCTGATGAAGAGCATTGTGATGAGAGTATTGTGCTGGAGGACGATGTGTGGGAAGTTGCTAGCCTTGATGAACAGGAGCCAGAGATGGAGATGGATGCAGGTATGGTGGAGAGTGTAGCTAAGGCCTCTTTGCGGGCTGCTGATATGCTAAAGGCAAAGTCCCTAGATGACAAGGATCCTGAACCAGTTGAGCTGGAAGTGCTTGTGGACACTGCTGCTGGAGAGGATGTGGATTTTGGTGTGCAGAAGGGTCAAAATGTTGGAACCTGGCCTTCACAGGTGTTGATGGATTGGATGCTAGATGCTGTAATGCCACAGGTTTTGAAGACGGGGAGGTTGGTTGTGGGTGAAGAGCAAAGGCTTGAAGATGATGCTGCATGGTCAGAGTCTGTGAATGCTGATCAACAGAAATGATTTTGTGGCTATGGTTGATGTTTGGTATGCGGTGATGCAGCCATTGTGTTTCAAGGATGTTGGGAAATGGGATGATGAGTTGCTGTTTCCTTTTGATCCTGGTGGATAGCTACTGGACTTTATGCTTTTGCCTGCTGCTGAGCATAAATGCTCTAGCAGACTGGGGGGTTGGCAAAGTATGTCAGGCGTTTTTCTGAGAGGTTTTTATGGCTTGTGTACATACGTGTACATGGCAGTTGTGAAGAGTTTGGCTTTTGAGGGCATTGCCAGGTGTACAGGGTGGACGGATTTGTTTTGAGCCTGTTGTTGCAGGCCTGTCCGGAACGTGGGTTGCTAGAGATGGTTTCAGCTGTTCGGCTTTGAGTATGTGTGCATCCTCAAAGAAATAATTGGGAAATTAAAGATTGCAATTGAAGGTATGGAAGCATGGGCACTGGAAGGCGGTGTTTGAATGTGTGTGGAGCTTGGGCAAGCAAAGATGATGTGGCCAATGTTGCCTTTGTTTTGGTGTGAAAAGAAATATAATAGGTGGCTTTAAGTAAAATAAAAAATGAAAATGATAAACAACGTGGCCACTTATAAGGTTAGCTATGTGGATGTTTTACATGCTGCCAGCAAATCTTCTAGAAGCTGGCGAAGCATGAAGAGTCGACGCAGTGGAGACAAAAGGGAGGCCGTGGCCGTGTTGTTTTCGGGGGTTCTCTCGAGCGTGTGTAGCCGTAAGCGCGTGCAGAGGAGGGCTTTGGTGAGCTGCAGCCAGGCAGATAGGCCGTTGTATATTGAGTGGGGCCCTCCCTTGTGAAGTGCAGCCACAGACGAGTAAAGCGAGTGTAGTGGGCTGCAAAGAAGCTGAGCATAGGCTGGTGTTTGTGTTGGGTTCTGGAGAGCTCAAGACTGCAGAGGAGCTGTCATGGGTACGTGAAACGGCGGCTGGTGATGCTGCGGGTGACTGGCTACTAGCGCCCACGTGTGCAGGAGGGTTAGCGAGCGAAGGCAAAATAGGTTGCCACAACTGTGTGAAAGAAGAGGCAGTGGGCTTTGAGGTGGCTGGCGAGGGTGATCGAGGCAGAGCAGAGGCGCTGGGAGCGTGGAGCACAGTTGCAGGCAAAACTTCAAGGCGCTGGGAGCGTGGAGCACAGCTGCAGCCAGGCCACCAACTTCAAGGAGGCTGCCTTGAAGTTGGTGGCCTGGCTGCTCTGCAGGTGCGAGAGGAGAAGGCAAGGCTGGTCAGCGCAGTGGGTGGCGCAGAGATGAAGGGGAAAGGTGGGGTCTAGGTAACTGTAGCGAGTGCGCAGAGAAGCTAGTAAAGCATGGGTTGGCATGTAGAGGCCGCCTATGGGCAAGGTGGGCACAGCAGCAGCAAGGTTGACTCTGCAGGGAGCCGACGTGTGAGAAGCTACTGAAGGTGCTGCAGTTGCAGAAGGCGCCGACGTGTGGCTGGTAAGGTGAGCGTGGAGGGCATGCATAAGAAGAAGCAGAGGGCTGGATGCACGACTGAAAGGCAGAGCAGCTGACAAGGAGCTGTGAAAGTGGATGCGTAGGCTTGTGTGGGCGGGTAAGTGAAGCTGACAGTGGACAGAGCATGGTGCCGAGTGAAGTAGAGAGAAAGATAGGTGTTGCTACTGAGCTGGTGGGGCCGGTAGCATTGCAGAGACAAAGGACAGATAAGCTGCAAGTTGGTTTGTTGTGAGGCTAACAGAGGATCAGCACAGAGAGAGTGAGAGAGAGAAGTGTTGGTGTAGCTGCTGCTGACGACACATGCAAAAGTGATGGGCTGCAGAGAGTTGAGGGTTAGCTGGTGTGGGCGCCTTCTGAAGAGAGTGGCCGGGTTCATTCTAGTGTGATTGGTACAGCAAGCAGGCGAGAGGTTCGCGGCGATGTGATTGGGGATGTGGTGTATCCTCAGGCAGTGACAGGTCTGAGTGTTTTTTATGGTTGTGTGAGTAAGGCTTCTGTGTCGAGAGAAGCTTGTGAAATGTTTTGACTGGAAATATATTGCTGGGTGTTTGCTTCTGTCTATGGTGCCCCTGTTTTATGCTGTCTGTCTGGCATGGGTTGGGTGGTGAAGTGTGAGAAAGTGTTCCAGCCGGTGGCTGGTGGTGCCCCCGTTCGTGTGTGTTATTCCAAGTTTGCGAGGTGAAGGGCTATAGAGGCAGGTGTTCTTTTTTTCACCTCACACCCAACAGCAGAGAAGAAGTGGTAAGGCATCCCCTTCCACTGTTTCTTCTCCTATTAGTAGGTCTGCAACTTCTTCTCCTTCCACAGGTAGCAACAATAAGTTTGAGAAGGCTCTTGATAAAGGCAAGAAAAAGACCAGGTGCAACTATTGTATAAGGCAAATGATCATGTCATTAAGAATTGCCCTAAGCTAAAGGCTAAAGAGGAAAAGAAGAAAGAGTCAAATGCAGCCACAATAGCGGATGCTTCTACAAATGTAGATTGTGCAAATGTTATGCAGGATACAGAATGGGCGTTTAGCGTGTATTCCCAGTATGACCCATCTGTACATGATGCATGTTTGGCAATTTCTGTTGACTCTCATGTTTGGTATTTTGACAGTGGTGCTACAAAGCACATTACCTCGCATCGCGATATGTTCACTTCTCTTGAGGCTGTCCCTAATGGGAATACTATCACATGTGCCAATAATGCTTCTTACCCAGTGAAGGGCGTTGGTAAAATTATGCTTATTGCTGCAAATGGCAGCGCTTTCACACTTTCAGATGCTTTGTATGTGTCAGGGATAAAGAAGAATCTATTGTCTGTCTCTGCACTTGCTAGACTTGGACTTGTAGTCAAATTTGTGGATGACAGATGTATTGTTCATGATTTGACTTCTGGTGATACGATTATTGTATCTGGCACCTTGTTTCATGGGTTGTATAGGCTCAATTCTTATGACAAGTGTGTGGAAGATTCAGCAAATGCAGTTTCTGATGAAAAGGCAGTTTCAGATGCAAAACTATGGCATGCTCGTTTTGGTCATCTGAACTTTGCTAGTTTGCTGCGTTTGCAGAAATTTGATATGGTTGCTTCATTGCCCCCTCTTGAGGCACCATTAAAACATGTTTGTGAAGGCTGTATTTTGGGAAAAATGCAACGTTCTGCGTTTCCAAAGGATGGTTCTGTGCGGGCCACTCGCAAATTGCAACTTGTACATAGTGATGTATGTGGGCCTATGCAAACTCCGTCATTTGGTAAACACTTGTACTTCGTGACTTTCATTGATGATTACTCAAGGCATGCATGGGTATATCCACTAAAGGCAAAGTCCGAAGTGTTTTTGTGCTTCAAACAGTTTTTGCTTATGGTTGAAAATGTTTCCAATTGTAATGTGGGCACCCTCCGTTCTGATCGAGGGGGGGAGTACATGTCTAAAGAGTTTGATGCATTTCTAGCTAGTCGTGGAATAAAACACCAATGTACAGTGCCGTATACCCCTCAGCAAAATGGTGTTGCTGAGAGAAAAAACAGGTCACTTATGGAGATGGCACGATGTATGGTGAAGAGCCAAGCTTTGCCACATGCGTTTTGGCTTGAGGCTATCATGTGTGCCGCATATGTACTCAACAGGTGTCCCACTAAGGCCTTGCAGTCTATTACTCCATACGAAGCTTGGCATGGTAGGAAGCCTTCTATTGGTCACTTGCGTGTCTTTGGTTGCTTGGCCTATGCTTTAGTGCCTATGCAACAATGCAAAAAATTGGATGATAAGGCTGTCAAATGCATTTTTGTTGGTTACAGTGCTGAAAGCAAGGGTTACAGATTGTATCATCCGCAGTCAAAGCGTATCTTGATTAGTCGAGATGTTGTTTTTGTGGAAGATGCTGTGCAGCCCTTGTTATCATGTACCAAAGAGACAGATGTGAGCTCACGGGATGTATTTAATACGTTGTTGCCTCTCTTTACAGGTGGGAATTCAAATGTAAGTCCTAATGAGGTAAATATTCAGCCTATGCAGATTTCAAATGACATCATAGATCAGCCTATTTCTGATGCAGATTTATAGGATGTAATTCATGAGGATAGGGCTGAAAATGAGCAGGCTAGAGGTATGCCTAAATGGCTGGTACAAACCTTGCGTGATAGTAAGATTGATGCACCTATGACTAGTCGTACTCGTTCAGGTTTTCAGCATGCCTCTTATACATCAGATTGTTATGCTTTGGCTGTGTCTAGTATGTGTGAAGAGGAAGAACCTCTTTCATTTGATGAGGCACAAAATTCAAAAAATTGGTTGGCTGCAATGCAAAGTGAATATGATACTATAATGAAGAATGGTACATGGTCTTTGTGTGATTTGCCTATTGGTAAAAAGGCCATTGGATGTAAGTGGGTTTTTAAGTTGAAACGAAAGCCAAATGGCAGTGTTGATCGCTATAAGGCTAGACTTGTTGCAAAGGGTTATGCTCAAGAAAAGGGCATTGATTTTGATGAGACCTTTGCTCCCACTTGTCGTATGACTACCATTCGTAGCATTTGTGCATTGGCAGCTCATAATGGTTGGAATGTACATCAGTTGGACATAAAGACTGCGTTCTTGAATGGAGATTTGCATGAGGAAGTGTATGTATCGCAGCCTCATGGTTTTGTTCAAAGAGGACAAGAAAACAAAGTGTGCAGGTTGAAAAAGGCTTTATATGGTTTAAAGCAAGCTCCACGAGCTTGGTATGAAAAGATACATGCATATTTGACTGCACATGGTTTTCAGAATAGTCCAACAGAAAGCACTTTGTATGTTAAACATGTGGATGATGTACATCTAATCATTGCTCTCTATGTCGATGACATGCTGCTCATAGGACCAAATTAGAGTCATATTGCTGATTTTAAGGCTGATTTGAATGCCTCTTTTGAGATGTCAAATTTGGGGCATTTGCATCATTATTTGAGGATACAATTTAAGCAATGTGATGGAGGTATTGCTTTGTGTCAAACAAAGTATATTGAGACATTGTTGTAGGAGATTTGGCCTTGAAGACTGCAAGCCTATTGCTACTCCAATGGAGACAAGTTTGAAGTTGAGTCTTCATTGTTGAAATGTAGAGAGAAAGAGACGAGACAAGAGACACATCATGTACGCTCCCAAAGACTGATTCATATTGAGGACAAGATACATATATATAGGTGAGACCAAGTTAGGTAGAGTGAGCCATATATAGAGCTCCAACACCCCCACTCAAACAAGGGTCTCTAGCTATGGATGAAAAAACCCTTGGGGAGTACAAGGGAAAAAACCCAAGCCCCTATACAAATGTGAAAATATGAACCAGAAGTAATGATGTGAAAGTGCATTGTGCATCTATGTACAAATATACAAAAGGACCAAGAGGTCATAGTGAGCAATTGTGGAATGTGCAAAGTGCATGGTGTCTAGAAGATTACAACGATATATGTACAAAGCTACCATAAGAGTAAAGAGCCTAATCTAGAAAGAGTGAGCCCGAGGCAACTCCAAGCTCTGAGCGCAAGAGAATGAAGCGTGACGCATTGAGACCTTTGGTAAGAATATCTGCAATCATCTGGTCACTTGGACAATGTTCAATCATGATAGTGCCTTTGCGTACTTCATATCGAACATAATGGTAATGCACAGCAATATGTTTTGACTTGTTATGTTGGACATAGTCTTTTGCAAGACTAATAGCACTCTGATTATCACACCGCAAGGGTGTACTAGAAAGAGGAGAATGGCCGATATCTGTCAACACTTGTCGAAGCCAAATGAGTTCACGAGCTGCAAGTGATGCCGCAACATATTCAGATTCGGTTGTAGAAACTGCAACACAACGTTGTTTCTTGCTGGTCCAAGAAATAAGACAACCATTAATGAAGAAACAATTGCCACTAGTAGATCGCATAGATAAATGTGAGCTGGCCCAATCTGCATCTGTGTAACCCAAAAGAGAAAGAGATGGAATGGAGTCGGATGTGAATTGTCGTTGATAAACCAAACCATAATCTATAGTGCCTTTCAAGTATTTCAACACGCGCTTTGCTGAAGACCAATGCTTAAGAGAAGGACATGCAAGGTGTTGCCCGAGATAGTTAGCAATAAACAAAATGTCAGGACGAGTGTTCAAACCAACAACTTGAAGACATCCAACCAAATTAGCATATGGTTGATTTGTAACAAGCTGGCCACCACCATCAGAAGTGTTTTTCATGGAACTCGCAAGACAAGGAGTAGTTGCTGAATGTGCAGATTCCAAACCAAACTTCTTAATAGTATCTTCAATAAACTTTGACTGTCGAAGTAATAAAATACCTTTACTACGATCCCTTTGAATCTGAATGCCAAGACACGAGTGAAGCTCTCCAAGATCCACCATATCAAATGCCGAAGATAACAACTGCTTACTTTGGTGTAGAAATTCCAAATCATTGGAAACAAGGATTGTATCATCCACATAAAGGGCAAGGATTACAAAACTACCATTTTGGTGTTTGGTAAATAAGTTGGGATCAGAAGAGCAAGAGAGAAAACCATGGGAGGTAAGAAAAAGATCAAACTTGATGTACCAGGCCCGTGAAGCTTGTTTAAGACCATATAAAGCCCTATGAAGACGAGCAACAAGATCTTCCTTCCCTGCAATAACAAATCCTTCTGGCTGCTCCATGTAAATTTCTTCATTCAAACCTCCATTCAAGAAAGCTGTGCGCACGTCCATCTGATGAATTTCTAAGTCAAATTGAACAGCAAATGCCAATAAAACCCGAATACTAGTAATGCGAACAACTGGTGAAAAGGTTTCGTGATAATCAACGCCAGCAACTTGAGAATAACCTTTGGCAACTAAACGTGCCTTGAATTTGTCAAAGGATCCCTCTGCTTTAAATTTTGTCTTATATACCCACTTACACTTAATGGCAGTACGGCCAGGAGGTAGCTCAGTGAGTATCCATGTACCTTTAGAGATAAGAGAATCATACTCTGCTTCCATAGCCTCTTGCCATTGATCCTTTTGTGGAGAACATATAGCATCACTGTACGTGGCTGGATCTTCAGAAGTAGAGAAAACATTAGCCTCAAAATCTTCATCATAAACATGACAAGAACCATGCTCAAAATCAATAGGCAGATCAATAAAAATGTCAACATCATCAATGACAGCATTCGGAATCAATGGTTGTGAAGAGGAAAGTTGCTCTTTAGATGGTTGTGAAGAGGAAATTTGCTCTATAGAAGAAGATTCATCATCACACAAGAATGGAAAAGCTTGAAGCAAAGATTTAGTATCATCACAATCATCCATGGACCATGTACCGCCCATAAGCTGTTCATTGAAAATAGCATCACGATTCACAAGCACTTTCTTGGAGGACGGGTCATAGAATTTGTAGCCTTTGGAAGTGTCAGAATACCCAATAAAAATAACTTTAAGGCCAGGAGCATCAAGCTTTGCTCGTGTTTCTTTAGGAACATGAATGTAAGCAATACATCCAAATGTTCGAAAATGAGATACAGAAGGAATTTCACCTGTCCATGCTGTGATGGGTATCTTACCAGAAGGAGCAGTAGTAGGGAGATGATTCTGAACAAAGACTACTGTCAAGAGAGCTTCACTCCAGAAGACACGAGATAACCCAGAATGAATCAGCATACATCGTATAGCATTGATAATAGTGCGATTCTTACGTTCAGCAACACCGTTCTGTTGAGGTGAATATGGAATTGTATGTTCATGATGAATACCATGGTCCGTACAATAACTCTCAAACTCACGAGACACATATTCTCCACCATTATCGCTGCGAAGTTTCTTGAGGCGACGTCCAGTTTGAAGTTCGGCAGCCTTGTGAAATTGCTTAAAAACAGATAACGCCTCAGATTTTTGTTGAAGCAAGAAAACAACTGTATACCGTGAGTAATCATCAATAAACGTAATGAAATAACGATGTTGTGTTCTCGATGGAGGCAAAGGTCCACAAATGTCGGTATGAACAAGATCCAACAAATCATGAGAATGAACTGAATTCGAGAGAGGAAAGGGTTTACGATTGTGTTTGCCAAGAGCACAAAACTCACAGATTCCCATATGAGGATGAGCTTTAAGATCCATTCCGCGTACAAGACCTTGACGATGAATATTAAGAAGCTTTGAGAAATCAGCATGAACAAAGCGATGATGCCATATCTTGCAATCATGATCCCCTGGAGCAGTGACAACATTTGCTACAGCATCATTAAGAGAGAGCTCAAACAAATTGCCATTACGAGAAGCAGTTGCAATAATCTGTCCATCTTTCTCAATGCGGCATTTGGTGTGGTCGAATCCAACAAACAAACCAAGATCAACAAGTCTTGCAACTGAAAGAAGATTACGTTGAAGTTCTGGGACATGTAAAACCCCTCGTAAAACTCGAGTTGAAGAAGATAAGGTGCCAAGATATAAATCTCCAATGCCCTTGACTTGGCAAGTTGTATCATCAGCAAGATAAACAACACGCTTAACAGGTAAAGAATGATAGTTATGTAGCCACTTAGATTCATATGTCATATTTCCTGTAGCACCAGAATCAATAATGAAAAGTGAACCATCACGTACATGAAGTATTCTGTCTGGGGGAACTGAACATAAAACACAACTTGTTTGAGGCATAACATTATCATGATGCTCGGCTGCATATGCTCGATTTCGATCTACATCAAATCGACGCTTAAAGCACATGGAAGAGGGATGATCAGATTTTCCACAATAATCACAAGAAGAAGAATCTCTAGATAAACGTGGTTGTTTTGTGGTAATGTTGTGTTCTTCATCATATTGACGTGCCCAACAGTCATCTTCAGTATGACCATTCCTATTACAGTAAGAACAATGCTTGTTAGGAAATTTGAGACGAGAGAAACTACCACCACGACGACCACCTCTACGGTTGCCTCGTTGAAAAGAACGCCTTCGCACATTAAAGGCCCGTTCCAACTGTTGTGACTCAGGCTCCTCTTGTTGTGAAAACATAACTGCATCATGACCAACACTACGTCGTTGTTGACGTTGAGAATACTCAATCAAAGATATGCAAGTTTGGTCAAAATCAAGACCGTCCTTGTTAGAAAGAATGGTAACAATGTTGTCATAAGACGGATCCTTTATTGTATCAAGAAGAATTGTAATAAGTTGCTTTCGTGGAACAGGATCACCCGCAGCAGCAAGTTGATTAATAATAGATTTGAAAGAATCAATATGTCCCGTCATAGCAGTACCAACTTCATACTGTAACTTTGAAAGCAAACCTCTCAAATAAAGTGTTTCTGTAACAGACTTTTTCTGAAAATTTGCTATAAGATACTCCCATACATCATGGGAAGTAGGAAAGTCATACACATCAAGCATGAGAGAATCACTAAGAGCAGAAAGAATGTACCGACGAGCTGCTTTATCACGCCTCTGCCAATCCATATAAGCAAGACGCCATGCATCAAAAACAGGGCCTTCCGTGATAAGAACGTTGTCAGAATTCGGAATAATAGGCTGAGACGGACATAGAGAATTGCCAATAACAACATCTGAGAGCTCATCGCCTTCAAGAATTAACAGCATCTTTGCTTTCCAACCGGGAAACCCTTGGCCTTGAAAAGAAGGAATAGAACGTTGGCCAGAAGGAAAACCATTGACGAGAACAGTCATAGCCATATCTATCTGTGAGAAGACGTATAAGATAAAATCACAAAATCTGCACACCATAGACAAGGACGACTGCAAGAGATAAGAGACGTCAATAAGAAAAGAGTCCTCAAAATAGCGAGACGTGGGACGCAAGATTCATTGGTAGACGCTGGATGAAAAAGCTAGATTAGTCGCTTTGCTAAAAATAGCAAAATCCGCCGAGACGTGGGACGCAAGATTCATTGGTAGACGCTTGACGAAAAAGCTAGATTTGGCGGTTTGCTAAAAACGCTTGACGAAGAAGCTAGATTTGGGTGGGTTGCTAAAAACGCTTGACGAAGACGAAACCTGTGTGCTCACAAAGACACTTGATGAAGACGAAACCTGTGTGCTCACACAAAGAACCTGTTTTGCTGTTTTACAGATGCAGTTTGCCTGAACTGTCATAACTTTTGACTCACAACTCCGTTTGACAAACTTTTTTGATAGGATTCACCAGCACAATACAATCTACGCAATTAAGAAACAACGTTTTGGTTTTAAGGACGCGATTAAGAAACAACTCTAATTACAACAAGTTAAGCTATAAAATCATGTAGACAACACATAATCAAAGAACAATCTTGTAAGACATGAAATTAGAATCATGAATTTAACAAGAAGACATAGATGCTTCCCTCATAGATGCTCTGATACCATGTTGAAATGTAGAGAGAAAGAGACGAGACAAGAGACACATCATGTACGCTCCCAAAGACTGATTCATATTGAGGACAAGATACATATATATAGGTGAGACCAAGTTAGGTAGAGTGAGCCATATATAGAGCTCCAACATTCATGATGCTGGAGATCACTTTGATGTCACACTCTATCAGACAGCTGTTGGTTGCCTCATTTATGTATGCATTACGAGGCCGGACATTCAGTTTGCAGTCTCACAGGTGAGCAGGTTTATGCATAGCCCAGGGTCTCAGCATTGGAAGGCAATTAAACGCATCTTTCGCTACTTGAGTAGCACCATACATCTTGGGTTGTTTTATCCCAAGGGGGGATCGTTGCCGCCAGATTTGCATGCTTTTTCGGACTCAGATTGGGCTGGTTGCTATGACACAAGAGTGTCCACAAGTGGTTTTTGTTTCATGCTCGGTAGCTCATGTTGCATATCTTAGTTGAGCAAGAAGCAACCTACTGTGGCCACTTCGAGTTGTGAAGCTGAGTACAGGGCAGCTTTCACAGCTACGGTTGAGTGTGTGTGGCTCAGACGGCTTATGGTGGCTGATTTGGGTGTTGGACAAGAGTCTGCTACCATCGTATCCAAACATGCTCTGATGGGGACCAAACTTTGCAAGCATGTGGGGGGGACCCACCCCCACATGCTTGCAAAGTTTGGTCACAATCAGAGTATGTTTGGATTGGTAATTAGAGCCTTGTGCAGATTTTTCAAGTCTCTTGGTGCTTAACAGGCCATGGAAAATCCGGGCCTTCCCCATACCATCGTACCCAAACATGCTCCGATGGGGACCAAACTTTGCAAGCATGGGGGGGGGACCCACCCCCACATTCTTGCAAATTTTGGTCACAATCGGAGCATTTTTGGATTGGTAATTACCACCCAGTCTGGATTTTTCAAGTCTCTTGGTGCTTAAGAGGCCATGGAAAATCCGGGCCTTCCCCATACCATCGTACCCAAACATGCTCCGATGGGAACCAAACTTTGCAAGCATGTGGGGGGGACCCACCCCCACATACTTGCAAAGTTTGGTCACAATCAGATCATGTTTGGATTGGTAATTAGCACCCAGTACGGGTTTTTGAAGTCTCTTGGTTCTTAAGAGGTCAAGGAAAATCCTGGCCTTCCCCATACCATCGTACCAAACCTCTATCTTCATTGATAGTCAGAGCGCATTGGCAGTTGCGAGAAACCTAGTTTTTCATGCTCGCACAAAGCACATTGAGGTGCAGTATCACTATGTCAGGGAGAGACTCTCAGCAAGAGAGATCAGCTTGGCCTATGTGCCAACACCGGACAACCTCGCCGATCTTTTCACAAAGGCGCTTCCTCATGAGAAGTTCGAAGCTTTCCGCAAAGCTTTGGGCTTGCTCCCCTTTGTGGATTGATCTACTTCGGGCATGGCACTCCCCTATACATGAGTGCCAGCTCTCGTTCACACCATCACTCCTCCCGGGGGGGATTTGTTGCCATATATGTGTGTGAACACACTTAGGACCGCCGGGGCACTTTTTCCCTCTTTAGGAAGTTTTTTCCCCCGGCTTGTATATACGCCCATCATTCTAGGGCTAACTTATCTTTGTACATTGACACAATCTAATACACTTTGTGTTGTGTGCATTCTTGCTTCTTCTTCTCCAAGCTTTGTGTGCTTTCCTGCAACCCTAATTCCAACAGCTATCATCAATTATCAATGTATTTTTCTTGTTGTTCAAAGGATGGAGACCCCAAAAGGTCTCAAGCTTTTTAAAGAAAACTTGTCTATTCTGCACAACCCATGTGGATTTTGAACAATGCTCTTGTGAGAGAACACCTGCAAACTTGGGCTTTTGTTGTGGAAATACTGTGTGTCAATTATTCCAAAGAGCTTAGTTCTCCTACATGTGCTCCAAATAAAAACATAAAAGAATTGAATACACCAATCTAAAAACTCATGTGCATCCTTGTGACATAGGACATAACGATATTAGTTAATTGGGTATTTTACCAACTCGTTGCTATAAGGAGGATCCTTCTCATCATATTGGGTTTCGACAACATGGCACAACAAACCATTGAGGTTTAGAATAATAGCCCTCCTATCATCCTCTTTGCGTAGGGGTACGCATACCATGTCAGTATGATAACCCCCTCAGAGGGATGCACAAAGTGCAACCTTGCATCGATTTCTTGTAGACGGTCAAGACGGCGCTGAACAACTGTCTTCGTACACTCTGGATTTTCTTGGACATGTGACGTACTAATGCTCTGTGACGAAGAAGTCACCTCTGCCAATTAGAATCAATCACATGACTTGGAAAAAAATGAGCATGCTTAATGATAAAGGTGGGCATGTGGGGGAAGGCATGTTACAACTACTCTTATGCAAAGATAGATTTTAAACAATTACAAAACAAATGTTACTATGCACACTAACATTAAACTATATACTGTTCCAAAATGTTGACTTTAGTTGCATTACAAAATGACCCAAGATGCAAAGACTCTTTCCATTTGATTCTAAAAAGACACGACAAAATGTGCTAGCAGGTATCAGAATGTGGTGAAAGTAGAATGCATTGATCTAGATCAACCACGTGGTAGAGCTAGAATGCACTGTTCTAGCTCAACCATGTGGTAGGGCTAGAATATTTTTAAATCTAGCTCTACCATGTGATAGAGCTATATCAAAGTATTCTAGCTCGATCCCATGGCAAAATTAGAAACAATATTTGAAGTCCAGCTCTAGCACATGGTAGAGCTATATCAAAATATTTTAGCTAGACCCCATGGTAGAACTAAAATGGTTTGAAGTCCAACTCAACCATGTGGTGACGTGGAAGAGCTAGAATGCATTGATCTAGCTCTACCATATGGTAGAGCTAGAACGCTTTCAAGTCTAGCTCTACCATGTCGTGGAGCTAGAATGCTTTGAAGTCTAGCTCTACCATGAGGTGCAGCTAGAAGGCATTGATCTAGCTCTACCATAGTCCAAATATGTAGGAATTAAAATCATAAGACAAAGATCAAGCTTCCATACATTTTCAAATTAGGAGGCCCCTTATAGTAGAGTGCACTCCAACATTTATAAAATTATCTGAAGAGTAATACATTTGCCACTACTTTAAAAACAGGACAAAATTTCTTGTCAATTCATGATTACAAAAAGATAAAATCCTCCAAAAAAAATACAAAAAACCATCATAAATTAAGTTTCTTCATTGTGAATACAAAATTGTTGTATAAAATCATGTATTTGGTTATAATTATCATTTATGTTGGGTAGTACCTTAGTTATTTCTATCCCGTTGGAGAAGATTGTACTCATTTAACACCTTGTTTATGAAAGCCCTTGCATTGGCTGCCTTCAACTGCATTGTGGTAGAACCCAATTTTCTAGCTAGAGAAATCACTTGTGGTCCCCTCGTGCTAGCAATACTGACTCGTTCTTTTGCCATAATTTCTATTATCTCTTCTCTTTTGTTTTCATATTGTCTCGCTAATACCTCTTGATTGTCGACTTGTATAATCTCTGATAGTGGTAGCCTATCAGTGTAGATTGTCTTCTGTGACCAATTTAAATTGCGCTTTCTCCAAAAATCTACCACACCTATGTATTCATTTTCATTGGATACTGGAGGTTGTCCGTAGCAATTAGAGCCAATGATCTCACACACATCTTCACTCTCATCAAGCTGCAATAAGTAAGGGAGCAACTCATCAATGAGAATATTGTCGACGACCATCTTTTCTTCATCAAACTTTGTAGGATATATACAATTATTATCAGGAGAAGCACATCCCTTGTATGGAGAGTCATCAATAAGAACCGTTCTATGAGCATCACAATAAAAACATGAAGCGATTTCTGACAATGGCTTGAACATTACCTGAACTGTTGGATTATCAGGTCTAGCTATTTTACCACTTTTATCCTTCTCGCAAGCCTCTTGAGCCCAAACTACAAAAAAGGCAATATCTCTCCTGCTCTGTCTTGTAATATTCTCAATATTTGAAGAACATTACTCTCTGTCGTTGTTGACCAGATCCCAACATTAATATTTTTTAATAAAATCTTCAAGAATTGGATACATCCTGACCTTAGTACAATATATCGTTTTGAATCCATTTGAATAGTTTCATGTATTGAAGATGGTTCTTGTTGACAACGTTTCACTAGTAGACCATTCAGGTCCAACACAATTGTCAACACTGATTTCTTGGAGATAGCAGTGTCGGTACTTCTTGGTACTTCTTCTTCGGGCTGGAAACTCTCACCCATTACTTCATTTGTTGGAGATTTAGGTACCCCAATTTAATTCTTAGCATTTGTCTTTAAACCTTCTAGATGGACATCACTGAATGTGTGGGAGAAGCTCTCATCCACAGTTTGATTGTGGCATTCCGTAGCTACTTCACTTGGTGCTACTATCTCAATTTTGGGATCTAAAAGAAAAAAAAGTAACATTGACTCAACAATCTTTCAAACTACAAGAATTTACAATTGTGACACTCATTCTTAACACATGTTTATTGGTGTAATCTGAAAGGAAATCATGTTTGGATACCAATTATCAATTCTACTTGCTCACTCTAGAATTGGAGGGATTAAAATGGATTTCCAAATACACCCATTATTCTAGCTCTACCATTTGGTAGAGCCAGTTTGCAAGGGAGCTCTTGTTGGAAGTAGGCCTTGAGATCCACCCTTGAGCTCCAAGAGTAGGTGGAGGTGAGAAACACAAAACCACTCAACTATATGGTAAAGCTAAAATTTTAGATGTTTTAGATTTTCCATATGGTAGAGCTAGAATTTATAAGTCTTGCTTTACCACACGTGGTTGAGTTGGGGATCAAGATAGCTTCTTTATGGGTGGAGCCAGTAGACTTCCATAGGTTCTAGGTCTAGACTTCAATGGGTTCTAGCTCATCGCACGTGACAAAAACCAAGGAGCTAGAATTGCATTTGAACTGTAAGATTCCTCCCCAACCTTCGAGGTATACAGGCGTAAGAATATCCCTTTTTGATCTTATAATTATTTCCTCTCTAAAATAAAAGAAAGATTCTGTTTAAAAAAGGAAGACCCTCTCCCTAGAATACTTCTCAAGAGTCATGCTGTTTTAAGGATTCAGAACAATGAGTTCAGAAGTGAAAATCGGTGTTTTGGATACCAAGGTTTTGGTTTTCATTCGAGTATACGGCCCAAAAGAAGTTCTTTATCTCTTGGGGAGTATAAGAAGTTATCCCCCAGATATTGTGAGCTTTATATCTGAATTCAATGAAAGTAGGTGACTTAGCCTACAAGCTTCTTTTACCTCCTCATCTCAAAGTTCTTAATGTATTTCATAGAAATATGTGCCAAACCCAAATCATGGAAAGACGGTAAAACTTTAGTGGCAAGTTACCGTTGGCTTCTAAGTTACGCTAGTTCCTTCCTTTATATAAGTCATAACTTTTACCTGTCGCTCACAGTAATCTTACTTCTCCCTTCTTCTTAATCTCCTTCATGGCTTGGCAACAGGAATTAGTTTTATCCATGATGATTTCTCACCTTCAAGACGCAAGTGAGTCTGTGAAGAAAGATTTTATAGAACAGTATGAGCGCTGACTTTTTCCTCACTTGGGAACGTCTGTAGCTCAAACCAAATGGCGGACCTATCAAGACATAACTAGGGTAACACCCTGGGGTCAGCAGCACTTTTGTAACAATGTCCGCTTGGCCATGGTTATTGCAGCCTTGGGTTTGGGTCCCCGATACTACTGCGTCATGAGATCAAGACATCTTGGGTTTTCTGAGCGGGTCTTCTTACTGGCGTGTTTTCTTCCTCATCAGAAGATATGCCTTTACCCCGTTTTTGGTTTGCCTCTCAGAGATCCTTTTGTTAGATCACCTCATACCACTGAGATAGGTGCGGCAATACAGAATTATTCCCATAGATGAGTTACCTTATACATGCGCAGCTTGTGAGTGCTGCTTTTGTGATCATATGATGGACGGGCTTATGGAAGTGTAAAGAGTTCTTCTATCTTTACTGTATATGTTCCAAGAATGAATAAAGTTTAAATCTTGTTCTTGTCTTGAATCTTACTCTCTTTGAGACTTTTCTTGGTTAATCTTTATTCGTGCATCTTGCGAAATTATCCCAAGTTGCGAGATGAGGACATCTCGCGTTTTTTAAGTGGGGTAGAATGTAAGATTCCTCCCCCAACCCCCTTTTGATGTCTAGTATCTTCCCCTGTAATCAATCCCTCTTCAGAAATATAAAGACCTTGTTTCTAACTGTTTTAACCTAGAGAGAGAAAATATTCTAGAGAGAGAATATTCAGATTTTGAATATTTATAGATAGAAAAATTTCTCATCTTATTAAAATAAGTTCCTCTGAAACAGAAATTCAAAAAGAACTTTCCAATGTGCAATTGGAATTAATTGGAAATGAGTATGAAGGACCTTAGTCTAAGGGTCTAGATTTTCAGAAATTTTTGGATTATGGTCCAATTAAGGTTCCTATGGGCCAATAGCATCAATCCATGTGTAGGGAGGAGATAAATCCAATTTTGTAAAAGAAGATACCCAAAAATGAGTAAATGCTCACATAAGATGAAGAGTTGAAAATGTACAAGATTTATTAGTAAAAAACTATGAGCAATATTAAAAATATGAGATATTTTGGGTATAATGATTCCATTTTGACACATATGTAAGGAAGGGGAGTTCTTTAAAGGAGGTGCATATTTCACATAAGATGAAGAGTTGAAAATGTACAAGGTTTATTAGTAAAAAACTATGAGCAATATAAAAAATATGAGATATTTTGGGTATAATGATTCCATTTTTGACACATATGTAAGGAAGGGGAGTTCTTTAAAGGAGGTGCATATTTCACATAACATGAAGAGTTGAAAATGTACAAGGTTTAATAGTAAAAAACTATGAGCAATATTAAAAATATGAGATATTTTGGATATAATGATTCCATTTTGACACATATGTAAGGAAGGGGAGTTCTTTAAAGGGGGTGCATATTTCACATGCTTGAATGAGTTTTAAACTCATAAAAATTGAGATATTTCATCTCTCCTCTCTCCTAATTCAAGTCTAGTTCCAAAAAGTTAGCTTAACTGACCTAAAAATGGTCAAATATTGACCAAACTAATTTAGAAAATTCTAGAATCAGTTTGTTTGGTTAGGAGCTCAATTTTTCCTGTAAATAGAAGCCTCCCCCTTGTTGAAAAATAGATAGTGTTTATGCATCGTTACTCTACTCCATCTAAGCCAAGAACTGTGAATTCATTAATAATTCACTAGTTTTTGGAGCTTCCCTCTTTCTTCAATCCCCGTTAGTGGCTCCATCAACATACTTAACCAATTGATTGGTTGGGGGCCTCTACCGTGAACAAAGAATCAAGCAAATTGAAGGTAAATGGTGAATTTTGATCTTTTCTATAATTTCTCAATGCTTCTCTCTTCTCAACCCCTCTCAAGCTTGAGAAGCTTAATTGGAATGGTTTTTGAATGCTATTGAGGTTAATTGATTAATGATAGTTAGGAATTACATAAAATTGATGAATGCTATTGAAGTTAATTGATTAATGATAGTTAAGAATTATATAAATTTCCATTTATGCTTAATTCAAATGGTTTTTATGTAAATGCTCTCTCTCACTCAAGAAATGGTTCTACTCATGACCCATTCTCAATCCAAATGAAGCTTTTCATAAAGCTTTTCCTTAATCCAAGATTAATCTATGCTTGAGGCCAAATTAATGGCTTTTTTCTATGCTTTTGGTTTATGTATATTGATGATTCAATCCATTATGGATTAATGATCCAATCAGAGTTCATTCTAATTATTTCATTAATGATAAGCTTTATCCCTTAGAAAAATTAAGATTTATCAGTCATAGCAGCGGAGCTATGGCAAAATTTTTATAAAAATTACGCATAAAATAATTTCATTCAAAGCATGAAAAGAGGACTTCCTATCATATTCTAGGAATTATCATCCTAGATTAATTGAAAGATATTCATTGTAATCATAGAGAAATTGATTATTAGATTAATATAAAAGTGTTACTTTTAGCTTAATTGAATTTCATACATAGAGGTATGCATAAAAGATTATTATTTTATTATAAAAGTGTTACTTTTAGCTTTATTGAATTTCATGCATAGAGGTATGCATAAAAGATTATTATTTTATTATAAAAGTGTTACTTTTAGCATAATTGAATTTCATGCATAGAGGTATGCATAAAAGATGATTATTTTATTACAAAAGTGTTACTTTTAGCATAATTGAATTTCATGCATAGATGTATGCACAAAAGATGATTATTTTATTATAAAAGTGTTATTTTTATCATATTTAAATTTCATGCATAGAGGTATGCATAAAAGTTGATTATTTTATTATAAAAGTGTTACTTTTATCATATTTGGATTTCATGCATAGAAGTATGCATAAGAGTTGATTATTTTATTATAAAAGTGTTACTTTTATCATATTTGGATTTCATGCATAGAGGTATGCATAAGAGTTGATTATTTTATTATAAAAGTGTTCCTTTTATCATATTTGGATTTCATGCATAGAGGTCTGCATAAGAGTTGATTATTTTATTATAAAAGTGTTACTTTTATCATATTTGAATTTCATGCATAGAAGTATGCATAAGAGTTGATTATTTTATTATAAAAGTGTTACTTTTATCATATTTGGATTTCATGCATAGAGGTATGCATAAAAGTTGATTATTTTATTATAAAAGTGTTACTTTTATCACAATTGAATTTCATGCACAGAAGTATGCATAAGAGTTGATTATTTTATTATAAAAGTGTTACTTTTATCATATTTAGATTTCATGCATAGAGGTATGCATAAAAGTTGATTATTTTATTATAAAAGTGTTACTTTTATCACAATTGAATTTCATGTATAGAAGTATGCATAAGAGTTGATTATTTTATTATAAAAGTGTTACTTTTATCATATTTGGATTTCATGCATAGAAGTATGCATAAAAGATATTCCTTTTTATACTAAAAGTGTGATTTTCATCATAAATGGATTTTATGCATAACTTAGATGCATAAGAGAAATTCTTTTATTCTAAAAGTGTAATTCCTACCAAATTGAATTTATGCAAAGGAAGATGCATAAAAGATTGATTCAAAAGTGTCATTTTCATTTAAAATGAATTTATGCATAGGAAGATGCATAAAAGATTGATTTTTACTTCGAAAGTATTAATCTCCTTAAATGGAATTTATGCATAAATAAATGTGTAAAGAAATCTTATATCAAATATAAGAGTTCTCTTGTATTCTATAAATAGATATGAGATGTGATAGGATGTGATAAGAGGTGTATAAGATGTGATAAGAGGTGACAAGATGAATTAAGATGTGATAAGATGTGTATGAGATGAGGTAAGAAGTGTATGTGATAGGATAAGATGTATATGGGTTGTGATGATAGGGCAAGAATGGATGTGATGTAAAAGATTAGATGTGAAGGCATATGGGGTTATATGAATGGGAATGTGGAAATGGATGTATGTATGTGGATGTGTGAATGTGGAGATGGGAGTGTGGATGTATGAATGTGAAAATGGATGTATGCATAAAGATGTATATGCGTAGATGTGAATGTGGATGTAGATGTGCATGTATGTATGTGTGTGGTTGTATAGATGTGAATGGGAATGTGGATGTGGATGTATGTATGTATGTGGATGTAGATGTGAATGTATAGATGTGAATGGAAATGTGGATGTATGTATGTATGTGGATGCTGATATATGAATGAGGACGTGATAATGGATGTATGCATGTAGATGTGGATATATGGATGTGAATGTGAATGTGGATGTGGATGTGGATGTGGATGTAGATACGGATGTGGATGTATGTATGTAGATACGGATGTGGATGTATGGATATAGATACGGATGTGGATGTATGTATGTATGTGGATGTGGATATATAAATGAGGATGTGATAATGGATGTATGCATGTAGATGTGGATATATGGATGTGAATGTGAATGTGGATGTGGATGTGGATGTGGATGTATGGATGTAGATGTGGATGTGGATGTGGATGTGGATGTATGGATGTAGATACGGATGTGGATGTGGATGTATGTATGTATGTGGATGTAGATGTGGATGTATAGATGTGAATGAGAATGTGGATGTGGATGTATGAATGTGAATGTGGATGTGGATGTATGAATGTGGATGTGAATGTGGATGTGGATGTATGAATGTGAATGTGGATGTGGATGTGGATGTATGGATGTGGATATGGATGTGTATGTATGAATGTGGATATGGGATGTGGATGTATAAATGAGGATGTGAAAATGGATGTATGCATGTAGATGTGTGTGAATGTGAATGTGTATTTGAATTAATGTGTCGTCGATATGAGGAAATGGATGAGAATGAGTACACATTGAATGGAATGTGGAATAAGTAATGTGGACTAAGGAGGGATAATGTGGAAAGACGAGAGTTCGATTTAGAAACTGTATTTTGTGACTGTTTGTAAATGACTGTTTTATGTCAAGAATGTTGGGGAAGCATTTTGACCGTCTTGTGGATTAAGGTCATGAAGACCTAATTGTTGAAGTTGCAACTGCTGACGGAGAGTCAATGGAGGACGTCTCGCGTAGCAAGGTCGACCGAGGTCTTGACCAGCCTCGGTTCGATTTAAATGGTGAGCTTCCGGTATGGTGGATGAGGGACCAAGGAAGCGGCCTATGAGTGAAGCGCTAGGTCACGTGCGAAGGATCCTAGAGGGTACTGACCATACGGTGCTCGGGCTCTGTGTTGCCAAAGATACCCACACGTGCGTCGTGGAAGATATTAGAACAAGGAATAAGAGTTGTTTTCTGAAACCGGGCATGGATCTGGTTGATTGACCTTGCTGGTCCTCAACGGATGAGTCCATGGCTCTTTTATATGGATCTGTGGGTTGATCTTGCTGATCTTCCACGGAGATTCCATTCTGTTATATGAATATATTGCCGGTTACTATGAGCTAGAAACTATGGAAAAGGCCCCTGAGTGAACAGGTGGTGAGCGTTCTGGTTGCCAATGATGCCATAAGTATACCGATGAATGAATGACTGGAAATAAGGATTCAACCAAAGACTATGAGGATTGTCATCAGTGACATAATGGTTTCATTAAAAGATTGTTTTAAAGTTAGCTGATGCTGCTAAGAAAAAGGCAATTTCATATTGGGTGTGTAAGTGGTGTGACTAGTTTTATGTTTGCATGAACTTCCGGCTAGGGGGCCTTGGAACTCTTTTCCTTGGTACCCGGGACAAAACCTAACCAAATTCTTAATTGGATCCCATCACTACAGTGGTTGGGCGGTTGGCTAACCCATGGGACTGGATGGGGTTAGGCTAGACTGATGGATCCGTAAATTGAGACTCAACTTTTGTTATTACGATAGATAAAGTAGATCCCGGACAGTAATTGTTCTATGGATAGGAATCAACGGCTGTGCCTCTTGAATGGGGAAAAAAACGTTGATCCCAATGATCCAAGTGCAAGTTTCTTCCTTGATCGGATCAAGTATCTTGAAGATGCAATTGGATCAGCTTAATCAAAAATGATCTTGACTACGTTAGAGTAAAAAGTTTTTTTTCTTGGTGGAATCGTCCGTGTTTTCCGGGTAAAGGAAGTTTTTCCGGGTTCGGTTTTGAAACAACCGTCGGATTAGTCTCTTGTCCGGATATCTGTGGGCGAGGCCCCGAATGTGGAACCTCGTCCCGCGCGAGAAGTGCTACTTCTGCTGCTAGTACCCCGAATCTGTTGCTTGGTGGGAACAGGGGGATCTCACAGTTGGTATCAGAGCTTTTTGGTTAATGAGGATCAACCGAGAAGCCAAATATATCAAAAATTTATCAAGAATCAAAAAGGTTGTAATTGTGTGATATAATTCATACAAATTGATATTCAATCTGAAAATTCATAAATTAGTAATTGGGTCTTCAAATGGAAGTATCGCAATTATATGGAACCCTGACTTGCTTGAGGCCTAGACATGATGGTATTTACCTTATAGTTCCAAGTATTATGACGACCCGTATATACCGAGGGTATAACCTGCACCTCTTTACCAGCAGTATATACAAGTAAATCCAAGACTTGAAATTATAAGCGTTAATGCTATCCAGATGATGATTTCGAATGTGGTTGATATGATTTCAATTTTGTTTGAGAACTGATGAATTGATTTGGATTCTGATTGAAAAATGGTGATTTCTGAAATTTAGTTGAAATATAATAACCTGAGCAAAACTACAATGAGGATGAATGGGACGAGTCCCTGTGATGAATGGGACGAGTCCCTGTGATGATAAATGATGATAATGATTTCAGCAAATCACTATGAGATTAGTGGATTGTGCTGTCAAATCGCTACTGTTAACACTTGACCGTTAGATCAAGTTAAGGGATGACAAATTGAGAACTTACTTGACTGAAATTCCCGTTAGATCAAGTTAAGGGATGACAAATTGAGAACTTACTTGACTGAAATTCCCGTGGAGGAATGTTCAGAAGGAAATTTTTCGGTCTAATGGACCTTTATCATGTTAAAGATATGAATGATATGATCTGAATGAATTGTTATTTAATGACGAGTTCTAAGGGATATTTATCCCAGTATTCTGTTGGGTTGATCAGAATATAAGGAACCCCAGAATAAAATTGGATCTTAAGAAAAAGAGTTGTCCTCTACCTTGCGAGATGAGGACATCTCGCACTTTTTTAAGTGGGGTAGAATGTAAGATTCCTCCCCAACCTTCGAGGTATACATGAGTAAGAATCTCCCTTTTCGATCTTATAATTATTTTCTCTCTAAAATAAAAGAAAGATTCTGTTTAAAAAAGGAAGACCCTCTCTCTAGAATACTTCTCAAGAGTCACGCTGTTTTAAGGATTCAGAACAATGAGTTCAGAAGTGAAAATCGGTGTTTTGGATACCAAGTTTTTGGTTTTCATTCGAGTACGGCCCAAAAGAAGTTCTTTATCTCTTGGGGAGTATAAGAAGTTATCCCCCAGATATTGTGAGCCTTATATCTGAATTCAATGAAAGTAGGTGACTTAGCCTACAAGCTTCTTTTACCTCCTCATCTCAAAGTTCTTAATGTATTTCATAGAAATATGTGCCAAACCCAAATCATGGAAAGACGGTAAAACTTTAGTGGCAAGTTACCGTTGGCTTCTAAGATACGCTAGTTCCTTCCTTTATATAAGTCGTAACTTTTACCTGTCGCTCACAGTAATCTTACTTCCATCGATCTCCCTTCTTCTTAATCTCCTTCATGGCTTGGCAACAGGAATTAGTTTTATCCATGATGATTTCTCACCTTCAAGATGCAAGTGAGTCTGTGAAGAAAGATTTTATAGAACAGTATGAGCGCTGACTTTTTCCTCACTTGGGAACGTCTGTAGCTCAATCCAAATGGCGGACCTATCAAGACATAACTAGGGTAACACCCTGGGGTCAGCAGCACTTTTGTAACAATGTCCGCTTGGCCATGGTTATTGAAGCCTTGGGTTTGGATCCCCGATACTACTGCGTCATGAGATCAAGACATCTTGGGTTTTCTGAACGGGTCTTCTTACTGGCGTGTTTTCTTCCTCATCAGAAGATATGCCTTTACCCCGTTTTTGGTTTGCCTCTCAGAGATCCTTTTGTTAGATTACCTCATACCACTGAGATAGGTGCGGCAATAACCAACAGAATTATTCCCATAGATGAGTTACCTTATACATGCGCAGCTTGTGAGTGCTGCTTTTGTGATCATATGATGGACGGGCTTATGGAAGTGTAAAGAGTTCTTCTATCTTTACTGTATATGTTCCAAGAATGAATAAAGTTTAAATCTTGTTCTTGTCTTGAATCTTACTCTCTTTGAGACTTTTCTTGGTTAATCTTTATTCGTGCATCTTGCGAAATTATCCCAAGTTGCGAGATGAGGACATCTCGCGTTTTTTAAGTGGGGTAGAATGTAAGATTCCTCCCCCAACCCCCTTTTGATGTCTAGTATCTTCCCCTGTAATCAATCCCTCTTCAGAAATATAAAGACCTTGTTTCTAACTGTTTTAACCTAGAGAGAGAATATTCAGATTTTGAATATTTGTAGATAGAAAAATTTCTCATCTTATTAAAATAAGTTCCCCTGAAACAGAAATTCAAAAAGAACTTTCCAATGTGCAATTGGAATTAATTGGAAATGAGTATGAAGGACCTTAGTCTAAGGGTCTAGATTTTTAGAAATTTTTGGATTATGGTCCAATTAAGGTTCCTATGGGCCAATAGCATCAATCCATGTGTAGGGAGGAGATAAATCCAATTTTGTAAAAGAAGATACCCAAAAATGAGTAAATGCTCACATAAGATGAAGAGTTGAAAATATACAAGGTTTATTAGTAAAAAACTATGAGCAATATTAAAAATATGAGATATTTTGGGTATAATGATTCCATTTTGACACATATGTAAGGAAGGGGAGTTCTTTAAAGGAGGTGCATATTTCACATAAGATGAAGAGTTGAAAATGTACAAGGTTTATTAGTAAAAAACTATGAGCAATATTAAAAATTTGAGATATTTTGGGTATAATGATTCCATTTTTGACACATATGTAAGGAAGGGGAGTTCTTTAAAGGAGGTGCATATTTCACATAGCATGAAGAGTTGAAAATGTACAAGGTTTAATAGTAAAAAACTATGAGCAATATTAAAAATATGAGATATTTTGGGTATAATGATTCTATTTTGACACATATGTAAGGAAGGGGAGTTCTTTAAAGAGGGTGCATATTTCACATGCTTGAATGAGTTTTAAACTCATAAAAATTGAGATATTTCATCTCTCCTCTCTCCTAATTCAAGTCTAGTTCCAAAAAGTTAGCTTAACTGACCTAAAAATGGTCAAATATTGACCAAACTGATTTAGAAAATTCTAGAATCAGTTTGTTTGGTTAGGAGCTCAATTTTTCCTATAAATAGAAGTCTCCCCCTTGTTGAAAAATAGATAGTGTTTATGCATCGTTACTCTACTCCACCTAAGCCAAGAACTGTGCATTCATTAATAATTCACTAGTTTTTGGAGCTTTCCTCTTTCTTCAATCCCCATTAGTGGCTCCATCAACATACTTAACCAATTGATTGGTTGGGGGCCTCTACCGTGAACAAAGAATCAAGCAAATTGAAGGTAAATGGTGAATTTTGATCTTTTCTATACTTTCTCAATGCTTCTCTCTTCTCAACCCCTCTCAAGCTTGAGAAGCTTAATTGGAATGGTTTTTGAATGCTATTAAGGTTAATTGATTAATGATAGTTAGGAATTACATAAAATTGATGAATGCTATTGAAGTTAATTGATTAATGATAGTTAAGAATTATATAAATTTTCATTTATGCTTAATTCAAATGGTTTTTATGTAAATGCTCTCTCTCACTCAAGAAATGGTTCTACTCATGACCCATTCTCAATCCAAACGAAGCTTTTCATAAAGCTTTTCCTTAATCCAAGATTAATCTATGCTTGAGGCCAAATTAATGGCTTTTTTCTATGCTTTTGGTTTATGTATATTGATGATTCAATCCATTATGGATTAATGATCCAATTAGAGTTCATTCTAATTATTTCATTAATGATAAGCTTTATCCCTTAGAAAAATTGAGATTTATCAGTCTCATAGCAGCGGAGCTATGGCAAAATTTTTATAAAAATTACGCATAAAATAATTTTATTCAAAGCATGAAAAGAGGACTTCCTATCATATTCTAGGAATTATCATCCTAGATTAATTGAAAGATATTCATTGTAATCATAGAGAAATTAATTATTAGATTAATGTAAAAGTGTTACTTTTAGCTTAATTGAATTTCATACATAGAGATATGCATAAAAGATTATTATTTTATTATAAAAGTGTTACTTTTAGCTTAATTAAATTTCATGCATAGAGGCATGCATAAAAGATTATTATTTTATTATAAAAGTGTTACTTTTAGCATAATTGAATTTCATGCATAGAGGTATGCATAAAAGATGATTATTTTATTACAAAAGTGTTACTTTTAGCATAATTGAATTTCATGCATAATGTATGCACAAAAGATGATTATTTTATTATAAAAGTGTTATTTTTATCATATTTGAATTTCATGCATAGAGGTATGCATAAAAGTTGATTATTTTATTATAAAAGTGTTACTTTTATCATATTTGGATTTCATGCATAGAGGTATGCATAAGAGTTGATTATTTTATTATAAAAGTGTTACTTTTATCATATTTAGATTTCATGCATAGAGGTATGCATAAGAGTTGATTATTTTATCATAAAAGTGTTACTTTTATCATATTTGGATTTCATGCATAGAGGTATGCATAAGAGTTGATTATTTTATCATAAAAGTGTTACTTTTATCATATTTGGATTTCATGCATAGAAGTATGCATAAGAGTTGATTATTTTATTATAAAAGTGTTACTTTTATCATATTTGGATTTCATGCATAGAGGTATGCATAAAAGTTGATTATTTTATTATAAAAGTGTTACTTTTATCACAATTGAGTTTCATGCACAGAACTATGCATAAGAGTTGATTATTTTATTATAAAAGTGTTACTTTTATCATATTTGGATTTCATGCATAGAGGTATGCATAGAAGTTGATTATTTTATTATAAAAGTGTTACTTTTATCACAATTGAATTTCATGTATAGAAGTATGCATAAGAGTTGATTATTTTATTATAAAAGTGTTACTTTTATCATATTTGGATTTCATGCATAGAAGTATGCATAAAAGATATTCCTTTTATACTAAAAGTGTGATTTTCATCATAAATGGATTTTATGCATAACTTAGATGCATAAGAGAAATTCTTTTATTCTAAAAGTGTAATTTCTACCAAATTGAATTTATGCATAGGAAGATGCATAAAAGATTGATTCAAAAGTGTCATTCTCATCTAAATTGAATTTTATGCATAGGAAGATGCAGAAAAGATTGAATTTTAATTCAAAAGTGTCATTTTCATTTAAAATGAATTTATGCATAGGAAGATGCATAAAAGATTGATTTTTACTTCGAAAGTATTAATCTCCTTAAATGGAATTTATGCATAAATAAATGTGTAAAGAAATCTTATATCAAATATAAGAGTTCTCCTGTATTCTATAAATAGATATGAGATGTGATAGGATGTGATAAGAGGTGTATAAGATGTGATAAGAGATGATAAGATGAATTAAGATGTGATAAGATGTGTATGAGATGAGGTAAGAAGTGTATGTGATAGGATAAGATGTATATGGGTTGTGATGATAGGGCAAGAATGGATGTGATGTAAAAGATTAGATGTGAAGGCATATGGGGTTATATGAATGGGAATGTGGAAATGGATGTATGTATGTGGATGTGTGAATGTGGAGATGGGAGTGTGGATGTATGAATGTGAAAATGGATGTATGCATGAAGATGTATATGCGTAGATGTGAATGTGGATGTAGATGTGCATGTATGTATGTGTGTGGTTGTATAGATGTGAATGGGAATGTGGATGTGCATGTATGTATGTATGTGGATGTAGATGTGAATGTATAGATGTGAATGGGAATGTGGATGTGGATGTATGTATGTATGTGGATGTGGATATATGAATGAGGACGTGATAATGGATGTATGCATGTAGATGTGGATATATGGATGTGAATGTGAATGTGGATGTGGATGTGGATGTGGATGTAGATACGGATGTGGATGTATGTATGTAGATACGGATGTGGATGTATGGATGTAGATACGGATGTGGATGTATGTATGTATATGGATGTGGATATATAAATGAGGATGTGATAATGGATGTATGCATGTAGATGTGGATATATGGATGTGAATGTGAATGTGGATGTGGATGTGGATGTGGATGTATGGATGTAGATGTGGATGTGGATGTATGGATGTAGATACGGATGTGGATGTGGATGTATGTATGTATGTGGATGTAGATGTGGATGTATAGATGTGAATGAGAATGTGGATGTGGATGTATGAATGTGAATGTGGATGTGGATGTATGAATGTGGATGTGAATGTGGATGTGGATGTGAATGTGGATGTGGATGTATGAATGTGGATGTGAATGTGGATGTGGATGTGAATGTGGATGTGGATGTATGAATGTGAATGTGGATGTGGATGTGGATGTATAGATGTGGATATGGATGTGTATGTATGAATGTGGATATGGGATGTAGATGTATAAATGAGGATGTGAAAATGGATGTATGCATGTAGATGTGGATGTATAGATGTGAATGTGAATGTGTATGTGAATTAATGTGTCGTCGATATGAGGAAATGGATGAGAATGAGTACACATTGAATGGAATGTGGAATAAGTAATGTGGACTAAGGAGGGATAATGTGGAAAGACGAGAGTTCGATGTGGATGTGGCTGTGGATGTGAATGTGGATGTGGATGTGGATGTGGATGTATGAATGTGAATGTGGATGTGGATGTGGATGTATGGATGTGGATATGGATGTGTATGTATGAATGTGGATATCGGATGTAGATGTATAAATGAGGATGTGAAAATGGATGTATGCATGTAGATGTGGATGTATAGATGTGAATGTGAATGTGTATGTGAATTAATGTGTCGTCGATATGAGGAAATGGATGAGAATGTGAATGTGTATGTGAATTAATGTGTCGTCGATATGAGGAAATGGATGAGAATGAGTACACATTGAATGGAATGTGGAATAAGTAATGTGGACTAAGGAGGGATAATGTGGAAAGACGAGAGTTCGATTTAGAAACTGTATTTTGTGACTGTTTATAAATGACTGTTTTATGTCAAGAATGTTGGGGAAGCATTTTGACCGTCTTGTGGATTAAGGTCATGAAGACCTAATTGTTAAAGTTGCAACTGCTGATGGAGAGTCAATGGAGGACGTCTCGCGTAGCAAGGTCGACCGAGGTCTTGACCAGCCTCGGTTCGATTTAAATGGTGAGCTTCGAGTACGGTGGATGAGGGACCAAGGAAGCGGCCTATGAGTGAAGCGCTAGGTCACCTGCGAAGGATCCTAGAGGGTGCTGACCATACGGTGCTCGGGCTCTGGGTCGCCGAAGATACCGACACGTGCGTCGTGGAAGATATTGGAACAAGGAATAAGAGTTGTTTTCTGAAACCGGGCATGGATCTGGTTGATTGACCTTGCTAGTCCTCAACAACGGATGAGTCCATGGCTCTTTTATATGGATCTGTGGGTTGATCTTGCTAATCTTCCACGGAGATTCCATTCTGTTATACGAATATATTGCCGGTTACTATGAGCTAGGAACTATGGAAAAGGCCCCTGAGTGAACAGGTGGTGAGCGTTCTGGTTGCCAATGATGCCATAAGTATACCGATGAATGAATGACTGGAAATAAGGATTCAACCAGAGACTATGAGGATTGTCATCAGTGACATAATGGTTTCATTAAAAGATTGTTTTAAAGTTAGCTGATGCTACTAAGAAAAAAGCAATTTCATATTGGGTGTGTAAGTGGTGTGACTAGTTTTATGTTTGCATGAACCTCCGGCTAGGGGGCCTTGGAACTCTTTTCCTTGGTACCCGGGACAAAACCTAACCAAATTCTTAATTGGATCCCATCACTACAGTGGAACCCATGGGACTGGATGGGGTTAGGCTGGACTGATGGATCCGTAAATCGAGACTCAACTTTTGTTATTACGATAGATAAAGTAAATCCCGGACAGTAATTGTTCTATGGATAGGAATCAACGGCTATGCCTCTTGAATGGGAAAAAAAGCATTGATCCCAATGATCCAAGTGCAAGTTTCTTCCTTGATCTGATCAAGTATCTTGAAGATGCAATTGGATCAGCTTGATCAAAAATGATCTTGACTACGTTAGAGTAAAAAGTTTTTTTTCTTGGTGGAATCGCCCGTGTTGTCCGGGTAAAGGAAGTTTTTCCAGGTTCGGTTTTGAAACAACCGTCGGATTAGTCTCTTGTCCGGATATCCGTGGGCGAGGCCCTGAATGTGGGACCCCTGTCCCGCGCGAGAAGTGCTACTTCTGCTACTAGTACCCTGAATCTGTTGCTCGGAACAGGGGGATCTCATATAAAGTAGCTCTACCATGTGGTGGAGCTAGAAATGCATTGGCCTAGCTCTACCATATGGTAGAGCTATACTTAAATGGATGCTTTGCAAAAACTGTCTTTGGGGGGGGTGCATTGGCCTAGCTCTACCACTTTGAAGAGGTAGCTAGACTTTAATGGATTCTTGGTCCACCACTTTGAAGAGGTTGCTAGCTCCACCAAATTGTAGACCTATTGAAATCTAGATCTACTAGAGGGTCTGGGATAGTTTTAACATCTTCATTATCTATATCAAGAAGTCCAGTATCCAATATCGTCGCTTGTGTACCTGGATCAGGAACATCTGCTAGTCCTTGAAAGGCATCTGCTAGTCCTTGAAAGGCATCTCCCTTGTTGAAAAACACTAAGGATGTGAAGAACTCTATTGCACCAATGCATCAGTTGTCACATCAAAAATGCAATGCCCCATTATACTGTTCCTTTGCTATGCCATTCAAATTTTTTAAAGCATTTTGCAAGTGAATAAAATCTGTAATATTTAGAAAGGTAAGCAATACATATTGGGATGGCAAAGATCTACCAGAGGCAGCTGCTGTAATGATCATAATGCCGTTCAAAAGATTGGAAAATGATTCCACATCCCAATGCATATTTCTTCCCAAATCTTGAGTGTTATCTAGAACACATAACCCAATGGAAATTGGATTGTTGAGGTGGCGCTTCAAGTAGTAACTCCCGTCGAATGGAAGACTCACAGCATAAATACACCAAGGAAGATCCAAGGACAAGGTTAAACTTTCTTTGCTAAGGCTGATATTGCACTCCACATATTGCCTTGCTTCTACTGGAAAATCAATCTTCTTTGATCCAACTTGTAGCTTTGACTTTATATACACATCACATAACTTCAAAAGAACTGAGCATACAACCTCATTGATGCTATAGGTGATAGTCAATTCTAACCAATCTTGACATTGTTTGTCCTTGTTCAGAGTGTTGAACTCTACAAGCAATGCATCTTGAATAATTTTATCTTACTTGAGTTGCTTGATACGCTCTGGCATGTCAATTACATCTACATCCTTAGTACCCTTTGAAAGAACAATTTTTCCAGACCTGATTTTTTATTGTATTTGTTTGACTTCTTGTTCATCTAGCCCAGCAAGACATTTGAAAACTGTGGCAGTTGGTTTCTTGTTTAACTTCTCCATGATTTCAAGCTAGCCTTTGAAAACTTCATCATAGTAAATGACCATGTGAGACTGCTTTGAAATGAAGGATGCTCCCACCATAATTCTAGCCATTTGCAAAAAATTCTGTAAAGAAATAAAAGAAAAAAAGATCAAAATCAAGTTTTTTTTTCAAAACATATAATTATAAGAGAGCAAGGGATATGGTCATACATCCCAATCTACACGAGATGATGAGTCCTCTGTTACTCCAGATGCTGGCCTTGATGGAGAATTATTGAAGATCCACTGACTCCTCAAGTGCTCCAAGACATCATAGTATGGTTGTTTGACATATAATGATTCGGCCTCTTCATTAGCTATAGCAGATATGGCCGTCGCAACTTGTGGCTCTGGATCTAGAACAATTCGAGCCTTCCTTTTTTCATACACTTGTATCAGGTCTTGAGCACGACCATCTTTTTCCATTTCTTGATACCGTAAGAATTTTGTAGCATAGATGGAATGTTGGCCATCAATAATCCAATATGAATACTCAGTGAGTTTCTCCTCTGTTACCTCACTTAGTTTCATTGGAATTCCTTTCTTCTTGCCAGCATTCTTTACATGCATCAAGTATGCACACGCTCCTGGCCTGTTTGCACTTGTACCAAAAAAAACACGCATTCATCCACACGGTGAGGTTCTATTTGACAGGAGTTATAGTGATAAGGAGCTAGCCAACATTGATCTACAGGGATCTCATACTCTTTGTACTTGAATGGAAAATACTTAGAGTATTTTTCCATACCCCCTGTATCACTCTTTAGTGCCTTTTGCACCTCTGGAGAGACGGAAAACTCTCTCTCACTTGTAGCAAGAGTAGTATGATCCACACTTAGCTCAATCCAATGGGATTTGCATCCCTTTCGGAGCTAGGGATTCAACCCGTTTCCGGTGCACAAAAGCTTATCCGTTTGATGGAGAGAATGCTAGGAATACTACTACTATTGACATAGACTTAACATACACACAAGCTCAATCTTGCTATTGCTCACTCAACTCCACATTCTACTCATCCATGCATCCAAACAAGAAGAAAGCTTATCTATTGCATACACAAGATCAAAGCATTCTTCATTCTCAAATACTCATTTCCCTAGAATGCACACAAATCTTGAAGCCATCAATAAGAAACATGCACACTAGAGAATTGACATGAGAAGAGAGACAAATATCAACTCATTGCATTGAATTAACAAAAGAATAGAACTTACAACAATGTAGATGGGGAGAGAGAAGAGCTTGCACCTCTATGGAAGAAGAGGGAGAGCTAGTCTCAACATGAGTTTGCCCAATGTGTCCCTAAGCTCTCAAATGAGCCACATTGGGCAAACATGAGTTTGCCCAATGTGTCCCTAAGCTCTCAAATGAGCCACTTTTTATACAAAAACTCTAAAACTCCCAAATGTTCCCATGTGGGATTATTGTCAAGCCCACTCCCACATTCATCTACAACTTGGAACTCTTTACAAGAGCCCTAAGTGTCTTTTTTGTTGCATCCTTGCATTGATCTCGTCATGCAACACTCCCCCCTTCCTATCTTGCGCACGTCCTCGAGCGCGGTAGAAGCAAGAGCTACAAAAAACAATGGATACAAGTAAAGCCTTTTATTGAAAAAAAGAAAAGGAAAGAAAAGAAAAGAAAAAAAAACAGCAATGACAATTTCACACGTGAGCATAAAAGTGAAAGGCTGATTAGAGTTTTGAAGAGTACTAAAATAGGTGAGTGAAGACTAGTCAAAGTGAGACTAAGTGGTAGATAGTGCTATGTAAAGGCAAGTGTGCTTGCACACCACAGGTTATGACCGTAGTCTCAATGTCCTACAAGTATTTAAGTTATGCCTAAGTGTCAAACCTACTCCTACATATGAGCAAAGGTGATTGGACCTCTTTTTGTTTTGTTGTTTTTATTTTTTTATTTTTTTATTTTTTTGTTTTTTTGTTTTTGTTTTTAACTCATTGATGTGTGTGTAGAGGATGATAAAGATTAAGGTTCCATCCCAATGAGACCCAAGCAATGGCCAAGAGACCTCCGCCGCCAAGAGAATCTAAAGTCCGCTAAGTATCTCAAGGGCGACAGACCCTTTTCTTTCTTTTATGACATAAAGAGTATCCCATGAAGATGAGGGCATCAGTCTCGAGGGTCCATAGTGTACTCCAGAGTCCTACCAACATCTATCAAGGCGATAGATTCCTTGAAGGTCTTTTTCTGAAGTTTTTTAGACGTCAGTGTTCACCCCATGGAAACCAAGGCATCGGCCCCAAGGTGCGAGGACAACCCCAGGTCCTACCAAGCATTCCACATGGCTGTAGACACGTCATGTCTCGATTCACTTTATATATATATTTTTGAGGGTATATTTTCGTAAAAATTTTTTTTATTAATCCTAGCACCTAGCTCATACCTAAGAGGTAGCGACCACTAGGGATAACTAATATACCTTGAGAGCATAAGAACTTGGCATACTCAATTGGTATATATCCTACATTGTCTTCAAATAGAATTACCTTCTACTAAGTCCTCTAAGTGCTAGAAATCACTCACCACATTTTAACAACTAATCAAAAACTTAAACCAGCCAACATTGTGTGAACATGCAAACAATGTATCCAAAAGTTAAAAGCACATAAAAAACAAAAGATTATGATTTGAATACACCTGTTGTAGTGCTCGTTGATGTTGTTCGTTTGCATTGATGCATTGCTGATGTTGTGCAGATTGCTTCTCTTTGCTCTCTGTAGGTGTTGCATGTCTCCCCCCTTCCTAATTTGTGTGCACGGTAGGTGGACTATTGGGGCGTGGTTGATGCTCTTGTTTAGCTGAGATCTCTGCAAAATGTTTATTAACAAACAAGAAAAGAAAAGAAAGGAATAAAATTTGTTATTGGTGCCAATCACCGAATATAGCCGAGGGGAAAAACCCAATGGGAGAAAAGTGCCCTGGCTTGTCGATCTTATTGTGGAGTCGTTGAGCTTACCCTTGCACTGGTGGTGGATCCGTGTCCTCGTCTGCTGGAAAGATGTTATCAATTTCCTCAGGATGCAGGGACAACCCTTCACAAAAACCGGCCTCGGGAGAAGGTGGTAGAGGAAGGAGTGCTTCCTCGCTAAAATATGGCATTGGTTCTATGGGAAGGTTCAGCAGACAATTTCGATTTTGGAACTGCGCAATATAGGTACTCATATTGATCCAATATTGACATGATGAGGCTTGGGGAAGGAGGGCTTGCAAGATCGGTGGTTGCAAGTCATTTAAGCATGTATCCCTCCATTGTCGTGCTTGAACCTCCTCAGGTAACCTACGTTGATTTGGTCCTCTCTCTGGTATTCTCACATTAAGAAGATTATGGTGTTGGGGTGTAATTCCCACAATTTGTTTCATTAAGCCCGTACCATATCGTCTAAAGTAAGATTTTCCCTCTATAGGATTATCTTCACCTGAGAAGCTTCGTAAGTCAACAGGAATTGGCACAAGTGTTGGTTGTCCCAAGGCTTTCCATGTGTCAAACAAGAGAACATTATAATCTACACCAGAGTCAATTAAGGCAGAGACAAAGTAGGTGGTCTCATGAAGATGAAGGCACACTTGAATATTGAATGGATCGACATATGGTTCATCAGTAGCCAACTGTAGGGCTAACATAGAAGCTTTGCGACGCTCCTTGGCTTTTGCAACTCTAGCTTTAGCCTCCTCTTGAGCCTGACGTTTAAGTAGGTCAAGTGCTTCTTTCCGTGTTTGTGCAGCATGCATCTGTTGAAGCATGGCTTCAGTTAATGGTTCATTGTATTTCTTGAGATGACTTCCATTAATGAAGTTAGGCATTTGCTCACCTTCTAGTGTCTCTAAATGCACAACACCACTTGGAGTAAGCTCATTAATCACAAACGGTCCTAGGCCACGTTTCTTGAGCTTTCGCTTATGTTTCTTAAGTGTGTACAAGAGCACAAGGTCCCCTTTTTTGAATCGGCCAGTTGTTACATTTCTATCATACCATTGCTTTTGTCTCCTCTTCTCAGCATACATCCCCATTACCGCCAATAAGCGGGTCTCATCAAGCTTTTCCAATTCGTCAATGCGTTGTGAAAGCTCATGACCAGTCCAATCCAATTGTTTAGCTACTCGTAGAGTAGGTACAAGAAATTCATGGGGAAGAATTGCATCTAGCCCAAAAGCAAGCTCAAATGGGGTTGTGCCCACAGATGTTTTATAGGCTGTCCTATATGCTCAAAGAACTGAGTGCAACTTTTGCTCCCAATCAGTCCTATGTCCCTCAACAATCTTTGTGAGTGCTGTGCAGAGAATCTTGTTAGTACTCTCAGCTTGTCCATTGGTCTGGGGATGATAGGGTGCAGAGCGCTTATGAATTACCATAAATTCTTGAAGAAAAAACTCTATGATCTCATTTACAAAGTGCACCCCTTGATCACTAACGATCTCAATAGGTAAGCCATAGCGTGTAAAGACGTGCTCATACAAGAACTTGGCTGTGGTTCTGGCATCATTTTTGACTATAGCCTTTGCCTCTACCCATTTGGTCAAATAGTCGGTTGCGACTATAATATATTCTGCATGCGTGTGACGAGCTGGAGGTTTAATGGGACCGACAAAATCAATACCCCATTTTGCAAAAGCACGTGTGCTTAACATAGGCCGCAATGGCATATTGTCCTTTGTGATAGGAGGTTTGGTCCTTTGACAATCGTCACAACGTTTCACATATTCTTCGGCATCCATTTGTAAGGTTGGCCACCACAGCCCAGACCACCTAATCAACTTAGCTGTGGTATTGCCCGAAAAGTGTCCACCCCCAACACCTGCATGTGCATGAGTCAAGATTTTCAAGTAGTCAGCTTCACATACACACATGCGTAAGTTGCCATCCTTGCCCCTCTTGTAGAGTTGGCTCTCTATCAGCATATAGTTTTCCGCTTCAACTTTAATAGCATGCTTTCGATGTTTAGGAATTTTTTGATCAGTCTGACCATGCTGAAGATGGTCCACAATATACTTACTCCAACTTGGTGTAGTTGAAATTTGGAATAATGTGACATTATGAATTGGCTGTTGAATTTGACATGAAGCACAGTTACGAACAAATGTTTCAGCATCTGCATGCATGGTAGGCCACCATTGCCCATCCTGAGATATACGTCGCACACAAGTAGTAGCTGATGCATGGATTCCATCGATACCTGCATGTGCCCATTCCAAGATCTCCTCATATTGATCAGGGTTAGGTATAAGTCGCAACACTCCATCATTACCCTGACGATATAATCTCCCTGAGATTAACTTGAATGGTCGCCATAGGTCCACATTAGGACCCGCTAGTTGTATCTGCCCACTTGTCAAAATTTCTAAGATGGATTCAGACCATCTAGGAGCTGTCTCTACAAGGAAAAGTGTTGAATCTAACATATCATCATCCACACCCACAAGAGCTTCGCCTGAGGTGATTCGAGACAAATGATCTGCTCGAAGATGAGTTGTTCCTTTTCAAACTGCCACTTCAAAATCAAACTCAAGAAGGATGATAAACCACCTCACAATCCTTCTAGTTGCACAAGGCTTATTGACCAAATATAGCAATGCTTGATGGTCCACAAAAAATATGAACCACCTCACAATCCTTCCAGTTGCACAAGGCTTATTGACCAAATATAGCAATGCTTGATGGTCCACAAAAAATATGAATTTGTTTGCCAAAAGGTAATGGCAAAACTTTTTCACTGCATATATCATGGACAATCCTTCTCTTTCTGTTGTGGTATAATTCTTCTCAGCATTGTTCAACTGTCGACTAGCATATGAGATTGGGAAATCCTTATTATGTTCTCCCGATTGAGCCAAAATACATCCAATTGCAAAGTTTGAAGCATCAATATGGACATGAAAGATTTGGTTCCAATCTGGTGCCCGTAAGATGGGTGCAGTCACTAATGCTTGCTTCAACTTTTCAAAGGATTCCTCACACTCATCAGTCCAATTAAACTTTACAAGAAGAGCATATAATGGTCTGGCTAGGACAGCGTACATGTAGATGAATCTATGGTAATAGCCACAATGTCCCATGAATGTTTGTACCCCTTTAGGGTTGATAGGCCGAGGTAATGATATAATGACATCAATTTTATCCATATCTGTTGAAATCCCATTGGGAGAAACAATATGGCCCAGGATTTCCTTGTCTTACCATGAATTTGCACTTGTCAGGATTCAAGCATATACGATAAAGCTGACACTTTTGAAACACAAGTCTGAGGTGTTCTATATGATCATCACGCTCTTGTGAGTGAACACATAAATCATCCATGAAGATCTCAAGAAATTGCCTAAGGTACTCCTTGAATACATGACTCATTAACCGCTGAAAGGTTGCTGGTGCATTTGTTAGACCAAATGGCATAACACGATAGGCAAAGATGCCATCTTCAGTAGCAAAGGCTGTCTTGTGTTGATCCTTTGGATCAATTGACACTTGATTGTAACCGGAGAATCCATCCAAGAAACTATATGCCTTTTTCCCTGCAACTCGTTCGAGAACATGATCCGTGTGATTGGAAGTGGGTAATGATCACGCACAGTAACTGCATTTACCTTCTTGAGGTTTACACATACTCGAAGTTTTTTAAGAGCTTGTTTATTTCTTCCTTTATCTTCTGTGCAAAATTCTCATTGTAAGTATAAGGACGTTGCTTGGAAGGCTTTGCATCCTCTCGCAATGGAATTGTATGCTGACATATGCTTGGATCAACTCCTTTGAGGTCTTTATAACTCCAAGCAAAAACATCGCGATACTCCTTTATTGTTTGAATTAATAACTTCTCCTCATCTAAGGACAAGTCTGTGGCAATCCACACATAGCGAGGCTCTTCTCCTGGCTTAGCGATATCAATCTTTTTTGCATCTTCTGGACCATCATATGAAACCCTTGGCATGCTTGGTTTTTGTCGCATGGGCTGTTCAAGAACAATCTTCCGATCTTGAACAGTGTACTGTGTGAAGTTGGGGGGAACATTGAGACCTTATTCTTGTCCACTTGAGTCTTCACTCATTGAAGACCATGCGGTTTTGAGCTCTCCTTTGCCATCTTGCATCGGATTTTTTTGTTCAACCGTTGTCTTTGCACTTCCGACACTCTCTTTTGAATCGGTTTTAGACTTGAGTTTTGGTTTTTGTTTCTTTGATTTTTTACAATTTTTGCTAACAATTTTTAGCTTTTCTCCTGCCTGGAATCCATCTGATCATTTTACTTGGTCTTTGATACTATCTTGTGCTTGGACATAGTATAAATATTCGTTCTTTCCTGAGAAGTGAGGTGGTGGTCGAGAGTGTTCACTCTTAGACTCCTCCTTTTCTTTTTGTAGTCTCTCACGTTGTTCCCGCTCATCTTGTTTACTGATTCTCTTATGGCTCTTACAGCATTTACGTTTAGGTCGGCTTCGAGGGATCTCTACTTGAACCTCCCTTCCTCTCAAGAGTAGGCGTGTCTTTCCTAACTCTTCCTCAGGGATCATCTCATCATTAGCAAAATCAGAGTCCCATCCATCTTCCTTATCAGCATCATTAGCAGATTCGAGTGTTAAATCCTCCACTGAGACTTCCTCGACATGCAGTGCTGTTGTGGATGCATTCCTATAGTACAAATCATCTAGAAGGTCATGTGGTTGTACCATTCGTATAGGAATAATGTCATATCCATCTGAGTCACAAGATTGAATTGGCTTAGGTAAAGCACATGTCGATAATGTTGCAAGGACATGACTCCATTCTAGTGGATCAATTAAATGCTCAGGGAAGGGTTGTGGAATGTATGCCTCATCTGATACACTTCGATTACCCTTAAGTCTCTCAGTGTTGAAATCCTTACATGAGGCTCCACACATCCAACCGCAGATCTTCCCGCCTGTCTGACAATGTAACTCTTGAGCCCTCAGATGAAGCAGAATCAAACTCATCTATCGGAGACCTTGTTACATCACGATAGGAGTGATTCCTTAGGTTGACCCTTGTGATGACAGAATCATGTCGGAGGTACAAATAATTGTATCCCCAATCTTGAATCATTTGAAATTGTCGCATGAATGGTCTACCCAATATCACTTCATAGTTTGGATGTTTTCCAAAATCCACTACTGCAAAGGTGTGCTCATATTCAATCCCACATGTGGTGACCAATATGTTCTCAAGCAACCCAAGGGGATGTTCTAAACTTCCATCTGTTAGCTGCAAACGCATCCTGGTACTCCTAATAGCTGGTTTGCCCCACTTTTCCCAAATGGACCTTGTCACAATGCCCACTCCTACACCACTATCAAGTATTGCAGTTGAAGATACTTTTCGCACTTCTAATGGGAGGGTAGCATTTCCTTGATCGTCCTCACAAAATTTTCCTACTTTGTTGATAGGAACTGGCATAACATGCTTTGTCTCAGGGTGTATAGTACACTCATGGTGACCCTTTTGTAGCAATACCTGCTCTGACAAACATGTGGCAATATCATTCCACAACTCAGGTCGAAGCTTTATCAAATCAAGCAAAGGTAAGGTACAAGCCACTGGTGCTGACAAAATAGCTTGCACGATACCCATATCCATCTCCTTTGTCAACCTTTAATGCATGGAGGGTATCCTCAAGGTTTGAGAACAGTTCTCATATTCTCCCAAATATGATGGTAAGGTTTTCATTGTATGCTTACTTCTAGGAGAAACAATTGTTTGAACTTCCTCCTGGATGCTTGGGCATCTAAAGTTGTTTTCCGTGCCCCTGGTAAAATCCACCTCAGAGAATGGAGGTGAACTAATAGAGGTCATGTTCTCATTAACTTTCTCATGAACTGCTGCCCACATCTCATTTGCCATGTCCTCGTTAGCATCAATAACTTCATCATTGCATGGGAAGACAAGGCTAGGTGGTGACAGAATACCTTCTTTCAATGGGGTGTCAATTGGTGCAGACCTCTCGCTATGAGCTTGTGAGATGAGCTCACTTCTCATTTCCCGACTTGATGAAACTTCTGGTATGGTTTCTAATGTTGGCTTAAGAGAGGTTGGTCCCCGAGGAATAGGTGGTGGTGGTCCCTCAAGTATTGACTGAGCTTCTGTAATGAGTTGCTGATGTACAACTAGATTGATCTTCTCCTCACGAGGGTTTGGGTATTCTTGAAGCTTCTTGGGTAGCTCAGATAAAGCTGCAATGCAACTTCTATGAGCATCAATGATGGCATCTAGAGTCTCATTCACCTTATCCACAAAAATCGAACCCCCAGAACTATCCTCGGTCGTACTAACCTCATCTTGTTTAGCACTAGGCCCAGGTTGAGGTTGATGCTCCTCATGCACTTCTTGGGATGTAAAAGTTTGATCCCTCATGTTTTGTTTAGAGGCTTCTTGAGAACTAGTGGATGCACTTTTAGTTCGCTTGTTTCGGTTCTTTTTCCTCCTAGTGGTCTTTTTTCTATTGGAACGTAGGGTCTTGTCCACTAGATTTGCCTTTGCATCCCTAGTTCGAGGTGTCTCATCAGTCTGTATTTCGGCATTTCATGTCTGTGATCTAGTCATGACTCTAAGGGGCACGACATCCTCATTCTCAGATGAAGGTGGTGATGGAACTGCCCCTACAAGGTTGAGTGAGACCTTTGGTTGAGAAGTGCCTTCCTCATGTGGTTTCAGCAAACAATCCTTTGGGAAGTGTTCTACACAACAACCTAGACAATATCTTTCAATGGGTGAAAACTGTGGTACTGTTGTATTGGATCGAGCTGTTTGCCTTGAGCGATGTGGACAATCACGAGCCCAACGGGGTTCTCCGCACTCATAACAGGGACCCATTAGTTTGGCTTCTACTTTCCTTTGCTGCCATTGACCTAAGGGGCCTGGAGTGCTAGGTTGGTAGCCGCCTAGCAACATCAAAGAATTTTGTTTCCCTGGTTGAGCCTCCAGGTTGAGCCTCCAGTGCTTGGCTTGGGTATGCGGGACTTTCAAAGAGATTTTCCTTGGATGAATATGATGCATATTCCTCCTCCACATAGCCTGGGTTTACCAAGTCTCTACACATATTTGAATTGTCGTAGTCAACAACCCTCACAGGAGCAGTCCCAGGAGCAGGAGGTTGAGCACCAAGAACAGGTCGTGCTTGCTCTTGTGCCATCGGTGGCTTACGTTCAAAATTAGTATACTGTTGATACATTTGTGGAGCCACTCCACTCCTTGGCTGCTCACATTCCTGTCTCATTCTTGCAATGCGAGTACATTCCTATGTGGTGTGGGTAAAGTTCCAAGCACAGGCCTGGCACCACTTCTTTGTGGGTTGGTTTGTGACTAGAGGAGAAACGGTATTACATTCTTCAGTTTTATGGTTACCGCCACATGCTCCACAAAGATGAGGACCTGTAGGTAGTACACTCCTCATTCGCTGCTGCTGTTGTTGTGGCTGCATGGGTAGGCGATAGGTTTGTCCCAATCTCCTTAGTACTAGGTTAGCTATCTGGTCTGGATTTACTAGCACGCTAGACCCTGAACTTTGGTCATCACCCCACTGATCTCTAGGTTTCACCTCAGGGCTAGAACCATCTTGGAATTTGAAGTTATCGGTGAAATCCATAGCATCATGGCAACACTCATTGAAATTTGTATGCTTCTTTGCATAGAGATGTGTATGCAGTGTTGAATTTTTGAGTCCTTTTAAGAAGAGAGAAATTAATCGACTTTGGGCAGGCTTCGCATCTTCTGGGCAACGATTAATGTACTGCTTCATTCTATTTACACAATCTCTAACACTCTCAGTCTCGCCTTGCTTGAAAGAGTAGATGTTTGCTACTGTGTCATGTTGAATCCCCATCAAGGAAAAAGTAGCAATGAATCTCTCTTCCAGAACTCGTAAAGAAGATTTGTCTGAAGCCTCTAGTGCTTGAAACCAAGCAAGGGCCTTTCCCTCAAGAGTGAGCCCAAATCCTTCAACTTGAGTATGCTTGTCAGCCACTTGCTCAGCTCGAACTGCTTGCCTAAATGGTGCTACATGGTCGTATGGATCTCCCGACCCTTCATACTTCTTTACCAGTTTCTGAAGAGTTGATGGCCTTACTTGTCTTGAATACTCGTCATAGGGCCTACGGCTTCTCACTCTCAGTGGGAATTGTTCCTCTCTTTGGTAAGATGGTCCACATGCATCCCAAATTGGTGTGGGTTCCCTATTACTAGCCTCACCAAACCCCTCCAAAGATCTTGTCACCCGCATTTCAGGAGGTGCATTTATGGGAGGCCGAGTTGGCTCACCTACCCTCTGATTGTCATAGTGAGAAAGATGTTATTGTGGTGTGACCTGTGGTCGCACTTTTGGTGTAGGACAATATCTTGGTGCCAGAGTTGGGCTACTAGCAGTGGTCCACTTAGATGTTGAGGGTCCCTCTCTAGTGAACTCTCATAGGGGAGGAGCAACAGTTTCTCCAAGAAAGGCTGTCTCTCCTAGTTTGGCTGTATTTGTTGAGAACACTTCCATGAATAATGGTTGTCCTTTCCACGTGAGCTCCCGAATCTCCTTCCAATCTAAGGTTCGGTATTCATTGGCCCATTTATCAATTATTCGGTTCATGTGTCCTGCAAGCTTCTCAACCACCACCACAAGTGCTAGAGGAAGATCTAGCTCTGGCATTCTAGTTGTGGCATAATATCCCTCTAAAGAGTCCTTATAGACCTCTTGAAGTGGGTCATCCTGTAAGACCTTTGTCACTGGAATTTGTTGTACAAACTCCCATTGGTTCTCAGCCCCCTGATCCATTTTGCTCTTGCCTTTCCTATCCCTTTCCAAATTTAGATCTACAAGAAGTAAATCATCTATGGATGGCTTTGAGGACTGGGCATTGGAGGGTCCTCGCATGTCCGGCTCAATGAGCCAGTCATCTCTAGACTCCCTTGCTTTGGAAAGCTTTGATAAGTCTAAGAACTCGGTTTTAGAGAGCTCCCCTAATTTGTCTACATTCTCTGGATGGTAGGTGACTTCGTAGTGAACACCATCTCCACCCATGTACATGTTACCCTGGTCTTGGAAAGCTTTGATAAGTCTAAGAACTCGATTTTAGAGAGCTCCCCTAATTTGTCTAAATTCTCTGGATGGTAGGTGACTTCGTAGTAGCGAACACCATCTCCACCCATGTACATGTTACCCTGGTCATTGACTAGAGGTGCTCTATCAAGTTCGGAGAAAATGTCTACTATCTTAACAAGATACCGTTGTTGTGGATCCCTAAAGATCTCAGCTCCTTGAGCATTCGTGTAGACATATTGGAGTCTCACATTGAGTGTTAACCCCATGGTGTCGGCTTCAAATGGATTAAAAGATCTTGTGGGTGTCCTATTTGGGGCTAAGGGATGACTTTTTGACGGCCCTAGATTGTCCATGGACAATGAGCTAGTTGTTCTGGAGGAAAGGGTGTCGGATTGGGATTTGGAAAAGGTTTCAGCAATATCTACCAAATTTCCTACTGATTGGGTCCCACTTTCCTGCGTAGGTACTCTAGAAGGTGCCTTAGGCCCTATGGCAGAATCTATAAGACGTCCCGACCGCAAGTGCATAAGGTCAAAATTTTTTTGGTTTTTTATGTGTTTTTTTTTCTTTTTTGTTTTGTTTTTGTTTCTTTTTTTTTGTTTTTTTTTAAAGAAAAAAAAAGAGAGAAAAGCGAAAAAAGAAAAAAAGAAAAAAAAGAAAAAAAAAGAGAGAAAAAAACAAGAAAACAATTATTGTGTTCGTATTTTGAGTCCATTTTTCATTTCTTAATTTTCTGTAAAATTTTGCATAAGTAAAGTAACTTGCATTTTTTTTTTTGCATTTCTGTAATTGTGTGCATAATTAGTATTTTTTTAGCGTAATTCATATTTTTGTGTAATTAGTACGAAATTTATTAGTATAAAAAAGAAAAAAAAAAGAAGAAAAGAGAAGGAAAGAAAAGAAAAGAAATTTAAAAAAAAACTATAAATTATGTATTTTTTAGGAATCCAAATTTTTTGCATATTCTATAACTTTTTATTTCTTAAATTTTTGTAAATTTTTTTGCATAATTAGTGAAACTTGCATTGTTTTAAAATTTTTGTAATTTTGTGCATAATTAGTATTTCTTTAGCGTAATTCATATTTTTGTGTAATTAGAAAAAAAGAAAAAAAATTAAAAAAATTAAATCATTTTCAAAAAAAGGAAAAATTCAAAAAAAAAAGATAGGTATACACATATTCATTTTAGTTGCATTTAGTGGTTAGGTAGGGTAAAAAATATAGTCCGTTTGATGGAGAGTGTGAGATCCATGTTCCCACCGTGCAACAGATTCGGGGTACTAGCAGCGGAAGTAGCACTTCATGCGCGGGGCAGGGACCCACACTCGGGGCCTCGTCCACGGATATCCGGACAAGAGACTAATCCGTTGGTTTTTCAAAAACCGAACCCGAAAAAAAACTTCTCTTACCCGGAAAGCATGGGCGATTCCACCAGGATAACTCTTTACTCTAATGTAGTCAAGATCATTACTGATCAAACTGATCCGACTGCACCTCTAACGGTACTTGGTCAGATCAAGGAAGAAACTTGCACTTGGATCATTGGGATCAACGCTTTTTTCCCCATCAAGAGGCACAGCCGTTGATTCTTATCCATAGAACAATTTACTATCCGGGATTTATTTCATCTATCGTAATAATAGAATTTAAATCTCGATTTACGGATCCATCAGTCCAGCCTAACCCCATCCGATCCCATGGGTTAGCCAACCGCCCAACCACTGTAGTGATGGGATCCAATTTGGAATTTGGTTAGGTTTTGTTCCCGGGAAGACTCTCCTCGCCCGGAAGGCACAAGCGATTCCTCCAATTGGGAAAAATCTTCTATAACGGGTAAATTACTAATCTGACCAAACCTGAAGTCACATGGTCAGATCAAGAAGAGACTTGCACTTGGTCCATGGAATCACCGCTTTTTTCCTCATTTACGAGACACAGCCGATGATCCCCTCCCATAGAACAAGGTCTTCTTAGGATTTAAAACTAAATAATGTAACTAATCGTATCTAGTTGTTTCTCACGAGTCCTCCGATGATACAACCACTCGACCACTAAATTGGTGGGATTCCTTTATAAAGATTTGGTTGGGTTTTCATCCGAGTACCAAGGAAAAGAGTTCCTAGGTCCCCTAGCCGGCAATTCATGCAAAAAATCAAGGTAGGCATACCACATACACACCCAATATGAAATTGCCATTTATAATAGATGTGACTGGTTTTAAAAACAATCCTTTCAATAGAAATCATAATATTTTTTATCATCATTTTCTAAAATTTTGAGTCCATTATATTACAAAAATGTATCCTTTGAACTCTCCATTGAAGACCAGCTGGCCAACCAATGAGATCCAGTATCAAAGTTTGGTTCTCAAAAATCTTTCCTTTTTGTCCATCCAAAATCTTCCTCGACATACGCATGGGTGTCCTAGCGACCATGAGCCCGTGTATCGCCTGGTCAAAACCCTCTAGGATCCTCCTAAGGTGTCCTAGCAATTCACTCAAGGACCGTTTGGTCGGTCCTCTCACCCATCGTATCGGAAGTGTACCATTTTAACCGTACCGAGGCTGGTCAAGATCTCGGTAGGCTTCACCGTGAGCAACGTCCCTTTACGACTCCCCGCCAGCTGTTCCAACGAGCCTTCTCTTAGAAAAACATAAGCCAAATGCTTCCTCTAGCATTCTGGCTTAAAACAGTTCTTTGAATGAAAAAATAGAGGTTCCAATACAAGTAAAATTCTAGTTTGAGATTGGTTCCAAAAACCCTTTTTCCATAATTCCCATCTCATAAATCCTGGATCTCTCATGAGGGTAATCCACCCATCATTTTGTCCATTTGTCCAACTAATTGGAATTGGTCACGACGTTTTTGTCTGATTTAGATTGAGAGGAGGACAATTAGGTTTACTGTCCATTCCTCACGTAGTCTAACCAAATTCATTCGTTTTAGTTCTACAAGGATTCCCTTCAGATAAACATCTAGTTTTGGGTAAATATCCATTTAGTGATCTTACCAAATTAAAATATCCAAAGATATTCTTTATACCACATAATTTCTTGACCTTAATTCATTAGATAGAATTATGGTGGAATTTCATCTTTTGACATACTAAGATTTAATTCAAATCCCATCTTTTCTTAAATATCATAAAAAATCTTCTTTTAACTAAAATATCAATACCTATTTTTTTGAATAAACTTGAAATCCTTCTTTTTCTCATTTCAATGAGTGCAATCCAATTATCGTGGGAATTCCTCTTTTACCATAAATTAAATCTACTTAAAAATCTTCTTAAAAAATACATAAAAATATCCATTAAGCTAAAACTTTCACTTTTCTCATTTAAACATTTGAATTCCAATATGGTGGGAATTCCTCTTTCATCATTTAATCTTATCTATATACAAAAAGAAAAATTTAACTAGATTTTCTCTTAAAATTTAAATAAAAATCTTCTTTACACTAGGAGTTACACTTTTCTCATTTAAATATTTGGATTCCAATATAGCGGGAATTCCTCTTTTATCATTTAAACTTATCTATACAAAAAGATAAATTTAACTAAAATCCTTCTTTAATTTAAAAAAATATATACATTATTTTAGCATCACAATTTTTCTCTTACTTCATTGGAATACATGGATTTCCATTGTCATGGGGATTACTCTTTTAACATAAAAATGGATTACTAGAATTTTCTCTTTTTTTCAACTAACTATTTATGCATAAACATAAAAATTAAAATTTCCATGATTATAATGAGAATCATTCAATCAATCTAGGATGATTAATCCTAGAATATGGTAGGAAGTCCTCTTTTCATATTATGAATGAAAATGATTTATGTGTTAATTTTCTTTAAAAAAAATTTACCATAGCTCGGTTGTTGCTATTACTGATAATTCTCAGTAATTTGAAAGCATAAAGTTTTGTTATATCCCTATGATTAGAACAACCATTAATTGGATCAATATCCAGTTATGGACTTGATTGTTAATTTTTCCATAAATTAAATAGCATAAAAGCATTAAAAAGCCACCTATTTGGCCTCTTATTTGACAAGCATAGAAATTACTTTTAGATTAGAGAATTGCTTCATGAGAAGCTTCATTTGAATATAGAATAGGTCATAGGAACGACCATTCTTTGGGGGAGAGAGAGAAATGCTTTAAAAACAACATTATAATTTAAGAATAAATGGAAATTTATGTGTTTTGTCACTACAATTCTTTAAAGAACTTCAATTGTATTCAAAAGCCATTCAATTGAATGCTTCTCAAGCTTGAGAGGGGTTGAGAAGAGAAACATTTGGAGATTTAAGAAAAGACAATAATCCACACTTTACCTCATAAATTACTTGATTCATTGATCACAGTAGAGGCCCCCAACCAATCAATTTATTTGGTATGTTGTTGGAGTCTCCAAGGAAGATTGAAGAGAGAGAGAAGCTCCAATCTCTTCAATTTGTAGAGGGTTTTTAGAGGATAATAGAAAATAAGCTTAACTTAGAGTAATACCGACATAGTTTAGTTCACCGATGAGAATACAAAGGAATGAGTGTCTATTTATAGGTGAGGGAGGCCACTAACTAAGTCTAACTAAGTTCTAGAATTTTCCAATTTCAGTTTGGCTGAATTTGGACAAGTTTTGGCCCAGTTTGGCTCCCTTTTTGATTTGGTTTGATCTAGGAGAGAGGAGAGATAAAAATATCCTATTATTTTTGAGTTTAAAACTCATCCACACATGTGAAATAGGTGCCCCCTTGAAGGGCCCCCTTCTCCTTACCAATGTGTCAAAAATGAATGAGATTACTCCAAAATATCTATTTTTTTAATTAATACTTCATAATTTTTAACTAATAAATCTAGGTCTTAGTCAACTCTTCATCTTATGTGGGCATTTACTCATTTTTGGGTATTTTATTTTATTCTTGGGATTTATCTTATCCCAACACTTGGATTAATTTTATTGGTCCATAAGTACCTTAATTCACAATTTTCAGAAAATCTTGACCCTTAGGCTAAGGTCTTCTAAATCAATTTTAATTCATTCCAATTGCACCTTGGAAAATCTATTTTGATTTTCTATTTCAAGGAAGCATTTTTTTGATATTTGTAGAATTTATTTATCTAAAAATATCCCAATATTGATTTACCTCTCTCTAGAAATTCTTATCTCACTAGGCAAAGCAAGGAAAAATAATATTCTCTTGTATTCAAAAACATAGAATGATTACAAGGGATTGAAGTAGAGGCTTAATCAATATTCAGCCTGAGGAGGAATCTTACAATGTACGAGATTATGTAATGAGAAATCGTTTTTTGTAATGTAATGTCTTCAACTGTTCTATTCTCACTCAAGTAATGTCTTGGAAAATAGTACATTGTCTTGTTTTTTGAACGTACTGCCTCGAACAAAAGGCTCTTGATTAATTATTTGAATTCCAATATGGTGGGAATTCCTCTTTCATCATAAAAATTTATCTATGCAAAAAAGATAAATTTAACTAAAATCTTTCTTTAATTTGTACATAAAATATAACTTATATTAGTATTCCGGTTTTTTTTCCTTAATTATTTGGAATACGTGGATTTGCATTATCATGGGGATTACTCTTTTAACATAAAAATAAATTACTAGAATTCCTCTTTTTCTTAATTTATTAATTAAGCATAAATATAAAAATTAATTTCTCCATGATTTCAATGAGAATCATTCATTTAATCTAGGATTATAATTCCTAGAATATGGTAGGAAGTCCTCTTTTCATATTATAAATGAAAATGTTTTATGTGTTTATTTTACAAAAGATTTGCCATAGCTCCGCTACTATTATTGATAATTCTCAATTTGATTGAAAGAATGAAGTTTAATATTATTGATATAATTAGAATGACCACTAATTGGATCATTATCCAGTTATGTATTGATTCATAATTTCTCTACTATGAAATAAATATCATAAAAGCATTAAAAAGCCGTTATTTTGGCCTCCAGTTAGACAAGCATAGAAAATACTTTTGGATTAGAGAAATTCTTCATGAGAAACTTCATTTGGATTGAGAATAGGTCATAGAATTGACCTTTCTTTTGGGGGAAGAGAGAGAAATGCTTAAAAACCATTAAAATTAAGCATAAATGGAAATTTATGTATTTCTTTATTACAATTCATAAAATAACTTCAATAGTAATCAAAAGCCATTCAAATTAAAGCTTCTCAAGCTTGAGAGGGGTTGAGAAGAGAGGCATTTGGAGTTTTAATAAGAAAAAGATAATAATCCACACTTTACCTTCTAATTTACTTGATTCTTTGATCATAGAAGAGGCCCCCAACCAATTAATTGGTTTGGTATGTTGTAGGAGTCACCAAGCAAGATTGAAGAGAGAGAGAAGCTCCAATCTCTTCAATTTTGTAGAGGTTTTTAGAGGATAATAGAAAATGTCATCATTTTAGCATAATACTGGCATAGTATAGTTCTCATATTTTTTACAAAGGACTAAGGATCTATTTATAGGTGAGGGAGGCCTCTAACCAAGTCCAACTAATTTTTAGAATTTTCTAGGTTCAGTTTGGTTATATTTAGACAAGATTTGGACCTAGTTTGGTTCCATTTTGATTTGGTTTGATCCAAGAGAGAGGAGAGAGAAAAATATCAAAATATTTTTTAGTTTAAAACTCCACCACACATGTGAAATAGGCACCTCCTTGAAGGGCCCCCTTTTCCTCTACACATGTGTAAAAAATGAATCATTATACCCAAAATATCTCATTTTTTAGTAATACTCATAGTTTTTTACTAATAAACCTTGTACTCAGTCAACTCTTCATCTTATGTGGGGCATTTACTCATTTTTGGATATTTTTCTTTTATAAATTGGATTTATCTCCTCCCCACACTTGGATTGATCCTATTGGCCCATAGGAATCTTAATTGGACCATAATCCAAAAATTTCTAAAAATCTAGACCCTTAGGCTAAGGTCCTTTATACCCATTTCTAATTAATTCCAATTGCACATTGGAAAGTTTTTTTTGAATTTCTGTTTTAGGGGAAACCATTTTAGACACTAGGAGGATTTCTATATCAAAAAATATCTCAATTTTGGACTACCTCCCTCTAGACATTTTCTCTTTCTAGGTCAAAACAAGATAAAACAAAATCTTTCTTTTATTTCAGAGGGGGAAATAATTACAATATCAGAAGGAGAGGTTCTAACATTTGTACACCGCAAAAGCTGGGGGGGAAGGAGGAATCTTACATTGTATTTCTTAGAGAAATAAAAACTAAGACAAATATTCTTCATTTTCTTATTGGATGTTTAAAACATTGATAGAATGTTCTCATTTTTTCCTACAAAGCATGCTATTGTGTGTGGGATGATTCTTGTTGTTGGGGCGGTGAGGCTTGTCATTGAGGGGGTGCTTGCTCTTTGGGACGCTCTTGGGTTGGTTGCTCTTTGGGACGCTCTTGGGGTAGTTGCTCTTACGAACGCTCTTGGGGTAGTTGCTCTTACGAACGCTCTTGGGGTGGTTACTCTTCTAGAACTAAAGCCTATTGTCATTTTGCGAGGTTGAAGCTTCCAAATTGACGTCTTCAGATTCATCAGATTTTTGAAGCTCGACAACAAACCTATCAACTTGTGTTCGGGGGTACTACCGTGGCGGTGGTCTTGGTCGTGGCCGTGGTGTAGTTAAATACTTAAAACAATTCCCAATAAATTAAGTTAAGCTCTATGCAATGTGCTATTTTCAACTTGTGTTCGGGGGTACTACCGTGGTGGCGGTGGTCTTGGTCGTGGCCGTGGTGTAGTTAAATACTTAAAACAATTCCCAATAAATTAAGTTAAGCTCTATGCAATGTGCTATTTTCATGTAAAAATTGGGATGATCATTGGACTTGGGATGCAAAAGTACTAAGCATTGTATGTGTGACATATATTGTAGTAAAGAAAGTTGGAAAATGCAAATGCCAAAACTTGTGTGCAATGAAACAAACGCTAAAATAAATTGGATTTTTGATTAGGGGGTGCCATTTGAATACCCACAATGTGTATGATGTTTCCCAAACATCATGCCACTCAATTCCAAACATAACCACAAGAGATTGGACCTTTAAGTTGTGAAGATAACTATTTTCAAGCTACCTTGAGGGCACCCAATTGTCGAAAGTGGTGCCCCTTATCTTTCAACCACCCAGAAGTGGATTGAGAGATACAAGGATGCAATTAAAAGATGAAAGTATAAGAAAAGAGATTTCAGAGAGGAGAAAATAGACACTTTCCATTCCTGCTCCTCTTAGAATCTCTACAAAATGTGATCAATATAGAATGGCTTCGTATGGCAATATCAATAGAGCAACAAAACATGGAGAGATGATCACAAGAGAAGATCATGAGTGTGCACAAAGATGTGACCCTCAAGTAAGTATATTCTACATCTATGTCGTCTCAGTCTTCGATTGTTATATACCTTGTTTAATGCACTACACTGAATATCATGCTTTTGTTTAATGTTAGTACAAACTATATAATGCAATATGGTCAAAGGGAAGGCTCTTTTGCATGAAGCGTGTGCATTCAAAAAGAAACATATTTTACTATGGTGTGATGATGGTAACTTTTGAGAAAGAAAGTCTAGCTAGTAGACACGATACCAATGTTATAGAGGACAATCTTGAGTATTGTGGAACTATACAAGATGTTCTTGAGGTTGGGTTTAGAGCATTTAGTCTATTGATCTCTTAAATTGATGTCAAATGGTTCAAGGTGATATGGGTGTAAGTAGGTTCACTGTAAGATTCCTCCCCAGCCTTTGAAGATGTCCAGCATCTTCCCCTGTAATCAAATCCCTCTTCAGAAATATAAAAGATCTTGTTTCTACCAGTTTTGGCCTAGAGAGAGAAAATCTTCTAGAGAGTGATAATTCAATTTTTAAATATTTTTGGATAGAAAAATATCTCATCTTATTAAAATAAGTTCCCCTGAAACAGAAGTTCAAAAATATTTTTAGAAGGTGCATTAGAAATTAAGTATAATCTATTCAAGAGGCATTATCTTGGGGGTCAAGATTTTTTTAAAATTTTAAAATAAGGTTCCTATATATGGACCAATAAGATTCATCAAAATGTAGGGAGGAGATAAATAGAAGAATAAAAGGAAAATCCCCCAAAAATGAGTAAATACTCACATAAGATGAAGTGTTGACTACTAAGGACAAGGTTAATAGTTAAAAAAGAGAGATATTTAGGTGAAATGATGCATTTTTGACACCTGAGAATGGGGGAATTCCCCTCATGAAGGAGGAGCCTATTTCACATGCTTGAATGAGTTTTAAACTCCCAAACAATGAGATATTTTTATCTCTTCTCTCTCCTGTTTCAACTAGATCCAAAAAGTGGACTAAACTGACCCAAAAATGGTCAAAAATTGACCAAACTGATCTGGAAAATTCTAGAATCAGTTGGATTGGTTAGAAGCTCACTTTTTCCTATAAATAGAAGCCTTCCCCTTTGTTGAAACTTAATAGTGTTTTGCACTGTTACCCTACTTGTCCCAAGTGCCAAAAACTGTGAATTTTACTCATAATTCATTAGTTTTTGACCTTCCCTCTTCTAAAGATTGGTGGCCACTCTTGTTTCCAAAAAAAAGTAGAACCCTCAAACCATCAAGCCAAAGGAAAGCTCTCAAAATCCTTTGTAAGTTGGAGATTCTTCTCTTTTCTAGTCATTTTATGGTTTTTTATGGGTTTTTTATGATTTTTGTCTTCTCTAAATTAATTTCTTAAAAAATTGACCTCATGTTGCATTTTCGTTTATCTTGAGAAAACGATGAGCTTCAAAAAAATATTAAGTATCATCCACACTTCCTTTCTTTTTTTGACTACTTGAGGATTGCTTGAGACATTTGTTATTATTGGCATAGCTCTTTCCAAAAATCCCACCTTGCGTTTTAAAAAAAAAAATCATGATTACTCAAAAATCTTATTGCCTTTGATACTCCCATTGAAACATCTCCAAGAACATCATCTGTTATCTTAGAAAGATTTTCGTGTTTCGTGAGAGGTGCACTTGACCACCATGGAAACCCATGCTCGATAGCAATTTTCAACATTTATCTATGCAGTCATTTGAATTTTTTGTATGCTTCAATCGGGATTGGAATCCATTCTCTCCTCCTTACACGGCCGCCCCATCTTTTGCTTTGGCACATCCATGAAGGTTCTACTTGGGAAAAGATAAGCATACTTAGAAAGAGGTTTTCGAATTTATTTTTTGAGGATAAAAACTCTTCTTAAGGGGGGAGTAATGTCATCCCAATATAATTATTGGGATCCTACAGAGCTCGACTGTCCCGAGAGACAAGGCACGTGTGGGGTTTACGCTAGGCAAAAGATCGATTACAAACTCTAATGTGACCAGGCACTAATAAGAGTGGACGAGCACATGCGAAGAGAATTTTTGCTATTAAAATAGTTTGAGTCTTGATATAGGAACTAGGTATTCTTTTGGTGTGGTTGGGAGGTGAAACGGCACTCTGTTGGGTCGTGTAGTTAAGGAAGCCTTGAAATAATCAGCTTCGTCTCTTGATTTTGTGTTTATGATTGGTGAACACCTAGAATTCTATGAAGTTTTCTCCTGTAAAATGACTTGAAGAGCTCTTTTAATACATTTGTCCTTGTTGTTCTGCCTCCATATCACATACTTTGAAAGAATGATTTATCCAGCTTGGTAGTGTGATTTCTCCATGCCTTTAGTACTCCATGTTGAAAGTGGCCCCTGGTTCTCAACATATTATGGCCCCTATATATAAAGTATATGTTGCATGAGCAATGGTAGTATTTTAGTTTTCTAATATACATCACTAAGTTGTTTCACAAGTGTAAACTAAACAATAGGTTGAAGACCTTACCAAGCAGTATTTTTCCCCATAAGACAAATTTAGGAATTTTGGGAATTATTCGAGTCCCATTTCTTATAGGATTGGTTGGAAACTCGGTATTTTTGTGTAGTTTGAGCCAACATCTATTTGTTGGTGCACTCTTTGTGCCATTAGATTATATCTTGACACAACTATTTGGCGTATTTGTTTGTAGTTGTATAGATACATACGTCAATGCAACAATATTGGAAGGACAAGGGAAACATGACACTAAACTTAATTGAGATTATACAACACCTGTTAAATACTATCTCCACTTTGAGACATTGAAGTAAAAACATGGGCTTTATTTAATTTGCCAAAAGAATTCTAAATATCACTTAAAAAGAACCTTAGAAGTGAGAGATCTCTAAGGGGTGTGGTGTTAGAAACAACAAAACAAAAAGTACATCTCAATGACAGTACAATGTGCTAAGTTTACGATTGATCCACAGATAAAAACCCATCTTAGACACTATATCAAGATTATAAATTATGATATCTATGCTCAAATTTTAGGGACATTGAAGTAAAAACATGGGATAATAATGCCAAAGAACACTTGGAAAAGGAACCTTAGAATTGAGGGATCTCCAAAGAGTGTGGTGTTTAAAAACACCAGAAGCAATCAAATTTCAATGAGATTGTTACATTCAAGTTTACATCTTGAGTAAAGCACCATTGAGTTCAAGTATCAATACTCTTCTTTGTTTCCTTATTGTATCTGGGGGTGGTGGAACTCTTTTGCTTCTAGGTACATGAGTCACCAATGATTGGTGCCACCTCAATAGTAATTTTTCTGTACACTTGAAATCAAAGCTATATGCTTCAACATATCCTGTTGAAAACAAAATGTATGGTTAATGGACATTCAAAATTTTAAATAAATATATTATGTGCCAACAACAACATAAATTCATCCATGATATGGATGGTCTTAAACCTGCATAGACAAATGCTCCAGTATCTCAGAAGTTCAACCAAAAAAATAAAAGAGCGAGTATATTGTCAATGCTAAATTTCATCAAATTTATTGAATATGATGTATAAAAGATTTTCACTGTTGAGATAATTGAGTCTATCCAAATTAAATTATAATATTCATAGCCTTACACCTTGACAAGGCAATATCTTCAATAAAAAACAAACACATCCTCATTGCAATCTTCATTGCAATTGAATTGCATTTATATTGACAAAAGACATAATCAAATGATAGTAAGTTTGGAGGCATTTGATTGCTTGATACAATAGTGTAAAGATTTGGCTCGTACAATCCAAAAATTAATACCATCTAGGCACATTGTTTTGGCCAAAGCCTAAGTCTATCTTATGGGCTTTTAGTACAAAATGGCTCCAAACATTCTGCACCCAACAAGTCTTGATATTTGTGCAGATCCCATACTTCAAACTGCACGTTTAGACCTCAAAAATGGTTTCCTTCGACCTACAGCAACAACTAGTATGAGTTAGGTTGGAATCTGATTATATAGTCACTCAATGTTTAATGAAACCAGACATTATCCTACCCATAAGCTCAAGTAAGCCTTTTGTAGCCTTGATATGTATGCTTTTGCTGCAACTTCGCTTATGAGATGACCACGATCATATCCCAAGCGAGTAGCATAAGCAATAGCGTGTTGATCACTCAAAATCCTTCTTTTGTAACACACTTTTAACAAGCTTAGCTGGTCTTTGGATAGTAATGATACTCTAGCTTTGGATGCCAACATTGCTAGATCCTTGCTTATGGATTCTACTTCTCTTTTTTTCCAGGCTCTAGATTAACTTTCAGGGAAGAGATAGTTGTCTTTTGGATTAACACATCCCTTGAAAGGGCTATCATCAATAAGCAATGTATTCTTCTTATTGCAAATATCTTGGCACTGATTCCAAACCTTCAGTAAAGGTTAAACATAGCCTCAACAATAGGCTTATCTTGGCACTGATTCCAAACCTTGAGTAAAGGTTTAAACATAGCCTCAACAATAGGCTTATCTGGCCTATACACTTTTCGAAGATTATGGATATAACATTCTTCTTGTCCCCACACCATAAAGAAATGATATTTCTTATGTGCATACTATTGAAGAGTATTTACATAGGCACAAACATTCTTGTGTAGCATGGCGGACCAAATATTGGTTGCAAAAGTCTCTTGAAGCTCTTCATTAACCTTGAAGATGTTTGCAAAGCTGAATCATCGATGTGATCTACCTCCACCATGTTGTCTTCATTATTTCTAGCATTTGAATCATGAGAGTTGATCTCTCTAGTAGGGCTTTCATGATGATGTTCTAGTTGAGCAATGTTATCTTCATCTTTCCCTTCTTTGTATATATCTGCAAGATTAAAATAAAATGCTATTACTTTTAGGATTTAAATAATACACCAAGGATAATACTAATCATTTTTATATCTACACATATACTTTGTATCCAAACTTAGATTACTCAACATTGAGTGATGTACCATAATGAATTAGGAACCATATTACATGCCAAGACTTTCACATAAGGGTCAAACTTGAGTTTGAGCCTCACTTACAAGGGCAAAGTAAAGATCGCTCAAATTGAGATTGTGCCTTGTGTTAGAAGACATCCCCAAGGTTGGACATAAGTGGAGGTACGGCTCAAACTTAATTTTGAGCCTCACCGCTATACTAGGATATGGAGTAAGTGTAATTTCTTAATAATAAGTGTGCATCATCATTTGTATTAGGCTCAAACTTAATTTTGAGCCTCTTATGTAAGATCCCTGTTCCCACCGAGCAACGGATTCGGGTACTAGTAGCGAAAGTAGCCCTTCTCGCGTGGGACAGGGGTCCCGCGCGGGACAGGGGTCCCACACTCGGGGCCTCGCCCACCACACAGATATCCAGACAAGAGACTAATCCGTCAATTTATCCAAAACCGAACCTGGAAAAACTTCCTTTACCCGGAAAGCACGGACGATTCCACCAGGATAATTTTTTTACTATAACGTAGTCAAGATCATTTCTGATCAAGCTGATCCAATTGCATCTTCAAGTACTTGATGAGATCAAGGAAGAAACTTGCACTTGGATCATTGGGATCAATGCTTTTTTCCCCATTCAAGAGGCACAGCCGCTGATTCCTATCCATAGAATAATTACTGTTTGGGATTTACTTTATCTATCGTAATAACAAAAGTTGAGTCTCGATTTACGGATCCATCAGTCCAGCCTAACCCCATCCAGTCCCATGGGTTAGCCAACCGCCCAACCACTGTAGTGATGGGATCCAATTAAGAATTTGGTTAGGTTTTGTCCCGGGTACCAAGGAAAAGAGTTCCAAGGCCCCCTAGTCGGAAGTTCATGCAAAAATAAAACTAGTCACACCACTTACACACCCAATATGAAATTGCCTTTTCACAGATTCAACCAGTTTTAAAACAATCCTTTAAAAAAACCATAGTATCACTGATCACCATCTTCCAATTTATCCGGTTCATTCTTAATTTTCCCATCATTCCTTTATCAGAGTATCTATGGCATCATTTGCAACTAGGACGCTCACCACCTGTCCACTCAGGGGCCGTTTCCTAGTTCCTAGCCCATAATACTCAGCAATATAATCACTTATCAAGATGGACTCTCGTTGAAGATCAGCAAGATCAACCAACAGATCCATATAAAGAGCCATGGACTCATCCGTTTGAGGACCAGCAAGGTCAGTCAACCAGATCCATGCCCGGTTTCAGAAAACAACTCTTACTCCTTGTTCCAATATCTTCCTCAACGCACGCGTGGGTATCCTAGGCGACCCAGAGCCCGAGCACCGTATGGTCAGCACCCTCTAGGATCCTTCTCGCAGCAGGTGACCTAGCGTTTCACTCATAGGCCGCTTCCTTGGCCCCTCATCCACCGTACCGAAAGCTCACCATTTTAATCGAACCGAGGCTGGTCAAGACCTCGGTCGACCTTGCTACGCGAGATGTCCTCCATTGACTCTCCGTCAGCAGTTGCAACTTTATCATCATGACCTTAATCACAAGACGGTCAAAATGCTTCCCCAGCACTCTTGACATAAAACAGTCATTTACAAATAGCATTTACAAACAGTTTACAATTACAGTTTCTATATTAACTCTCATTTTTTCACATTATCCCCCATCAACCCACATTACTTATTCCACATTCCATTTATATGTGTACTCATCCAATCACATCATTTTCCATCTCCTCACTTCAGATTCCTTCACATCACATATCATATATTCACATCCATACATATATCCACATCTACATCCACATTCACATCCATACATCCACCTCTATATGCATACATTCATATCTACATGCATACATCCATAACTCCATGCATACATCCTCATCCACATTCACCTTCATATCCATGCATCCACATCTACATCCATACATCTATTTTCACATTCACCCCCATACATCCACATCTACATGCATACATCCATCTCCACATTCACATCCACATCTATACATCTACATCTACATGCATACTTCCACATCTCCATTCACATCCACATCTATACATCTACATCTACATGCATCCATCCACATCTCCATTTACATCCACATCTATACATCTACTTCTACATGCATACATCCACATCTCCAATCACATCCACACTTATACATCTATATCTACATGCATACATCCACATCTCCATGCATACATCCACATCCACATTCACACTCACATCCATACATCTACGTCTACATGCATACATCCATGTCTACATGCATACATCCACCTCCACATTCACATCCACATCTATACATCTACATCTACATGCATACATCCATATCTCCATTCACATCCACATCTCCAATCACATCCACATCTATACATCTACATCTACATGCATACATCCACATCTTCATTCACATCCACATCTATACATCTACATCTACATGCATACATCCACATCTCCAATCACATCCACATCTATACATCTACATCTACATGCATACATCCACATCTCCATGCATACATCCACATCCACATTCACACTCACATCCATATATCTACATCTACATGCAAACATCCACATCTCCATGCATAATAAAATTCTTTTAATTAATCTAGGATGATAGTTCCTAGAATATGGTAGGAAATCCTCTTTTCATGCTTTGAATGAAATTATTTTATGTGTATATTTTTATAAAATTTTGCCATAGCTCCGCTAGTATAACTAATAAATCTCAATTATTTTGAAAGATAGGTTATCTTTAAGGGAATGATTAGAATGATCCCTAATTGGATCATTAACCCTTAATGGATTAAATAAAAAATAATCATAAACTAAAAGCATAGATTAAAAAAAAACTATTAATTTATTTTCAAGCATAGATTAATCTTGGATTAAGAAAAAGCTTTATGAAAAGCTTCATTTGGATTGAGAATGGGTCATGAGTATGACCATTTCTTAAGTGAGAGAGAGAAAAAACCATTAGAATTAAACATAAATAAAAATTTATGTAATTCTTTACTATCATTAGTTAATTAACTTCAATAGCATTTCAAAAACCATACCAATTAAGCTTCTCAAGCTTCAGAGGGGTTGAGAAGAGATAAAACATTGAGAAATTATAGAAAAGAGCAAAATTCACTATACTTACCTTACAAATTGCTTGATTCTTTGTTCACGGTAGAGGCCCCCAACCAATCAATTGGTTTAGTATGTTGATGGAGCCACCAATGGTTTAGTATGTTGATGGAGCCACCAATGGGGATTGAAGAAAGAGAGAAGTGTCAAAAACTAGTGAATTATTAAAGAATTCACAGTTCTTGGCTTAGGTGGACTAGAGTAACAAAGCATAAGACACTATATTTTTTTCAACAAGAGGAGGCTTCTATTTATAGGAAAAATTGAGCTCCTAACCAAACAAACTGATTCTAGAATTTTCCAAGTCAGTTTGGTTGAATTTGGACTAGATTTGGACCTAGTTTGGTTACTTTTTGATTCGGTTTGGTTCCATTTTGATTTGGTTTGGTTCAAGAGAGATGAGAGATAAAAATATCACATTATTTTTGAGTTTAAAACTCATTCAAGCATGTGAAATATGCACCTCCTTTAAAAAACTCCCCTTCCTTACATATGTGTCAAAATGGAATGATTATACCCAAAATATCTCATATTTTTAATATTGATCATAGTTTTTTACTAATAAACCTTGTACATTTTCAACTCTTCATCTTATGTGAAATATGCACCTCCTTTAAAGAACTCCCCTTCCTTACATATGTGTCAAAATGGAATCATTATACCCAAAATATCTCATATTTTTAATATTGCTCATAGTTTTTTACTAATAAACCTTGTACATTTTCAACTCTTCATCTTATGTGAGCATTTACTCATTTTTGGATACCCAAAATATCTCATATTTTTAATATTGATCATAGTTTTTTACTAATAAACCTTGTACATTTTCAACTCTTCATAGTTTTTTACTAATAAACCTTGTACATTTTCAACTCTTCATCTTATGTGAGCATTTACTCATTTTTGGGTATCTTCTTTTACAAATTGGATTTATCTCCTCCCTACACATGGATTGATTCTATTGGCCCATAGGAACCTTAATTAGACCATAATCCAAAAATTTCTGAAAATCTAGACCCTTAGACTAAGGTCCTTTATACCCATTTCCAATTAATTCCAATTGCACATTGGAAAATTCTTTTTGAATTTCTATTTTAGGGAAACTTATTTTAATAAGATGAGTTATTTTTCTATCCAAAAATATTCATAATCTGAATATTCTCTCTCTAAAATAATTTTCTCTCTCTCGGCTAAAACAGTTAGAAACAAGGTCTTTATATTTCTGAAGAGGGATTGATTACATGGAAAGATACTAGACATCAAAAAGGGGTTGGGGGAGGAATCTTACATTTTACCCCACTTAAAAAAATGCGAGATGTCCTCATCTCGCAAACTGGGATAATTTCGCAAGATGCACGAATATGAGACTTAGAGAAAAATTTTAATCAAGATTAACCACCAAGAAAAGTTTTAAAGAGAGCAAGATTCAAAATAAGAACAAGATTTAAACTTTATTCATTCTTGGAACTTTTACAGTAAAGATAGAAGTTTTCTTTACACTTCCATAAGCCCGTCCATCATATGGTCACAAAAGCAGCACTCACAAGCTGGTTATTGCGGCACCTATCTCAGTGGTATGAGGTGATCTAACAAAAGGACCTCTAAGAGGCAAGCCAAAAACGGGGTAAAGGCATATCTTCTCATGAGGAAGAAAAACATGCCAGTAAGAAGACCCGCTCAGAAGACCCAAGATGCCTTGATCTCATGACGCGATAGTATTGGGGACCCAAACCTAAGGCTTCAATAACCATGGCCAAGCGGACATTGTTACGAAAGTGCTGCTGACCCCAGGGTGTTACCCTAGTTATGTCTTGATAGGTCCGCCATTTGGTCTGCGCTACAGAAGTTCCCAAGTGAGGGAAAAGTGAGCGCTCATACTGTTCTATAAAATTTTTCTTCACAGACTCTCTTGCGTCTTGAAGGTGAGAAATCATCACGGATAAAACTAATTCCTGTTGCCAAGCTATGAAGGAGATTAAGAAGAAGGGAGATCGATGGAAGTAAGATTACTGTGAGCGACAGGTAAAAGTTATGACTTATATAAAGGAAGGAGCTAGCGTAACTTAGACACCCCGGCCTTAAGGCTCGAACTTGAGTTTGAGCCTTTGCTCTCCATGCTAGTGCACCCCGGGCCTTAAGCCTCGAACTTCAGATTGAGCCTTTGTTCCCCATTCTAGTGTACCCCGGCCTTAAGGCTCGACCTAGATTGAGTCTTTGTTCTCCATGTTAGTGCACCCCGGCCTTAAGGCTCGAACTTGAGTTTGAGCCTTTGCTCTCCATGCTAGTGCACCTCGGCCTTAATGCTCGAACTTCAGATTGAGCCTTCATTCTCCATGCTAGTGCACCCCGGCCTTAACTCTCGATCTTGAGTTTGAGCCTTAGCTCTCCATATGCTAGTGCACCCCGGCCTTAAGGCTCGAACTTGAGTTTGAGTCTTTGCTCTCCATGCTAGTGCACCCCGGTCTTAAGGCTCGAAATTGAGTTTGAGCCTTTGCTGTCCATGCTAGTGTACCCCGGCCTTAAGGCTCGAACTTCAGATTGAGCCTTCATTCTCCATGCTAGTGTACCCTGACCTTAAGGCTCGAACTTGAGTTGGAGCCTTTGCTCTCGATGCTAGTGTACACCATTAAGGCTCAAACTTCAGATTGAATCTCCCCTACATGGAACTTATGTGTTAAGGCTCATTCTCCATGCTTAACTTTATATGTGTAACGTCCCTCCCAAGCCATGTATGTATGTGTCTCTTTTAATATAGATTTCAATAAGAAAAGAGAGTGTAATTAGAAAGAGTGAGACAATAAGGCTAGAAACATTAGAAAAGTGTTAGAATAAAAATATTAGCTCCAAAAATCCTAAAAGAAATAAGAACATAAGAATAGTTCTATTAAGAGATAAGTATTCTCAAAAATAGAATTTTGATTTTAGGTGATAAGAGGTCATATTTAGAGTACTTTTACACATTTAGAGTCCATGCATACTAAAAATGTGGAAAAACAACGCGTTTCTAAAGATGGTGCGTTTTCGGCTATATACAGACGTTTTTGCCTATTCTGCCCGCGTTGGCTTGTAGACCACATGCCTTCCCGTTCTTTTGACTGGTTACATGACTATATTCTGAGTTTTTATCAGAGAGTTATGGCCGAAACAGTTTGCTGTTTCTGTCAGGGTCTCTACATAGAGAAAACTGTGAGAAGACAGCAAGTAGTCTCAAGGTAATCCTAGAGTTTGAGATGCATATATCCCTTCATTCTTATCTAATATCTCAGAAAAGAAGCTTAGATTTCTATAGTCTTTTGGAGGAAGAGACCAAAACTCCATAGCTTTTCTTTTAGAGAAAGAATAGTATGCCATAGCCCTGTAAGAGAAGGCTATTTTGCCATAGATCTTAGAAAGAGAGAAGAGTCACAGTATGAGTAAGAGGAGATAAAGCTTGGAGATGATTGGATGATTTCAATCATAAGACAAGGTATTAGAAGACTCTATTCTCATATGTCAAGTTCTAAAGCTCTTGTTAACAAGCAAAGGCAACGATAAACGACAAATTTCTATAAGGTATACACATATTTTGTTTTTCAATTATATATCATTCTTAGGGGTTGAGGTATGGCCCCGGCTTCTCTATTTATTGTTACAAGTGATCTATTTGATTGATTTACCATTTAAAGTTTGTATTCTTTTAAACAACAGCATATGCCTTAATAAAGAATGTCTTATCGCAATCTCAAGTTGAAATGCTAAAATCTGTGTGAGAAAAGGATTGTTTTCTTAAGAAAGTAACATGGATTGTAGTCCTATGGTTTAGTGAGTAAATGGATTGTTATCTTGGTTAAATTAAGGTACAGGTACAACTCTCCCTGCCTTGACGCTGCCCCGTTCTTGTGCTTGTATAGCCGGACGGCGGAGACGTTAGTAAGGCCCGGAGTTGGCCCATGGTATCCCTCATACCATTGGGAGAATGAGGTTTGCCGATTGAGGCAAGTGATTGTGATGATGCTGCCTAGTTCTGAGGGCCCAGGCTAGTGCGGTAAATTAGCCCACCCTAGTGCGCAGACATCCCTCTGAGGGGCGGGAGGATCGAGCGATGGAGCCTGAGAGGGCGACAGGCCGGCTTGAGTCCTCGCCAGCGGCCGACGATGAGGTGTATGGTCCCGTAGGGTTTTGCCCAGCATGTGGAGGCTGGAAGGCCGAATTCTAGATCATCGGCGGTATAAAGGAAAAGAATAAGAGAGCCAGTTTGGCTTGTATGAAATTGATTCATGTTTAAACTTTGTTTTTATAAATCTTATCTTTGGCATTATTGTATTGTGGAAAAAGGCAAGGGCTGTTTAAATAAACCTTGTGAAAGGGCCTTAATTAAGGAACATGCTTGTTTATGTCAAACAGTGTGGTAGGATTAATTAGAAAACAAATTGACGCGTGAGTAGGGTGGAAAGTGGGAGGATGGAATGCCCCGACGGCACCATCCTACGGACGGGTGGACCCGATTAGTCGGGTAGCTTTCCAACATATTAAGTGAAAGCCCTACGTTAGATAAATAGGTTCTCGAGCAATTCTATTCTAGAAGACTAGGCCAACGGCCGTGCCTCGCATAGATGAGGAAAAAAGCGTTGTCTCTAGGAATCAAGACTAGTAGTTACCCAATTTATGATCAATTGCCCTATGGGTGATTTGATTTTAGAAGACCACGCTCCCCCTGCGGGATAGAGCTAGGTCTTACCTATGAATCGTATCCTTGAATCTCTGTATGGTCAAGGTGTCGATGAGTAGGAAATTTTCTCTAAGATAAGACTTAGCGGACTATCTTAAGCGTTTTCCCCATTTGTGGAAGGGGGGAACCTTACAAGTGGTATCAGAGCCGATCTTAGTTCCTAGGATTTGTTTTTCAAAGGTTAACTATCAAGGGATTAAAACAAGTGATTGTTTATCATATGAGGATGAATCAATCATCTCTACTGGCCATAGAAGTGATTTGAATATCCTCACATGTTGAGACAATCATCCTATGAAATTGTGCTTGTATCTTGGGGGTGCACACGCAAGATATTTGTACAATAAATTTGAGAAATAAGGTTGGGGAGAAAATCTTTTGTGAGGAAAAACATAGGGTGATCAAATTAAGAAACTAGTGAGAGACTGAATGACTAGAAGGATAGACCGAAACTAGTGAGAGACTGAATGACTAGAAGGATAGACCGAAACTTGTTTAGAGAAATTTTTAGGATATATCTCAACTTGCATATTATAAATTATTAAGATTATAACTCCATTAAGGTTTGATTAGTTGACATGTGAATGCCATCCATTGGATGCTTTACACTAGGATGATCATCCAAGATCTAGAACCCATCTGAGACAACATGAATCTCGGATGTGTAATTCCCAAAGGATCACGCTCTTAGATGTGTTAATCCCTAGATACTAGGTGTGTAATTTTCAGAAAACTAATCATCTCACATATGTCAATCCTGATAATCTTTGGATGTGTCAATCCCAAGGCACCAGATGTGTAATTCTCAAGAAAATGAAGATCTTAGATATATTAATCCTGACTGCCTTCAAATGTGGTGCTATGACAAGTATTTGATAGTTTTGAACTTTTAATGGATACAATGAAAGAAGCAAGCTCACCTTTACTCGCATCTAAAAATCATAAGAAATGCCAAATTAGTTGGAAGCATTGTTGTCAATCTAACCATTGGAGCTAGAAAGTTACAAGCATTGTTGTTAATCTAACCACTGGAGCTAAAATCAGTTATATGAGATGCCATGAAAGTATACGTTCGTGAAAGGTTTTGTCCTCCAGGATTTTGAGAGGATAAAATGAATGAATTTTTGGAGCTAACCCAAGAAAGGAAGACCCTAAAAGAATACCACCAAACTTTTGTTAAACTTCTCCGATTTGCTCCAGAGATGGATGAGGTAACTCTTCTCCATCGATTCATTTAGAAGCTTAATCTACCTTTGAATAACCTCATCAAGAATGTGAAAACATCCTCTATTTCAGAAGCCATAATTATAGCCAGAGACTATGATAAAGTTTTTTTGTATAGAAAGTGTTGAGAAGGACATGAGTCCTTTCATGTTAATCAAGAAGAGGTCTCCTAATTCAAGAGAAACGTCAAGCCCACCCCTGGCTACAAGGAATCATGAGCTAGAGCAAAAATTAGGTCAAGAAATAGGGATAGCAGGGTTAGAGATAACCGAATTCAACAAGTATTTCTATGAGTAAATAGAAGAGAATTGGTGCAAGATTCATGTGAAGTAATGCGCATTTTGAATAGAGGTTATGAAATTGCTATCATAGGTTAGATTACGTAAAGAATTGATTCCCTTATATTTTTCTACCATGATAAATTATTAAGTACCATATTACATGAGGGTATAGAATAAGGAATTCAAAGGTTCATAGCATTTGAGAGGTATATGGATGCATGAACTTAGGATAATAAGGCCAATTAACTTTAGAATAATAAAGACCTTTTAGAGGCACAACAAAACGAGCCAAACACATGAAATAAAAGACTCTTTAAGAACAATGTTTAGATAAAAGAAGATTTTTACCTAGTGGTGGGGACACCAATTTGAAAGAGAGAGGAGGATTAACTTAGATACTACCCTAGCTCGCGAGATGAGGACATCTCGAATCTTTTAAGTGGGGGAGATTGTAACGTCCCTCCCAAGCCATGTATGTATGTGTCTCTTTTAATATAGATTTCAATAAGAAAAGAGAGTGTAATTAGAAAGAGTGAGACAATAAGGCTAGAAACATTAGAAAAGTGTTAGAATAAAAATATTAGCTCCAAAAATCCTAAAAGAAATAAGAACATAAGAATAGTTCTATTAAGAGATAAGTATTCCCAAAAATAGAATTTTAATTTTAGGTGATAAGAGGTCATATTTAGAGTACTTTTACACATTTAGAGTCCATGCATACTAAAAATGTGGAAAAACAACGCGTTTCTAAAGATGGTGCGTTTTCGGCTATATACAGACGTTTTTGCCTATTCTGCCCGCGTTGGCTTGTAGACCACATGCCTTCCCGTTCTTTTGACTGGTTACATGACTATATTCTGAGTTTTTATCAGAGAGTTATGGCCGAAACAGTTTGCTGTTTCTGTCAGGGTCTCTACATAGAGAAAACTGTGAGAAGACAGCAAGTAGTCTCAAGGTAATCCTAGAGTTTGAGATGCATATATCCCTTCATTCTTATCTAATATCTCAGAAAAGAAGCTTAGATTTCTATAGTCTTTTGGAGGAAGAGACCAAAACTCCATAGCTTTTCTTTTAGAGAAAGAATAGTATGCCATAGCCCTGTAAGAGAAGGCTATTTTGCCATAGATCTTAGAAAGAGAGAAGAGTCACAGTATGAGTAAGAGGAGATAAAGCTTGGAGATGATTGGATGATTTCAATCATAAGACAAGGTATTAGAAGACTCTATTCTCATATGTCAAGTTCTAAAGCTCTTGTTAACAAGCAAAGGCAACGATAAACGACAAATTTCTATAAGGTATACACATATTTTGTTTTTCAATTATATATCATTCTTAGGGGTTGAGGTATGGCCCCGGCTTCTCTATTTATTGTTACAAGTGATCTATTTGATTGATTTACCATTTAAAGTTTGTATTCTTTTAAACAACAGCATATGCCTTAATAAAGAATGTCTTATCGCAATCTCAAGTTGAAATGCTAAAATCTGTGTGAGAAAAGGATTGTTTTCTTAAGAAAGTAACATGGATTGTAGTCCTATGGTTTAGTGAGTAAATGGATTGTTATCTTGGTTAAATTAAGGTACAGGTACAACTCTCCCTGCCTTGACGCTGCCCCGTTCTTGTGCTTGTATAGCCGGACGGCGGAGACGTTAGTAAGGCCCGGAGTTGGCCCATGGTATCCCTCATACCATTGGGAGAATGAGGTTTGCCGATTGAGGCAAGTGATTGTGATGATGCTGCCTAGTTCTGAGGGCCCAGGCTAGTGCGGTAAATTAGCCCACCCTAGTGCGCAGACATCCCTCTGAGGGGCGGGAGGATCGAGCGATGGAGCCTGAGAGGGCGACAGGCCGGCTTGAGTCCTCGCCAGCGGCCGACGATGAGGTGTATGGTCCCGTAGGGTTTTGCCCAGCATGTGGAGGCTGGAAGGCCGAATTCTAGATCATCGGCGGTATAAAGGAAAAGAATAAGAGAGCCAGTTTGGCTTGTATGAAATTGATTCATGTTTAAACTTTGTTTTTATAAATCTTATCTTTGGCATTATTGTATTGTGGAAAAAGGCAAGGGCTGTTTAAATAAACCTTGTGAAAGGGCCTTAATTAAGGAACATGCTTGTTTATGTCAAACAGTGTGGTAGGATTAATTAGAAAACAAATTGACGCGTGAGTAGGGTGGAAAGTGGGAGGATGGAATGCCCCGACGGCACCATCCTACGGACGGGTGGACCCGATTAGTCGGGTAGCTTTCCAACATATTAAGTGAAAGCCCTACGTTAGATAAATAGGTTCTCGAGCAATTCTATTCTAGAAGACTAGGCCAACGGCCGTGCCTCGCATAGATGAGGAAAAAAGCGTTGTCTCTAGGAATCAAGACTAGTAGTTACCCAATTTATGATCAATTGCCCTATGGGTGATTTGATTTTAGAAGACCACGCTCCCCCTGCGGGATAGAGCTAGGTCTTACCTATGAATCGTATCCTTGAATCTCTGTATGGTCAAGGTGTCGATGAGTAGGAAATTTTCTCTAAGATAAGACTTAGCGGACTATCTTAAGCGTTTTCCCCATTTGTGGAAGGGGGGAACCTTACAATATGGAACTTGGCTCTAAGGCTCCAACTTGAGTTGGAGCCTTCCCTATCTATGCTAGCGTATCCCTAGCATATGAGTGCACAACTTGGATCTAGGCTCCAGCTTAAGTTCGAGCCTCTCCTACATAAAACTTGGCCTAAAGGCTTGAACTTGAGCTTGAGCCTTGTCTCTATATGCTGGTGTACCTCTGTCATATGAGTGCACAACTTGGATCTATGGTCTAGCTTAAGTTCGGATTTTCCCTATATGGAACTTGGCCTTAAGGCTCCAATATACTAGTGTACCCCTAGTATATGAGTGCACAACTTGTATCTAGACTCTAGCTTAAGTTCAAGCCTCCCATACATGGAACTTCGCCTTAAGGCTCAAACTTGAGTTTGAGCTTTGCCTCTCTATGCTAGCGTACCCCTAGCATATGAATGCACAACTTAGATCTAGGCTCCAGCTTAAGTCGAGCTTCTATATGGATTAAGTAAATGCAAGTGAGGCCCCCGCTATTCAAGAAAACTAAGTGAAGCATCAATAATTGTAGCATGCATTAAGTTTCTTAAGTTTGATAGGTTTTGATTTGATATGTAGCATTTAAATCCATTTTTTTCTAAGGTTTTGAAACTTTTTTGGTGCTTCATAGGAATGGAAGCTAGCAGAGCACCCGCTACCTCGCAACCACATGGTGCACCAATCTTTACTCTGGATACTCTCGAAACAACAACTCAGGGGTGGATAATGTGGAGGACCTGGTGAAAGCAGTGAGGCATGCAAAGAAGGCTTTGGATTCATGAAAAAAGTCCATACTTGAAAAGGAGACAACAACCATTCAAGTTAGGAAAATTGTGGAGAAAAAAGGCAGGGCCATAGTGAACAGTGCACTTGAAGCATCTAGAAATGCTGGTGCAACTTCTTCAAAACATAAAAAGGAGGGTGACAAAACAAAAGTCCTTGATGTAAGCACAATAGCAGCTGAAGACATGGCAGGCTCTCAGGTGCAAGAAGAGGAGCAAGCACTTACAAAGAAGAGAAAGGCAAAGCACTCTCCCATGCTCATAGCCCATCAAGCTCTCAACCAAAGAAAGGTAGAAAAGTGCATTGATAGTGCTTATGAATGTACAACGAATGGTGATCATTCAAAGGAGCTTATCAACTACTAATATTAACATAGGTCTTGTTCAAAGTGTGAATTTGTTGAAATAATTATTAGTCTTTTGATTAATACATTAGCTTTTTTGGATTCACTTTTAACATTTTTCTATTAAAGAATATTTCTATTCTACTTATCCTTTATTTCATGCCAACATCTGGTACAAATGATGAGCACACTTACTATTAAGAAATTACTCCATATCCTAGTGTAGCAGCGAGGCTCAAACTTAAGATGTAAGATTCCTCCCCCAACCCCTTTTTGATGTTTAGTATCTTTCCCTGTAATCAATCCCTCTTCAGAAATATAAAGATCTTGTTTCTAACTGTTTTAGCCTAGAGAGAGAAAATTATTCTAGAGAGATAATATTCAGATTATGAATATTTTTGGATAGAAAAATAACTCATCTTATTAAAATAAGTTTCCCTGAAACAAAAATTCAAAAAGAATTTTCCAATGTGCAATTGGAATTAATTGGAAATGGGTATAAAGGACCTTAGTCTAAGGGTCTAGATTTTCAGAAATTTTTGGATTATGGTCCAATTAAGGTTCCTATGGGCCAATAGCATCAATCCATGTGTAGGGAGGAGATAAATCCAATTTGTAAAAGAAGATACCCAAAAATGAGTAAATGCTCACATAAGATGAAGAGTTGAAAATGTACCAGGTTTATTAGTAAAAAACTATGAGCAATATTAAAAATATGAGATATTTTGGGTATCCAAAAATGAGTAAATGCTCACATAAGATGAAGAGTTGAAAATGTACAAGGTTTATTAGTGAAAAACTATGAGCAATATTAAAAATATGAGATATTTTGGGTATAATGATTCCATTTTGACACATATGTAAGGAAGGGGAGTTCTTTAAAGGAGGTGCATATTTCACATAAGATGAAGAGTTGAAAATGTACAAGGTTTATTAGTAAAAAACTATGAGCAATATTAAAAATATGAGATATTTTGGGTATAATCATTCCATTTTGACACATATGTAAGGAAGGGGAGTTTTTTAAAGGAGGTGCATATTTCACATGCTTGAATGAGTTTTAAACTCAAAAATAATGTGATATTTTTATCTCTCATCTCTCTTGAACCAAACCAAATCAAAATGGAACCAAACCGAATCAAAAAGTAACTAAACTAGGTCCAAATCTAGTCCAAATTCAACCAAACTGACTTGAAAAATTCTAGAATCAGTTTGTTTGGTTAGGAGCTCAATTTTTCCTATAAATAGAAGCCTCCCCTTGTTGAAAAAAATATAGTGTCTTATGCTTTGTTACTCTACTCCACCTAAGCCAAGAACTGTGAATTCTTTAATAATTCACTAGTTTTTGACACTTCTCTCTTTCTTCAATCCCCATTGGTGGCTCCATCAACATACTAAACCATTGGTGGCTCCATCAACATACTAAACCAATTGATTGGTTGGGGGCCTCTACCGTGAACAAAGAATCAAGTAATTTGTAAGGTAAGTATAGTGAATTTTGCTCTTTTCTATAATTTCTCAATGTTTTATCTCTTCTCAACCCCTCTGAAGCTTGAGAAGCTTAATTGGTATGGTTTTTGAAATGCTATTGAAGTTAATTAACTAATGATAGTAAAGAATTACATAAATTTTTATTTATGTTTAATTCTAATGGTTTTTTCTCTCTCTCACTTAAGAAATGGTCATACTCATGACCCATTCTCAATCCAAATGAAGCTTTTCATAAAGCTTTTTCTTAATCCAAGATTAATCTATGCTTGAGAATAAATTAATAGTTTTTTTTTAATCTATGCTTTTAGTTTATGATTATTTTTTATTTAATCCATTAAGGGTTAATGATCCAATTAGGGATCATTCTAATCATTCCCTTAAAGATAACCTATCTTTTAAAATAATTGAGATTTATTAGTTATAGTAGCGGAGCTATGGCAAAATTTTATAAAAATATACACATAAAATAATTTCATTCAAAGCATGAAAAGAGGATTTCCTACCATATTCTAGGAACTATCATCCTAGATTAATTAAAAGAATTTTATTATGCATGGAGATGTGGATGTTTGCATGTAGATGTAGATGTATGGATGTGACTGTGAATGTGGATGTGGATGTATGCATGGAGATGTGGATGTATGCATGTAGATGTAGATGTATGGATGTGGATGTGAATGGAGATGTGGATGTATGCATGTAGATGTAGATGTATAGATGTGGATGTGATTGAAGATGAGGATGTATGCATGTAGATGTAGATGTATAGATGTGGATGTGATTGGAGATATGGATGTATGCATGTAGATGTAGATGTATAGATGTGGATGTGAATGGAGATGTGGATGTATGCATGTAGATGTAGATGTATAGATGTGGATGTGAATGTGGAGGTGGATGTATGCATGTAGACGTGGATGTATGCATGTAGACGTAGATGTATGGATGTGAGTGTGAATGTGGATGTGGATGTATGCATGGAGATGTGGATGTATGCATGTAGATATAGATGTATAGATGTGGATGTGATTGGAGATGTGGATGTATGCCTGTAGAAGTAGATGTATAGATGTGGATGTAAATGGAGATGTGGATGGATGCATGTAGATGTAGATGTATAGATATGGATGTGAATGGAGATGTGGAAGTATGCATGTAGATGTAGATGTATAGATGTGGATGTGAATGTGGAGGTGGATATATGCATGTAGATGTAGATGTATAGATGTGGATGTGAATGTGGAGGTGGATGTATGCATGTAGATGTAGATGTATGGGGGTGAATGTGAAAATAGATGTATGGATGTAGATGTGGATGTATGGATGTGAAGGTGAATGTGGATGAGGATGTATGCATGGAGTTATGGATGTATGCATGTAGATATGAATGTATGCATATAGAGGTGGATGTATGGATGTGAATGTGGATGTAGATGTGGATATATGTATAGATGTGAATATATGATATGTGATGTGAAGGAATCTGAAGTGAGGAGATGGAAAATGATGTGATTGGATGAGTACACATATAAATGGAATGTGGAATAAGTAATGTGGGTTGATGGGGGATAATGTGGAAAAATGAGAGTTAATATAGAAACTGTAATTGTAAACTATTTGTAAATGCTGTTTGTAAATGACTGTTTTATGTCAAGAATGCTGGGGAAGCATTTTGACCGTCTTGTGATTAAGGTCGTGATGATAAAGTTGCAACTACTGACGGAGAGTCAATGGAGGACGTCTCGCGTAGCAAGGTCGACCGAGGTCTTGACCAGCCTCGGTTCGATTAAAATGGTGAGCTTCCGGTACGGTGGATGAGGGGCCAAGGAAGCGGCCTATGAGTGAAGCGCTAGGTCACCTGCGAAGGATCCTAGAGAGTGCTGTCCATACGGTGCTCGGGCTCTAGGTCGCCTAGGATACCCACGCATGCGTCGAGGAAGATATTGGAACAAGGAGTAAGAGTTGTTTTCTGAAACCGGGCATGGATCTGGTTGACTGACCTTGCTGGTCCTCAAAACGGATGAGTCCATGGCTCTTTATATGGATCTGTTGGTTGATCTTGCTGATCTTCAACGAGAGTCCATCTTGATAAGTGATTATATTGCTGAGAATTATGGGCTAGGGTGGGCGTGTCTGCGGGCGAGAGGGAGAGGGGGGGTTTGGGCGTGGCTGCGAGAGGCAGAGGGGGGGTGGGCGTGGCTGCGAGAGACGAGGGGGAGAGGGGGGGTCTGGGCGTGGCTGTGCCAGAGGGAGAGGGGGGGTCTAGGCGTGGAGATGGCATGGAGATGAGAGGGGGGGTGGGCGTGGTTGCGAGAGACGAGGGGGAGAGGGGGGGGTCTGGGCGTGACTGCGAGAGACGGGAGGGGGGCTGGCGATGGTCCGAGAGACGAGAGGGGAGGTGGGCGTGCCTACGAGAGATGAGAGGGGGCTGGCGATGGTCCGAGAGACGAGAGGGAGAGGGGGGTCTGGGCGTGGAGATGAGAGGGGGGTGGGCGTGGCTGCTCTACGAGAGACGAGAGGGGGGGTGGGCGTGGCTACGAGAGACGAGAGACGGGGCTGGCGATGGTCTGAGAGACGTGGCTGCGAGAGGCAGAGGAGGGGGCTGGCGATGGTGCGAGAGACGAGAGGGGGGGTGGTGCGAGAGACGAGAGGGGGGGTGGGTGTGGCTACGAGAGACGAGAGGGGGCTGGCAATGGTCCGAGAGACGAGAGGGAGAGGGGGGTCTGGGCGTGGAGATGGTGATGGTGATGGCATGGAGACGAGAGAGACGATGGGCGTGGCTGCGAGAGACGAGAGAGACGATGGGCGTGGCTGCGAGAGACGAGAGAGGGGGTGGGCGTGGCTACGAGAGATGAGGGGGGGGGGTGGGCGTGGCTACGAGAGATGAGAGGGGGCTGGCGATGATCCGAGAGACGGGGCTGGCGATGGTCCGAGAGACGTGGCTACGAGAGGCAGAGGAGGGGGCTGGCGATGGTGCGAGAGATGAGAGGGGGGGTGGGCGTGGCTACTAGAGGGGGTTGGCGATGGTCCGAGAGACGAGAGGACAAGGGGGGTTTGGGCATGGAGATGGCGATGGCGTGGAGACGAGAGAGACGAGATGGGGGGTGGGCATGGCTACTAGAGACGAGAGAGGGCTGGTGATGGTCCGAGAGGGAGAGGGGGGGCTGGCGATGGTCTGAATTGATAGGGGGGCTAGTGATGGCATGGATGCGAGAGGGAGGGTTGGCGATGGTCTGAATTGATAGGCATAGGCTCCGATCAATTACTTCTTGGTCTGAATTAGGCTCCGATCAATTACTTCTTGGTTTGAATTAGGCTCCGATATGGCGATGATCAATTGATACTTCTTGTCCTCTGACATTCAACGCGGGGGTGCAGGCTTTGTCATGCAGAATTTTGATTTCGATTTCATTTCCCAAGCCCAAGCCCAGGCCCAGGCCCCAGGTCCCAGGTCTTTTAATTATAGTTAGTTTCACTTTTGTCTATATACCCTTCTTCACCCACACCCCACTTGTTCTCTGGGATTATTCTAGCTTCCCCCTACTTGCTTGTGTAATAGACAAGGCTCAAACTCAAGTTTGAGCCTTGAGCTTGAGCTTGAGATTTCTTCTTCTCTTCCCTCTTTCCCCATACACCCAAATATACTTTCTAGCTTCCCTCTCTATTCCTACTTGCTTGTGTAATAGACAAGGCTCAAACTCAAGTTTGAGCCTTGAGCTTGAGCTTGAGATTTCTTCTTTTCTTTCCTCTTTCCCCATACACCCAAATATACTTTCTAGCTTCCCTCTCTATTCCTACTTGCTTGTGTAATAGACAAGGCTCAAACTCAAGTTTGAGCCTTGAGCTTGAGCTTGAGATTTCTTCTTTTCTTCCCTCTTTCCCCATACACCCAAATATACTTTCAGCTTCCTACAACTTTACTTTCAGCTTCCTAGAAGCGAACTAGCATCCGCGGGTGAGGCTCAAACTTTTGTTGGAGGAGCCTTCCCTTCTAGCTAACATATGCAAACTAATATATTATGCAAGTGAGGATGATAACTTTAATTGGAGCCTCCTAACAAACTAACATATGATGGTGAGGCTCGTGAAGCCTCCTCCTAACAAGCTAGCATTAGATGGATGGAGCCTAGCCTCCTAGCAAACTAGCATTGATAGGTGAGATTCAAACTTTGGTTAGAGCCTAAACTCATGTTGAGATTGAATTACATTTATAGTTCTGTGTACTACCGTAAAAACATCGCTTTAATCTTTCTTATTGAGATCTTGATTTTCTCAGGGATTGGAGGGTCTAAAACAAGGTGCTTCAGTGTTTCTCATTGATGGTTCTGCAAAGGAAGGCACGTGGGGTTATTCATTCCATTGATGCATCTCAAACATGTGGTTTTCAATTCATTGGTGAGACATGTGCATCAATACATGTTCAACAAAGCTTTGATGACACATTTCTCATTCCATTTGCCACAATGGATGCAAGAACAATGTCTCAAGTAGTTGGAAGCATCATCAAATGGCCATTGGTCAACCTTGTTATGGACAAAGACATTACTAATACCAAAGAGGATAATTTTGCGGAACTTCTTGTTGATCAAGAAGATCACTTTATAGATAGGGAGAGCTGAAAAGAGAAAAGTGTCATCCTCTAGGATGACAACAGATCTACAAAACTTGGCAATGGAGTAGGTATTGCTCGTCCACCCATACGAGGCTATAAATTATAGAGAACTAGGGGAGAGTAGCTTGGGTGTCATTATAGAAGGATCTTTGCATCCTAGTTCAACTTATGTTTCAAGTCTAAATTTGGTTAGTTTGCCGATCACGCAACTCACATTTGAGAATGGTGAACCATTAGTGAAGGACACATAATCTTCTTCTATTGATGAGGGTATTCAAGATCACTTCATGCAAAAAAATATTGACCGCCTAAACAATTCAAGTGATGAAAAAGAGGATGATGATGTAGAGAGCAATGATGGCGATAGTTCTGATGAGACAGACACCATGATGCCATGATCACTGACTATGATATCATTGAAGGGACAAATAAGAAAAGGAGCTATGTCCATAGGGTAAGGGTAATGAAAAATTACGATAAAACCCATGGAGCTAGCAAAAAATGTGATGTTGCAAACATTCACAACGTCGCAACCATTGATTGTTGCGAGAAGCGATGTTGTCAATTTGGAGATAGATCCAAAATCATGCAAGCTAGGGTACACTTTTGGGGACCAGAGCTATAGTACACGATACACATTTGTACGAGATTTCATGGGCATGGCCTATAGACAAGGTCAAGATGATGAGGGCTTTGAGTTCACATTTGATGGGGGAAGAAGGTTTGTAGTAAAGCATGGTATGTAATGCATGGCATTGGTAAGTCAACATTCTATAGGCTGAGAAAGAAGTTCTTGAATGGTGCATGTAATGTCAGTCATGGCAACAGTGGGATAATACGGAAGGGCATGACACATGTTGAGATGGCAAAATCAATCATACAGGGCTTCACAGATAATAATGCCGATCAAATGCCACATAGGTTAAGGACAACTATGCATGGAGCCCGCGAGACCCAACGTGTTCTACCAGCAATGTACAAACAGGTGGACATATTGCATGAAGTCAATGACACACTTGTCTCATTCGAATACCGGCCACTGTCACAACCATCATTCTCTCAAGATTGTGGAACACAGAGTTCAAGACAGTTAGTTTATCAAAAACCAGCACCTTCTCAAAATGCGACATTTGTATGGCAATCAAGGTCAAGTTGGAATCAACAAAAAATGAAGAGGAGCGTGCTAGATACATGGCACAAAGAAGGGCACACATGTTGCAGCAAACGAGTTGTAGAAATCTATACTATGCTTGGAGGAGCTCTTCCGAAATGAACCCAAATAGGTATTTGTGTATTATACATGATAAGATGGACCAGAGCAAGACTGCCATACCACAAATTAAACCAGTTCCTAAATCTCTCAATGGGGTTGAGAGGCTTCCAGTATCCTTAAGAGGAATGCTCACTCATGGTGGACATGGACAAACAGCTTATGGTAACTTTGCCTTGGGGTTATGGCCAAGTGATCCCAACTTCACAATTTTATCTCTCTCAAAATGTTTAAGAAACTTAGAAAGAGGAGAGCAACACATGTATGGTGACTTGAGCTCACAAAACTCAGATGCAGAACCACGAACAGATCTTTTTTATTGTGTTTTGTCTACTATGGCCCTGTATTAGCATATGGAAGTGCTAAAGGAGAGAAACACATATTGTAAGCAGAGCATTGAGGATGCACATGCAGAGACACATGTAGAAACAAATGTGGATATAGAGGAAAATTGTTCTTCACATATGCAGTCAGTCTTTCATATGGAAGTGCTAAAGGAGAGAAACGCATATTGCAAGCAGAGCATTGAGGATGCAGATGCAGAGACACATGAAACAAATGTGGATACAGAGGGAAATTGTTCTTCACATATGCAGTCAGTCTTTCATATGGAAGTGCTAAAGGAGAGAAACGCATATTGCAAGTAGAGCATTAAGGATACACATGCAGAGACACATGTAGAAACAAATGTGGATACAGAGGGAAATTGTTCTTCACATATGCAGTCAGTCTTTCATATGGAAGTGCTAAAGGAGAGAAACGCATATTGCAAGCAGAGCATTAAGGATGCAGATGTAGAGACACATGTAGAAACAAATGTGGATACAGAGAGAAATTGTTCTTCACATATGCAGTCAGTCTTTCGTACTAACACACATGTGCAGGATAGGGGCAATGTCAATGCCTCAAGTTTAATGCCATCAAATTCAAGGACATTTTTCAAGAGATTGCCAAGGACGTTGTTGTTGCAACTTGACAATTGTGGTTCTGAAAATAAGAATCGTTATGTATTTGCCACCCTTTAAGTATGTTAAGAAAAATGAGAAGGTTGTGGAGGGCTTAAAAAACATGCACTACAAGACAATGCTGCCATACAGGCGTTTCATACACGCGATAAATTACGAACGCGTGTATGGTCGCGCTTGTATTTGAATAGAATCGGGCGCGTGTATTTTAGCATTTAAGTTCGCGTGTATATTTGCATTTATCAACGCGTGTATAAACGCGTTTATATACACGTAGTAATACACGCATCTATACACGATAATATTCACGGGGTAATACTCGCTATTATACACGGATAAATACACGCTGCTATACACGGATTAATACACGCATGGCAGAGAAAAACTGAAGAAAAACTGAATTCCTTTACAAAATTAAAAACTATTTTCCTTAAACCATCTCATAGTACATTACAGTATACATCATTACACAATCCCACTACATGCATTTACAACAATGAAATATATTCAAAAATAAATCATGCATATGAGATGATAGAAATGTCATCAATTTAGAACATACAGTGACGGATTGGTTAGGGTTCGATCTCATCTTCAATAAGATCCATCCTTGCCAAACGATCAACATCAATATCCATTTGATCAATTGGTAAGGCTACGATTAAATTTATTCCACTATCGATATTCTGTACTCCATTGATAATGGTATCGATGTTCTGATCATCCTCATCAACATCACCATCATCCTCAATGGTAGGGTCATTCTCATGATCATGAGAAATGGCATGCTCATCCTCATTATCATGATCATCTCTTATTTCTTGATCATCGATCACAACATCTTCAATGGCATGTTCGACGTCATCTTCATTGCGGCTTGTTACATCCTCCATATGCTCCATATCAGTGAATGTATTATACATCACTTTGGAACGTGGTGCAATAGGGATGACGTACCACCATTTGATGTCATGCACCATTGGTAGATAGATAACCTACTCAAATACACACAGTACAGTAATTAATTAGCATATCAAAAGTCAAGGGGTACGCGAGCTTAGATATATATGTACATGAAACACATTAGTAAAAAAATGCATACCTGCTCACATTGTTGTGGCAATACGAGCCTATCTTTCTTTGTTTGCCAGAACTTTGTAGAGTCAATAGTTACATATCCACTTGCATGGCGTTTTATCGTTGCATCAGGCCCTTTTTCCACCACGTTCATTTGCCATTTGACATCCAAAACATACACAAAGAAGCGACGAAAGTCAAGCCTAAATATGTCTTGGATTATGCCACAATAATCATCCATTTTTCCATTAGCTCCCTCAAAGCTACTAATGACACCGCAATCTTGTGTATTTCTCTTTTCATCAATTCTTTGTGTTCGAAAATGCTTGCCTTCACACCATATAGCATTGAACATAGTGCACTGGACCAAAATAGAAGCAATATTTGTGTAAGCAATGTGAATAAATATTAAAAGCAAATCACTTACAACTAATGCAAAACATTAGTTCTATGTACCTTTGACATGCATCCTCGTGCATACTCCCATTCTTCCGCCGTGATATGCAGCCCCTCGTCGCTCTCTGCTCTCTCCATTTCCTCATGCAACCAATTAACATGGATATCATTCGGAAGTGTTGCTAGATGCTTAGGGTACGCCTTCCGAGAGCCATGTTGCCTCCGAAAGAGAGCTCTTTCTGCTTGCCTTTTTGTCTTTGCATCCTCATATCTTGTAACCCATCTGCTCATCACATCACTATTAAGGATACAAGTGAAATTGAGATCATCAATCAATGTTCTGTCAATTACGCTAACATTGTCTCGTTTACCAGTAATATGTTCCCAAATACCAGATCCCACATTCTTGAAGATGTGCATGGGATCAAGAAGATGGTTGATCTTAAGATGGGTCCAATATGGCAGCCGGAAAAAAATGGAGTACTTGCACAAGGGATTGCTCTATGTGACCTTTAATCCAATTAGAGACTACACAAAACAAGATTGAAAAAACATCACTATACCTGTTCATGCCATCTGGAGGAAGAATAGTTGTAGACTCCCAAATACGCTTCCAATATTTTGCACGAAGTGTTTGTGGAGGAATGTTACTCTTACTAGCAACATATTTAGGATGATCTGAGGGGAGAAATCGATGATGATTATCGAATATAGTCTTACACAAACCATCAGCATACTCATGTACTAACGAAGGGCCACAAACAGGACATGCATGTTTACCCGATGTTTTCAAACCTGTTAAAATATAAATAAAAGTTAGAATAATAAAGTCAAACCGTCTAATTAATATATATAGCCAATAATAATAGAGTAGGGAGGTAATTAGAATTCTTACCAGAACAATCGCTGTATCCTGGAAAGTCATGCATTGTCCACATCAACACTGCTTTTAAGTCGAAGTGTCGAGAGGAGGGAGGCCTACTAATGTCCACCACCGCAACACCTCTCCATAGTTCCTCCAACTCATCAATCAGTGGTTCAAGATAAACATCCATATGCTTGACTTTATGTTTCCCTGGAATTAGAAGGGATAACATAAGATGTCCCTTCTTGATCGCCATTGATGGTGGAAGGTTGTAATTCACCAACACAGCTGGGTGGTTGCAAGATCAGGGTGCCCAGTTTTGTCCACTTAGGCACCCTGTAAACAGTAAAAAAACAGGTATTTGTTTACCTTTAGTGGCTAATATCTCCTAGTAAATGAAGGAATTTCGTTTCAAGTTCTTTTGTTGGAACATCGTATTCAAAGTTGGAAATATAGTTGCATAATTTGATTAAGCATTAGATAGTCAAAAGTCCTCATTTTCTTAGGTACAAAGTCAATGTATACACCCTGTCCCAAATTTGAACTGATTCCATAAAATGCTAATATCTTTTACATATTAACTCATATGAGATTCCCACTTTGTACCTTAGATCTTCACATAATATGGAGCTTAACTTGATTTTTCAAGAAAATTTTAAGATATTTGTCTATTTTCTTTAAATATTTCAAGGTCTTTAAAGTGTTAAAATATACGCCACTTTTTGTACCCACAATAGCTACCACTTAAAATCCTCAATCTTGTAGATCAAAAGAGTGGGTAGATACTGAGACATTAGTAGAATGTGGTGGTTAGTAAAAATTACAAATCCAATGGTTGGATTTTTAATGATCTCTTTTTCAAAATTCTTCCAGACTATCAGAAGGCCTGCAAAAATTAATAATCTAATTAGTAAAATTACATTTTTGATGTGAATAATCTCAAACCTATAGGGACTAGTGTACTTGTAATGGTGCATCTATGAAAAAATAAATTGGATCACTCTAAGTATGGAAAGATCATTTGTTTATCATTTCATCATATTTTTGATTAATTTTGATTAATTAGACTTATTTATACTAATTTGAGTTATATTAGGTTAATTTAAGGAAAAGTGTGTTTTCTATTATTTGCTTGATCTCATTTTAAGTACCTTGCCCCCAAAAAATTTTCTCTCCAAGCATTGTCCCAGTCCAGCATAAACTGGAAAAAACTGCACACCCTGATCTTGCAACAACCCAGCTGGCCACACGCTGTATGCGGTGCTTTTGAAACCAAATGGATTCACTCCATCCATACCCAGGCCAAGTCTCAAGTTTCTGGGCTCTGTTTTAAAGCTGGGCCCCTCATCTTCAATATGCTTCCAAGCAGGAGTGTCTGCGGGAATTCTCCACATGCCATCATCCGATCGATGTGAGGAATGCCATGACATGAGCTCTGCTATGGATTTGCACTTGAACATGTGTTTGATGCGAGGAATTATAGGAAAGTGTCGCAAGACTTTACGAGGTACATCAAAACTCTTCATATCTGTTCTGTACCTTGCTTCACCACAAGTGGGACAATGTAGAGCCTCCTTATGCGTCCCACGAAAGAGAATGCAATTATTGACGCATGCATGTATTTTATCATAATCCAGTCCTCCAAGAGATGTCACATAGCGCCTCGCTATGTCTCTTGAGGTGGGTAGTCTATTTTCCTTTGGAAGCATGTTTGATAATAGCCTGCATCCAATATCATCAATTATAATTAGTCTTAAATCCTAAACCTTAAATCACTAATTCAAATTTGTAAGTTAGAATGCTTACTTCAACAATGCGTCAAGACTTGCATTGCTCCATCCATAAACTGTTTGTATATTAAGTAGTTCAAGTGAAGCACGTAAAACTAAGAATGTGCACCCTTCAAACACCGGTGTCGATGAAGCCTTATAAAGATGCTCTTGTTCCATATCATCGTCGTCCATACCTTTGGGATCATCCTTAAAAAGATTCCGCACCATATCATCAAGCACCTCCTCTTCCACAACTTCGTGGGGTGCAGGGCTATTGTCGTCCCTTTCCCACTCATCTCTGACAATAGATCCCGAAGCTCCAGCATCATCTCGTCGACGCTTTACGTGCTCTCGTCGCGCGTAGGGTACCATGTTAGGGTGTGGTATTGCATCCTGCTTCAATTTATCAAATTATATGTTACAACTCTATTAATTTAATTTGGATACCATGAGTCATTTGAATACCATCAATTTACATCTACTCACCTCTAAACCTATTTGATTCCATTCTCCATACATGGAGATGTGATTCAAGGTAATTCGACGTGCTCGTACAATGCATCCTTGACATCGATTACACATACATTTGATCCGTTGTCCCAACCACACATCGCGATTACGATGACGCATTGTCTCATCTTCCCCAGAACTGCTTGAAGAGGTTGATGACATCCTGTGTACAAATCAGAAAACACAAAATCATTATATGTTTTTAATGAAAGCACAAAAATCGTGTGTATTAACGCGGCTATTTCCTAAAAATTGCGTGTATTAACGCGGCTACTTCCTAAAAATCGCGTGTATTCACGCGGCTAATTTCTGCAAAACGCGTGTATAAATGCAGCTAAAATAACATACACGCGAATATACACGCATTTATAAACGCGAATATAAACGCGGGGGTATGTTTAAACTAAAAATAGCCCGCCTTCCCCAAATATAGATTTTGAACTAAGAAATCGACTGTGCATGCATTTTTGCCTGTTTTCGCCTCTTCCAACAGCAAGGAGGGAGCAGAGAAAGGAGCACACACACGGGAGAAGGAGGGAGCAGAGAAGGAGCAGAGAAGACTCACTTTTTTAGAGGTGAGTCACTTTGTCCTGTGCCTTGTCTCTTTTGTCAGATTTGTTTACTTTGCTCTTTGCTCTTTGGGTTTGTACTTTTGCACACGATTGGGTTACTGCATCCTGACAGGGGCGACAATGGCTGGTCCTTTTATAAGGACATTCTGTCTTTGTCGGGGGGGTCGGTCTTTTCGAGAAAATTTTTTCGCAGGTCGCGTGTAGAAGCGCGTGTAACCTGTCTGCAGAGTATGTTCACGCGGATATACACGCGTTTCTGGACGGGTGTATACACGCGTTTTTTGACCGGTGTATACACGCGTTTCTGCAGACAAAAAACTGCGACGTTTCAGATTTCATGATTTGCAGGCAACTGACTTGAATGATGATATTTGTGTTAGTCAAGAGACAGCCCATGATGTACATGAAGATGTTTGTTGCAGGTTCTTTATGGATATTCCAGGTTCTTCATCCGATCCATTTGCGTACAGTAATTGGCTGATGGAGATGCTGAATCACTTTGGGCGCCAACCTGGTCCGGTTGAGCTTACAGAGTATATGTATGCCCATCCCCCTCCTTCCCTGCCTGGTGTCTATACCCCTACCGCGAGTATCCAGGGCACTCCAGTGCCGTCTATTCCTCCGAGTCCGACGAGATGGCATGCAGCTTCTCCTCTTCCACGTCCACCGAGGAGACATACCTCGTCCCAGACACACTCACGTACACCCTCACAGCCACCATCACGTGCTCCCTCAGAGCCACCGTCACGTCAGGGCTCACAGCCACCGTCACGTAGACAATCCCCCAGTCGTGACTCCACCCGCAGCAGTAGGAAGAGTGGGAGTGGAGGATGCGGCGGGTGCTTTGGTGGGGGAGGTGGGGGAAGTGGGGGAGGTAGTAGGGCACGCGGTGAGAGAGGAGATAGAGAGAGAAGAGTTAGAGGAGACAGTTCGGAAGAGAAGGAGATGAGAGAGATAGAGAGAGTAGTCTGCTATGATGTGACGGATAGGGGCGGGATAGTGATGGATGCGAGGGGGAGGGAGGTAATGGAGTACATGCGTGGGGTAGTATCAAACTCATATAGAAATTGTTTTATTAAATTTAAAGATCAAAATAGCCGATTAGTCGGGGAGGTGATAGAGGCTGTACATAGTCGGTACCCCAATCCCCCACATGCTACATTCTCGGATGTATGGGGAAGGACGCGAATAAGGGAGATCTTAAGTAATAAAAGATCTCACCTTAAAAAACTCGTGTACGATGACCGGCTAAATGTAGCTGCGGGTGGCTATCCTGCCGAGAAACCTGCCACTGCGCACAAACGCGAGTGGAAGGAGGCAAAGAAACGAGCAGAGGGTGGCGTGAAGAGCAGGCAGCATGTGGAGGCACGACGGATCCAGATGGAGACCATTGGATCTTCGCATTTCGGATCTGGCGGCGTCGAGTCATGGGAGGCAGAGTTCGTAAGTATCCTGCCACTTTATTTGATTGTTTACTTAATTCATTGATTCTATGATTGTTTTAATCTTACAAATTGTGTTGATTATGATACAGCGAACGGGTTACGGGGAGGAAGCCCACAACCCACGATACTGCGTATGCTCGCCGGCATAGCAGACGTGACACGTGGGCCATCTTCAAAGCCGAGGGACGTATTACGGACGCGCAGTTTGAGATGGCCATGAGACCATACGGTCGACAGGTACTTGAAAATTCGTAACGAATGGTTTTGGTTTATTGAATTGCATATATATATACTTATATACTATATATTACTTGAACAGGCACAAGCTGCTGATGATCCACCGGCCACCGCTGTAGAGGGTGGACGTGAGCACTACTCCTCGGACATTCCGACCGATGTGAGCTCATCTGAGCATGGAGGGAGCACCGAGTCATCATCTGGGTCTGAGTAGTACTCAGACTTATAGCATCACATTCCATATTGAGGATGTGATTGTATATATTTTTTTGTAAACTCAAGCCATGGGCTACTTCGAGATATGGACTCCCTTGTATACATGTATGAAATTTTGATAGTAATATTGAATTGATTGATCGATAGTATTACATTCATGTCTGTCTTGAATCGTGTAATGACAATGTATGCATTCATGTCGTTCTTGTCTTAATCTCCCTCGTGCATATGTTCTTCGTGGATGGTCTAATGGGATGGTCTAATGCACAAAAAAAAAAACCCAGAGAGTGCTATTGGGTGCTGGAATGCTGAAACAGTATTCAGGCACTAAATAGCACTCTCTGGATTTTTTTTTTTGCTCTCTGTTCGCATGTATAAACGCGTCACAACTGCTAAAACTCGCGTGTATCTACGCGGATACCCTGGAAAATGCACGTGTATTGATGCGTATAAACTGGCAATTATGCGTGTATAAGCGCATCTAAATTAAAGAAACGCGTGTATAGACGCAGGTATAAACGCGTCTGGGACATTGGAACTGAACAGGATGCGGCTATACACCCGTGTATAAGCGCGTCTAATATAAGAAAAAGCGTGTATAGCCGCGTGTATCAACGCGTCGGTGAAAAGAACGCGGCTACACACCCGTGTATACGCACGTCTGAGTGGTACTATACACGCGGTTTTACACGCATGTCTCTGGCCGCGATGATACACGGGCCCACTACTTTTTTTCACAAGTCATTTTTAGCGGCTAAGAGCGCGGGTATGAGCCCGATCCCTTGTAGTGATGTCAATTGGTGGAAAGAGCACTTGCAAGAGAAAGGAGACCAAAGTGATTATGCTAAGTGGATCAATCCGGTCCTTGCCTATTGGAAGAATCTTATGCTAAACATGCAGACCCCTAGTGCAAGGGAAGACATTGGATTTCATGACTTTTGGCCAAGGAGTGTATGCAAAAAAGCTGAGCCTCTTGACCTTCAAGTGGAGGATGATGTAGATGAAAGGTTTGATGTAAATGAGGACCATTATTGTGGTCCAATGCGCAACAGACCTGCTGAAGAGTTTAACCCGACTCTTGATGTGTCTAAAGGAGATTTTGTGCTTGTACAACCTTGTGATGCAAATTACCCAATATGGTTGGCAGTGACAACAAGTGATGTTGATCAAAACAACAACTCGATAAACTACCTACAAGTTCAGATACAATATTGGGCACCAATTTCAAAGAAGAAGAATGCAAGTGATGTGGAGGTTTATAAGGATTGCTGGAACAAGTATTGGCGAGAGAACAGAAATGATCCTCAGCGCTGGGAAGACACTAGCTGCATCATTTGGGCATGGAAGCCCAAGGGTGGATGACTTCCAGAGAAAATCAAGATTCCAAAGGCTATAATACTCAAGGCCAAACAGAATCAATTGAATCAACATGAAAGTGAGGCACCATCACACGTCAGTGCAGTTGAGCAAGAATGATTTGTTAGCACATGGGCAACTAGCTTCGTAATCTTTTAGCAATGTTGTATGAAGCTACCAAACTCATAGTTCAATCATTATTCAGATTGTAAGGCTTTCTTAAGCTTTTAAATTTATGGTTCACCCATTGTTCAAGAATTTTGATTCAATACAGATGGTGATCTTTTTAATTCTATCACCTAGTCTTTCTTACAACTTAAAGTTACATTGAATATCCTTTCTTTGTTAAAGTTTCTGTGTCTGATGGTCAATTGGAGGCTATGTGATATAAACAAACTTATTTCTTGGTGTGCATGTGTGTGTGTGGTGCAGGCAAATTTACATCCCACCAACATTCATATATACTTATTACAAATGTACAACTGGAGGCTATGTGATATAAACAAACTTAATTCTTGGTGTGCATGTGTGTGTGTGTGTGTGTGCAGGCAAATTTACATCCCACCAACATTCATATATACTTGTTACAAATGTACAATAGTACATAACTCATATCGCATTATTCAAATGCTTGTTGAGAACATCCAATAATAAATCTTGCATATCGCACAGTAAACATTGTATTGGATCTAACAAAGAATTGTCCCAAAATTATGCATATTTTCCAAAATTCCTAAATTTGAGTTCCATGGAGCCTTGATTGCCTAAATGAGACCCATTATAGTTTCTTTGTACTCATGAGCATAATATGTATTTGTTCTCATGTGTTTCCTCAAAAGCTTCAAAAAGTTGTCAAGTATCATCCACACTTCCTTTCTTTTTTTGGCTACTTGAGGATTTGTTGACACATTTGTTATTATTTGACATAGCTCTTTCCAACACTCCCACATTGCATTTATTTTTTTCAAAATAATGATTGCTCGAAAATCTTATTGCCTTTGATCCTCCCATTGAAATATCTACAAGAACATCACCTGTTACCCTAGAAAGATTTGGGTCTTTCCTCAGCTGCACTTGACCACTATGGGAACCTATGGGAACCTATGCTTGATAGAAATTTTCCACATTTACCTATGTAGTCATTTGAAATTTCTGTAGCTTCAGTGAATTTGCATAGTCTAGATAAAGATGAAGAAATGTGAAAACATGAACATTTCTAAGCTAAAAGTGTTTAAAAACACTTTGGAATAACTCTCCTTTGCTAGATTAGAAGCCTCATTAGTGTTAATCAACACTATTAGTGCTCATAAGCACACTTTGAAAAGCTTTGTGAACTTAAAGATGATGAGGAAGCTTGATGACGCCAAACTCAACTTGTACATGTGTACATGAGTGATGTTTCATATTGTGGTAAAGTCATGGGAGCACTCATTAACTCAGTGTGGGCATCATGGATATGTGGTTATATGTGGCAATACAGATTTAGGCTTTGATGGAAGTGTATGTGCAAGGAAAATGATGAGATCTTGGAAGCATAGACATGTCCAGAGCGCGGTCTACTTGAGATGGTGTCAGTCATTCGGTTGCTTTGTATGTGTGCGTCCCAAAAATAAAAATGGGTACTTGTAAATTGTATTCAAAAATGTGCAAGTGCATGGGGGCAATTAGTTGCTCGGGGTGCCAATTTAATGTGTGTATGAGGGGTGAAAATGTCCAAGATTAAAGGGAAGCATGTGCAAGGGTGATGTTGCTGTGCATGGCTACGTGTGTGCATGAGCTAGTTCTGGAAGGGGAAGGAAAAAGAAGGTGGGGCAGGGGAGAGATGGCGCAAGGAGCATTCGACAGAAGGGAGGATGCCAATTCGGGTGGCGGCAAAAGAAGAGCAAGGGGGAGATGGGCAATAGAGAGGGTGGGTGGCGATGGAGCAGGTGCCTGTGTTCTTTTGACTTTGGAGGTGTTGTAAGCTATGAACGCAAGAAGAGGTCGTCGACTATGGGCTTGCTGTTGCTGCTGCAGATGCCTGGAGAGAGAAGATGGCAATAGGAGGCTGCTGAATTCGCTCCTGGAGGCTGAGGGAAGCAAGAGAGAGCTGGTCCAAGTACTGCATCTCCATTGCAAAGGAAAGAGTCTTTCAAAGTCTCAAGAGCCAAGAACCAGAAGAAGAGAGGCGACCTGCATGGGCTGCGCTAGAGATTTTGAGGGGCAGAAGAGATACTCTTCTGGAAGCTAAGCCGGGGAGCATTGGAGATGGGGGAGTTGCTGCTGCTGTGAGCCTGTGTGTCGGGCTAACTGAATCCTGAGAGGTGATCCAGAGAAGGCTTGGGCTGTGTGTTTGGCTTCACCTAGTTCTCTTTCAAGATTTTGAATGTGTTGGAGCCTGTCTTGTTCCTGCACCTATTGTTGCGGGCTGTAGGCCAGGAAGCCCAGAGAAAGACTATGAGGGGAGGCTGTTGCTCTATGAGAGAGCATCTGTTTCCTTAGAAGTTTTGAAGAGGACGTCTGTGTTATTTTCTTTGAAGTCTACAGTTTGGATATGTGGGAGGATGTTGTGAAGTGACCATTGTTGAAGCTAGAAACGGGAGAGGAGGGAGCCACAGGGCTAAGGTTGAGTTGTGATGATGTTGGGATTTTCTCAAAGGCCGACAGTCTGGTTTTCTTGGAGCTATGGGGCCGTGAGGCGATATGTGTGCAAGCTGAAGGAATAGAAGACAAAGAAAGATGCCTTTTGGAGAGGTAGTTGTCTGCCAAAATGGCTAAGAAATGCCATGCTGCAAGCTAGGGCCGTGGAGCTTTGGGACCTACTCTCGTTGCTGCTCTAAAATGGTGGAAGGGTCGGCTCTATGAGGTGTTGATGTTTTTTCTAAGCTTGGAGTCAGTTATATGCAGATTTGGTGCATTGCTTTGGGGCTGAGTTGTAAACTTTGCTGTCCTGAAAATACAGTCTTGTTAACTTGAAGAAAAGCCTTGAGGATAGCCCACCTGAGATATGTACCTTGTCTTGGAGTTTGGTTCGTATATCGAGGAACTATACTTTGAAGATGCTTCTATGTTTGAGGTTGTTTATTCTGATAGTGATGCAGGGTACTGGTCAGTCATAGTTCATATCATTGAAGGGGAGTGGGCTGATTGTGAATGGGTGTTAGATGAAGATGGTTCTGAGGATGTAATGGATGTTCAACTCTGTAAAGACGAAGACTTGTATTGAAATAAAGTTTTGTTCATACTCTTGGGTCTGGTGTTCTGGGTGTTTTTGTATCAATGTGTGGAAGTGTGACACTCTATAAAGGCATATATAGCTATACCGCTTTCGTGTCATCACTTTTTGGTGCCTCCACCGAGGAAGAAATTTCATTCGGTTTTTGAAAGAAGACAAGGGTTTGTGTGAAGAAAGATTGAAGAGATGGCTCAAGACTTTCCAGAATATTGGGGATTACCGCATGAAAGTGCGTTTAAATTTCTGGAAAAGGTGGAATTTACAACTTTGATGAAAGACAAGGTGACCCCGGAGATCCTCTCTCAGATTTTGACTTATTGCTTATTACAGGGTGATGCAAAAGCATGGCTACAGATGTTTGTGACTACACACAGGAATGCTCATCAACACGACCCTGAGTACCATGTAGCTAGAGCTGCATTTTTGACACAATTTGTCCATGTGAGGAGTCCAAATGATGTGTGGAAAGAGTTGTGTAAAATTCAGCAGAAGGATGGATAGGATGTGGATCAGTATTTGATTGAGTTTGGTAGACTGTGGAGTCTATGGTGTGAGGCTCTGATTCCTAAAGTACCCTCGTCGCGCAGATGATAAAGAGAGATCGGTTTGTGGCTGGAGCCAACCCTCCGTCTGAAGGTGGAGCTGAAGAATTTGGATAGCTTTGAGAAAGCTGTCAGAGTTGCTCAAGAGAAGGAGTGGAAGGTGAAGCGTCTGAGGTAGTTGGGAATACAGGAAAAGCCAAAGAAGTTTGTAAAGATGCCAGAGACTGAGAGTATGCATCCTGAAAGAGAAGCTGTTGTTATTCCTAAACAGGAGGATTCATTGAAGAAAGATGTTCATGAAGCAGTGGAGATCATGAAGTCTTTAAGTTTGAATTGGATAGAGTCTGCAGGAAGAGGAAGAGGCATAGGTGTTATGGGAAGGAAGACTGATGCATCATCTGGTTCTGAAGGAAATTCAACAGATATTGGAAGAGGGAGATGGTATCCGAGTAATGTGCAATGCTGAAATTGTGGTGAGTGGGGTCATATCAGTCCACAATGTGAGAAACCGGCCAAAGCGAATGGTGGAATGTATCAATAGTCTATAGGAATGAATGATAGGGTGATTGACCCTAGTATGCAGATGAAGGATGCAATTCAGCCCAATGTTCATGAAGTCCGTAAGGTCACATTTGCAGAGCAAGATATGGGACAGATTAACCTGTTTGAAATGGAGAAGGGTAAGGTTTTTGGAATCAGCCCCTAAAGAGTTTTCAGAAGATGAGGAAGAGGAGGATGGAAGTATTGATGATGTGTAGCCAGTTATGATTCAGCCTATGATTAGGGAAGTGATGAAGACTCTAGTGTGCTATCTACCATGTGAACATCATACTATTAAACAAGCTAAAACTAATTATGAGCTTGTTGATTGTACTTTTGACTCTTGGCAGAGAAATCCTGATATGTTGTTTAAGAAGATTATTGATGATGCTGTAGATTGTGAAAGTGATGTTAATGCTGAGGAACTTGATGTGTTTGAGTATGGAAATGACTTGGATGATCTCTTTGATTCAGAAATGAGTAATGACTTGCATGTGCCTGTACTTCAGCCAATCAAGGTAGAATGTGATGATCAAAATGTTACTAAAATGAAGATACTATGGATGAAGTACATATTGATAATCCAGGTGATGAGTTGGATATTGCAGCTTGTGAGAATTTGGATGATGAGTTGAACTGTATTCTTGATAATGCATTGGATGATCTGTTGGAATTGGCTTCCTTGGAGAAGATAACATACTTGCATACCAGTTGTGCAGGAAGGGAGTGATGGTGTGACTGATGATGAGTTAGATGCTATTTTGGATGATGACGTGATAGATTTTGCATGTTTGGTTGCTGAAGAATGCATGTGAGGTTATTGTTGTTGATCAAGGAGACCAAGATGCTTTGCTTGGCAGTTTAGGAATCTTAGACTTGGTAGAGATGCCCATGCAAGATGTGGAGAATCTTGAAGGATCACCAATGGTCTTGAAGCTAGAGAAACTACAGGGAAGTGGCAAAGATGAGTCTACAATGCATGAAGTTGTTATGGTTGATGTTGATGGGCTAAAGGGAAATGAGTTTATGGTGGATACACCTCATGTTGATGCTCAACATATGGATGAGTGGTTGGCTATAGTCTTAGTTTGGCAGTTTGTCCAGAGGGAGAGTTGGAAACCAATGATGTAGGTTGCAAATTGGATGACCATGAGATGGAAGCTGATGATCAGATGTTTGTTAATTCAGTATATGATTATGAGTGGGATTCAGATGTGTTAGAGAGGAGTAGAGGTGAGGAATGGTTGTTTCCATCACAAGATTATGTGAGCTGGTATGGAGGAGGAAATGCAACAGTATATATTGATGATGCCATATATAAAGAACCCAGGGGGTTGCTGAAAATGGAAGATCATGACAGAATGTATCAATGGATATTTGATAGAGGAAAATGCTTGAACAATTGGAAGGTGTATGCATTTCCGTTTGATCTAGAAGGATAAATAGTCTCTGTTTGTACAGCTCTGCTGGACATGAATGTCACAGCAGAAGAGTGGGGTTGCTAAATATGTGTGAAGATTTTTGAAAACCCCAAACTCAACTTGTACATGTGTACATGAGTGATGTTCCGTATTGTGGTAAAGTCATGGGAGCACTCATTGACTCAGTGTGGACATCATGCATATGTGGTTATATGTGGCAATCAAGCTTTAGGCTTTGATGGAAGTGTATGTGCAAGGAAAATGATGAGATCTTGGAAGCTGTCGTGTATGTGTCCGTGTCCCAAAAATAAAAATGGGTACTTGTAAATTATATTCGAAAATGTGCAAGTGCATGGGGGCAATTAGTTGTTGGGGGTGCCAATTTAATGTGTGTATGAGGGGTGAAAATGTCCAAGATTAAAGGGAAGCATGTGGAAGGGTGATGTGGCTGTGCATGGCTACATGTGTGCATGAGCTGGTTCTGGAAGGGGAAGGAAAAAGAAGGTGATGGGCGTGTGAATGGCGGGGGAGAGATGGCGCAAGGAGCATTCGACAGAAGGGAGGATGCCGATTTGGGCCATGGGTGGCGGGTTTTTCCAGAGCGGAAGGAGTAGAACACAAGGGAGAGTGAGCAGTTGGAAGAGATTCGAGGAGGGCTGAACGAAGTTGAACAGCAGAGAGGAGGAGAGGAAGGCATACAGAAGAGAGGTGATTTGAATGCATAGCGGGTGGCAGTAGCAGAAGAAGAGCAGGAAGAAGAGCAGGGGGGAGATGGGCAACAGAGAGGGTGGGTGGCAATGAAGCAGGCGCCTGTGTTCTTTTGAATTTGGAGGTGTTGTAAGCTGTGAACGCAGAAGAGGTGGACTGTGGGCTTGCTTTGTAGATGCCCGGAGAGAGAAGATGGCGATAGGAGGCTGCTGAATTCGCTGCTGGAGGCCGAGGGAAGCAAGAGAGAGCTGGTCAAAGTACTGCATCTCCATTGCAAAGGAAAGAGGCTTTCGAAGTTTCCAGAGCCAAGAACCAGAAGAAGAGAGGCGACCTGCATGGGCTGCGCTAGAGATTTTCAGCAGGGGCAGAAGAGATACTTTTCTGGAAGCTGAGCCGGGGAGCGTTGGAGATGGGGGAGTTGTTGCTGCTGTGAGCCTGTGTGTCGGGCTAGCTGAATCCTGAGAGGTGATCCAGAGAAGGCTTGGGCTGTGTGTTTGGCTTCACCGAGTTCTCTTTCAAGATTTTGAATGTGTTGTAGCCCGCTGTCTTGTTCTTGCACACCTATTGTTGAGGGCTGTAGGCGAGGAAGCGCAGAGGAAGACTATGAGGGGAGGCTATTGTTCTTTGAGAGAGCATTTGTTTCCTTAGAAGCCGACAGCTTGGGATTGTAAGCACAGATGCTATGGAGCAGCTTCTATTAAAACATAATAGAAGACACTAGGCTTTGTTCGAGATGTGGTGTTGTAGTGCCTTGGTTATGAAGAGGACGTCTATGTTATTTTCTTTGAAGTCTACAGTTTGGATATGTGGGAGGATGTTGTGAAGTGACCATTGTTGAAGCTGGAAACAGGAGAGAGGGGGGAGCCACAGGGATGAGGTTGAGTTGTGATGATGTTGGGATTTTCTCAAAGGCCGACAGTCTGGTTTTCTTGGAGCTATGGGGCCGTGAGGCGATATGTGTGCAAGCTGAAAGAATAGAAGACAAAGAAAGATGGGTTTTGGAGAGGTGGTTGTCTGCCAAGATGGCTAAGAAATGCCATGCTGCAAGCTAGGGCCGTGGAGCTTTGGGACCTACTCGTTGCTGCTCTAAAATGGTGGAAGGGTCGGCTGTATGAGGTGTTGATGTTTTTTCTAAGCTTGGAGTCAGTTATATGCAAGTTTTGTGGATTGCTTTGGGGCTGAGTTGTAAACTTTGCTATCTTGAAAATACAGTCTTGTAAACTTGAAGAAAAGCCTTGAGGATATCCCACCTCAGATATGTACCTTGTCTTGGAGTTTGTTTCGGATATCGACAAACTGTACTTTGAAGATGCTTCTATGTTTGAGGTTGTTTATTCTGATAGTGATGTAGGGTACTGGTTAGTCATAGTTCATATCACTGAAGGGGAGTGGGCTGATTTTGTGAATGGGTGTTAGATGAAGATGGTGCTGCTAAAGATGTAATGGATGTTCAACATTGTAAAGACAAATACTTGTATTGAAATAAAGTTTTGTTCATACTCTTGGGTCTGGTGTTTTGGGTGTGTTTGTATCAGTGTATGGAATTGTGACACTCTATATAGGCATATATAGCTATACCGCTTCCGTGTCATCGAGGTTTTGATGAATGAGACTTATGAATGCCTCATGTGGTTGGCCATCGCTTCAAGAGTAGGATCAGCAACAACAAGCCCTCACAAGATTACTTAGGTGATTAGAGCAAAGTGGAGAGGATTAGAGCAAGAAAAAACATAATTATGAAGCTTTTATGCAAGCTTCCATGGAAACCTCACAGGAGGACCTGGTTTTTTTGCTGTACTAGCATGCGTGTTGATGCACCATTGAAGCTAAGATTATAGTTGTAGATGCTTGAGACATTGGGATTCAAAATTCCTCAACACATGTAGCTTATAATGGCCTACAGGCGGCGAATCGCTGTACGGCCTCCAGCGTAGCAAAAAATGGCACTGGCTCACTCAGGCGGCAATGTCGCAGCAGCAAAGCATGCTTTCCATCAATTGGCCATACGAGTATGAATGCCCAGGCCTCCTCTTCACTTCTCTAGTTGAATGTTCGTTGAGATCTTGCCTCCACGAGTAGCTAGAGGCTATGGCCATGCATTGCTTTATGCTATGCCTACGAATATTACTATATTTTATTTAGTTAAACACAACTATTATCTTTAAAGTTTTACCCACAATTGCAATCCGTGGCAAGCTGCCCACACGAAGTTTGGATAAAATCGTCGATCGGTTGGTAGAGTAAATCTAGGGCAAAGAACGATTCAAATTTTGGCATACCATTAAAGTTTAAGCGGTTGACTAACGATTATGGAAACACCACGATTGTGAAAATTGAATAAAATCCCACTATGGTTATCACAATGCACATACCAAGATCTTGATATATGAATAAGAAGATCATGGTATATAAAAGTACGATAATGGTGTGTAATTACCACAATCTTGGTCTTTTGTTCTAAAGCTTAGGGTGGGAACAAAAAGTATAGACATGTATTTCATGTTTTCCACTCTTCTTAATAGCAAACACTACTTTGCTGATCCACTGGAGATAAGGGGGAGTACAAAAACCAGATCACAATGATTCAAGAAATTAACAACATTGCTTAAGTTAACATCATTGCTTTTATTGTGATGGAGTGATTTATCCACATACATAAAAATTGAAACAAGATCACCACAACATGTTGGGGGTACAACATCATTTTTTGGTAGTGTTTCAATAACGTTCTACAAACGGGACATGTCGAGGCCTTTTAACATTGCTAGGCAATAGCAATTTGTTGCTATTTTTGCTACAATGGAATTTTGCTACTTTTTTTGTTGTTCACAAGGCAGAAAGAACGTTGCACTAGAATGTCGCTACTTAAGCTGCAAAAACAGTAGGGGAATGAGCAGCAACAAAAACAACATCAAAATTTTGCATGCTCAGTAGCATTCTTTTTGTTCTGCTAAACAACAAAAATAGTAGTGAAATTCCACTACTCAGGAGCAGTGTTAAAAGGCCTTGACATCACTCGATCGTAAAACATACTATACTCTCGCACATTTCATCTCCAAGACACAATATCATTTGAAATGACTTTTGTCTCTTTGGAATTCTTTGTAGATGGGTATCTATGGTATCTATTCCTAGTCTTAAGAAAAGTGTTTTATTTCTCTCTCCTTTGCATACAAGATTAAGCTGCATGAAAGCTTCATGTCAATCTCCATCTTCCTCCTGTATTCAAACTAGGGTTCTATGAAAGCTTCTCTTTACCCTTTCTTATAAGTTACTACCCTCTCTCTTTAAAGTTTAACCCTAATCCTTGGTCCTACATAGAAACCCTAATGGAGAGCTTTAATTGAAATCTCCCTATTAGGATTTTTGTTTAGAAGCTCAAGTTAGGGTTTTGCATAGCCATAAGCTTTTTACTAGGGTTAGGGTTAGAGAGACTTCTCCTCCTCTTCTCTTCTCCTCTTGCTCTTCGCATGTAATAAAATGTTGTTTACTACTACTTTAATGTTGTATACACATTTATATATAGCGATGCATATAACCATATTTACAACCGTATATATAGCCACATTTATAGTAGCACGCACAACCACACTTATGTGTTTGCGTATAGCCGCATAGTGTCTACCAAAAAAATAGGGATAAAATGTGTGCGATCTGTAAGGGACACGTGTCTACCACATATCTCACTCATTCTGTTCTTATTTTTAAAAATCACAATATTTCAATTTTAGCTTTAGACAAATACGTAAAACACAAGAAACAAATACTTAAAACACAAAGAAATACAAAACAATAATGTCATGGTTTTTATTATACAAAGTTTTTATGTCCCAAAAAATGAATAAAGATGTAGACACTAATTAAACTAGCTCATTGTCTTCACCTTCATCTTTGCCCGAATCTTCACCACATGCACCACTACCCTCATCATCACCCTATCACTTTCAACATCCTTGTCTTCCTGCATTAAAAGAAAGTAAAATGCAAACACGTTAGCCACAAGAAAAATGAGTTGGGTGATAATTGAAAATCAAGTTTGGAGAGCAAGTTTGGAGTCTCACCAAGTTATCGTGCCGAGCTTGTTAGATATCTGTTTCGATACTCGTTGGATATCTATTTTGGTGACCACTCCCCTAGCATTTGAGCCACTCCCAAGTGTCGACTTTGTTGTGGTTTTTGCAATACCTATTCCCCCAGACATTGGAGGCAACGTGTTACCCTTTCCTACATGCCATTTCAACATGTATGAGATATGAAAAGGGTAACACGATAACACATGAAGTGAAGTTAGTGAAAAATAACAAAGCGAAAACTTAAAAATCATGCAAGCCAACCAACCTTTCCTTCATATCCATACTTTGTCACACCATATTTGAAACCATATTTGAAAAGTGGACTTGTGTGCATCGCCTTTCATTGATGGTGTTGAGTACTCTCCCTAGCTTCCTTCTCGCCTTCTTCCAATCCTTAATGGTGCAATTGTTGGGCATTTGCTTTCCCTCTTTCATGCACCTCCTTGTGTGAGACCTCCAATTATTAAGGATCTTAATAATGTGATTCCTCACCCACTCATGGCAAAAACATGTGTGTGGTGGTTTTGAAAATTGCTCATGCCTGCAATGCACTACATACATCATGAAGTCCTCGTCTTTCTATTTCTCCCATGGTTTGAAAGCATCCTTATAGGTTTGGTTAACTAAATTATGGAAGGTATAGTAAACCCTGTGTCCCATGTCATCCATATATATAAGGTTTCCCTCCTCATCTACATAGAATAGTGATTCATCCCACTCTCCCCGAGCTCATTCCTTGTTGACATACATAAAGGTGACCACCCACCACCCCCACTACTCAATCTTTCTGATGGCTCTAAAAATCCCTCAAACTATCACCACCTAAGTGGCATCCTCTGGATGCTACATGCTAAGGAGATGACACCGTTTGGGATAGGAGTGCGCTAAGGACTAGGAGGAGCTAAAGAGCAAGGAATAGGGAAAGTAGAAGTGAGAGGGGTAGGGAAGGTGGTGGGAAGCAAGGATGCTAAGGAGATGACACCGTTTGGGATAGGAGTGCGCTAAGGACTAGGAGGAGCTAAAGAGCAAGGAGTAGGGAAAGTACAAGTGAGAGGGGTAGGGAAGGTGGTGGGAAGCAAGGATGCTTGCAAATGTGGGATAGTTGACGTGTCACGCACATAATAGGTGGGGGTTAAGCCTGAGGGACTCAATTTCTTGGTCTCGTACTGTTACAGGACCATGGTACATGGAGATTAGATTATTTTATAAATTAAATAATAAAAGAAATAAACCATAACATCATAGCATAATTCAAGAGCATGAAAATCAAAGAACACAAGATTGGGTGCAAACTTCCCCGCCGGTGCCCCCACGACGTGTGTGGCTCCACTCCCACATGCAGTATTTAAATAATATTAGTAAATTTAGTCTTTGGAGGCATATATAGCATAGCTTATCCAAAATTGGACTTTTAAAAAATTGAACCTTTGTGCAATGCTTTGAAAGCATCTCATAAAAAATAAACCTTGCCCAACATATGTATAATGGGCCAAACCATACAAAATCAAATATTTACCACATATGTGCTCGGTTAAATAATCTCATCCAATGTCCACCTTGGTTGTTTCAACTCATAATCTATACTGAACATAGTCCACAATGTTAGATCACAATTACTTTCAAATCACTCACAAAAATAATTCTAACAAATATAAATAATTCATTATCATGCTTCACACATGAACCATGCATGCATCGTGCATAATTAATTGGATTCACTCCCATGATAAAATATTCTAAAAAATCTCACTCCCCCGTGATAGTCCTCCCATTTGAGAAGAGAACCGTCCTTGATTGTAACTATCAGTACACACGGGTGATCAAACATAATAATTATTCCCACATTGGATTCACTCACAATGTCATTATGTATTTAAGTGGATTCACTCTCACATAAACTTTAGACGTGTCACACATGTTTTGAGTTAATTGGAGTCAGTCACAATCAAACTCTTACATTGGATTCATGCACAATGTTTCATATGCATCACACATATTCATAGCGTACACCACACGTTTCACACGTGTCACAGCTGGTTGGATTTACTCACAACCAACTAGGGTCACCCTCATCAAGAATTAATTCAAAAGATTTGATTGGATTCACTCACACATTTCTTACATGTGACATGTCACAATTGGTTGGATTCACTCACAACCAATTCAATCACACTTGGGTCACCTAAGATTTTATTTTCACTTATTAGATTACCCAATAATAAACTAATTACTGTAACATTCCCTCTTGTTTGGGTTGCAACTGACCTCAGTTACATATTTCATTAGCAAGTGAAGAGAGTCAGAATATAATATCCGTCACTCACAGATAGAATCCCTCTCAACACTAGATTGTGATAAGTTATCCGTCATAGATAAATATCACTTAGATTATCTGTATTACGGACATCAAAATCTGAGTATTTTCACATACACCAATATGAGTATCTTTTATAGACACTAACACAAGTATCTCTAACAGACACCTAGTTAACCTTATTTGATATAGAAAATATAATAATTTGAAGAAAGTGTATTAAATAAGGTGTTAAGCTTTAAAGGCTGAATGTGAAATAACAATAAGTTACATACATTCTTCAGAGATCACTTGAAAAACATATGTGCATCATTGTTAGTTCACTCAAGTTCTGATAGTGAATGGTCTAATATATATTTTCTTTCGCGTATAGAAAGTACATGTCAATCATTAAACTATCTTGACCATTATATTTAAATATTAACTCTATTTTTTTAAATGATAATAATAATAAAATTAAACAATGCATAAGTATGAGTTTTAGGCTTACCTCTCTAGTGGTAGAAATCATGATTGGGAGTACCCTCTTGTTTAGGTTGGTCGCCTTTGTCTTTGTCTTTAACCACGTTCACAATCGCAACTTGATTCTTTCTCTTTTCTGGACACTCATATGCATAATGTCCTTATTTGTCGCACCTATAGAAGCATGTAATCACACGAGGTTTTTGATATTCAGTGTTGGCTTTTTTTGTAGCTTCAGTTTTCTTCCCATTCACTTGTGGACCATTGTGCTTATTTGCTTTTTCTTTGTGTTGAAGCTTCTCAAAATGTGTAGATTGAGAGGACTAAGGAATAAGAGAATCTATCACTATAGTGTCCCTTAGAACTCCATTTTTCTTCTCATAGTTTGTTGCTAGAGATACGACAATGCTAAGAGAACGAGGATGAAACATCTTCACTTTTTCTCTAATAATTGGTTTGAGACCTGCTATGAGCTTTCTCCTTTGCTCTTTTTCATGCACTTTCTCTATAGCTTGAAGTTGTAATAAGTTTTACCAAAATTTGTCAACATAGGCTAGAGAACTTCATAGAATTCAAGGCATTCACCAATCATAAACACAAAATCAACAGACGTTCACCAATCATAAACACAAAATCAAGAGACGAAGCTGATTATTTCAAGGCTTCCTTAACTACACGACCCAACAGAGTGTCGTTTCACCTCCCAACCACTCCAAAAGAATACCTAGTTCCTATATCAAGACTCAAACTATTTGAATAGCAAAACTGCTCTTTGCATGTGCCCATCCACTCTTATTAGTGCCCGATCATACTAGAGTTCATAACCGATCTTTTGGCTAGCCTAAAGCCCACCTGTGCCTTGTCCGGATGGTCAAGCTATCTAGGATCCTAATAATTATGTTGTCATGACATTACTCCCCCTAAACAAGAGTTTTCTTCCTCAAAGAAGGAATTCGGAAACCTCTTTCTGAGTGTGCGTATCTTTTCCCAGGTAGAACCTTCTTTTGGTTTTTCCTTCCACTTGACTAAACACTCTTGTCATAGACAGTGTAGAGTTCTTTTCTCTTGGAAATCCAAGACTTTTTTGGGTTTGTGTGGTAAGGATGGGGGTTCAATAAGTTCTACTAGGATCTGTTGACTGACGAGATTATCATCATCACCCAACTTCTTTTTCAGTCTACTAACAGTGGTTTGCTATTGGCTTCCATAGGTTTCTACTGGCATGCGTAGGAAGCTATTGGCATGCGTAGGAAGCTATTGGCATGCGTAGGTTGCTACTGGCATGTGTAGGAAGCTATCGGCATGTGTAGATTGCTACCGGCATGTGTAGGAAGCTATCGGCATGTGTAGATTGCTATCGGCATGCGTAGGAAGCTACCGGCATGCGTTGGTTGCTACCGGCTTCCATAGGTTGCTACCAGCATGCATATGTAGTTATCGGCATGCATATGTAGTTATCGGCATGCATAGGTTGCTACCGGCATGTGTAGGAAGCTATTGGCATGCATAGGTTGCTACCGTCATGTGTAAGTTGTTACCGGCATGCGTAGGAAGCTAGTGGCATGCATAGGTTGCTATTAGCATGCATAGGTTGCTATCGGCATGCGTAGGAAGCTACCGGCATGGTTGCTATCGGCTTCCATAGGTTGCTACCAGCATGCATAGAGCATGGAGCATGGGAAAATAAACAAACCCAAAACTTACAAACCCTATAACATGTAAAAGCATAAGAGAAGAAACATACAAGAAAGGGATCTCTTACCTTGTGAGGCTTGTATGTGTTGAAAACCTACAAAATCAAACCAAAAGAAGGAAAAAATGTATTAATAATAAACCCTAATCTTAAAAATCCCTAAAGCGTACAAGCCCCATAAACATGTAAAAGCATTAAAGAAGAAACATACAAGAGAAAGAGATCTCTTGTGAGGCTTGTATGTGTTGGAAACCTACAAAATTAAACCAAGTCAAGAAAAAAAAAGTATTAAGAAAAATCAATATCTCTTACCATATGAAACTTTAATGGAGAGCTCGTAATTAGGGAGAAAGAATACGAGAAAAAGAAGAAGAAAAAAAACTCAAAAGAGAGAAAAGAGAAAGAAAATACTCAAAAGATAGCTTTCATGGAAAACTTGTTTACATAGGAGATAAATGAAAATAGTAGAAATACCTTGCTTGAGCTTGAGGAGGATAGGGTAGGACATGTAGAAGTGATAGACAAGGAAAATAATCAAAGTACAAGTTTATTGTATTTAAAAGATAAAATTGCGTGGCGACAAAAGAAGCGACAAAAAAATAGGATATTTTTACAGTATAGTAGCGTTTCTTCGCTACTCTATAGACGTTGCTGAGCAACACTTTTTCATTGCTCGGCAACAATAAAGCGCTGCTTAGTAGCGAAAAAGCACTGTGGAGCAGCGATAGATCGCTACAGAGCATCTTTAAAACCCTCGATATTTTCCTTCCAAAAACATAATTTGCTAAAAAATGCTCCTACGCTCCCGAGATGAGTTGTAGTGGTGTTTGGCTCGTCATGATCTGTGGAAAAATGATGGTCAACCTCCCAACTCCCATTTGTTAGGTTGTGATTTGCGAGAAGATCTCCATTTGATGATTCATTTGAAGTGCTCATCTTAGTGACCATGTGCACCAATACACATATTACTTTAAAACTAACAATTAAATAGCATACACATCCATGACTATAAAAAGAACACACAATTATAAGAGAGGATTAGTTAGTTAAACCTATTCTCGACAGAAGTCTCTGAATGTGGATGCTTAGCTTTACTTCAGAAGTGTTGAACGTCTTGCATTTGAGATCGGGCATAAGATAGTTCATCCATCTCAATCTATAGCTCTTCCTGGAGCGTTGGAGTCCTATAGATACCATCATCTAATTAGCATTACAAAAACCTAGAAAATTATACACATCGTATCAACCAACATCACTCTTATCTTAACAAAGTCTTAACAAGGTATAAAAGAAGGCCAGACCTCTCTTATCCCAAGTATTAAAGAACTCTATGCTAGAGCCATAGTTAATATATTATCTTATTTTAATATTTTATTATTTCCTTTCTCTAGAGACAAGAATGCTTGATTCATCGAATTACATAGTCAATATAGTATCTTATTTTAATATCTCTAGAGACAAGAATGCTTGATTCATCGAAGTACATGTAGCTCATGTCACATGTTAACCATATTTAGTGTAGGTAGGTATGACCGAAGCTCTTGTTTGGGATACATATGATCCACATCAGAATCCCCACAATCAAGAGATTTTGAATCACCAACATTCTTCGTTGGGTGTCTTTGTTTGCAAAAACAGATGAGAATACTACCTCAAAATTGATATACAATTGAACACCAAAGACTTCTTGGATTATTTCTACGGATAAAGACTCTTATTTAGGCAGGGGGACTAACGCATAAATGACCAAAGTTTTGGTTTAAAGACAAGACTTGGGTCTAAATCTTCATTTGAAGTGTGGGTTCTAAAGGTTCTTATGTTGTAGAAAGTATGTCCTTAGGTTGTAGAAAGTATGTCCTTAGGTTGCATAGTGGTGAAAAGTATAAAGTGGAGAAAGATTTTGAGAAAGTTTACCCTTGGGTTGCATAGTGGAGAAAAGTACAAAGTGTGGATGAATAATTGATTATTCTCTCTCTCTCTCTCTCTCTCTCTCTCTCTCTCTCTCTCTCTCTCTCTCTCTCACACACACACACACACACACACACACAACACACACATTGGGCAAGGGAAAAAATGTGTGCTGCATGGAGTTGTTAACTTTTTTTAACAAAAGGGTTGTTAAGGGTCAAAAAGGTATAGTTGTGGAGGGAAAAGGTAGGGAAGAGCGGGGCCGTATTGGAAACTAAACTTTGTTAAAATCTCAATGTGATTCACGAAAACACAACAATCTCAATGTGAACCAAAGCAAACATTACACATAAGATAATATTAACCATGCATGCCATTATACACAAATAGATCTAGTGTCGAACAAAGATAACAATGTAATTATAGAAGGCCAATAGAAGGTACGATATTGAGAACATGGAATATAACAAACAAGTAGCATAATGCTAGAAATATCCGAAAACACATATCCATTAATTGTTGATGACAAAGATTAATCTTTTAAGCTCAAGGGTGATTTGTGTGTGGGGAAGCATGTAATAACCAGTAAAGCTATCATTAGATGTTATATGCATTTAATTTTATCTAAAGCCCAATGCATTAATCTATCGATTACCTAAAGATGAGCAACAAAAATGAAGCTTATTTTCTATAATTCGCAATAGTATGAGCTAGTTGTCTCATGTGCTAGTTTGGAGAATTACATGTAGTATTGGAAAAGATTTGATTAATTTAAGAAATCATGTACCTAATTAGTGAAGATGTCCATTTGTGTGGCTACAGATGATGACAAACAGATTGCAAATCCATGCCTACTAGCCGAGGATTAGTGTAGTTAATGTTCATAATTATACCATAGATAATTTATAATCCATGATCAATGGGGGAAATTGCAGCGTAGATTTGATCCCATGCAAAAGTGACGAGAAGTTTTTTTCTTGAGGCTCTGATGGCCCAGCCCTTTTCTCACTGATAGAGGTGGTGATCCCACTTGGCATTATGGAACACTTGTGTAGTTGTTTCCCCCCTCCCCCTGTATGAGATAGCTATTAAGAGACTAAGGTTGAGTAGAAGGGCGAGAGAAGGGTGTGAGTGTGAATAGACTTGAGGTCCACTTGTTCACCTATTTAAAGGTGAGGCCATGAGGCATTTTGCATGAGAGCAAAGCCTAGTTCTATGCATAAGCAACTTAATAAGCAAGAGTTCTTTCTTGTATTTTGTGAGTCCTTCTCCTCCACACACTTGATCTATCATGAGCACCACGCCTTCTCATCATGGTATCAGAGCCTAGGTGATTTGAACCATTCGTGGTGTAGATTAGGTCAAAAATATCCATTTTTTTCTCATCTTCTTTGTGTGGAGCTCAACCTACAGCCATTGGAGGCCTTCCACAAGCTTGTAGAGGGCTCATCACTCCCCGGTTTCTTCATGAAAGTTGTAGAGGAGCTGTCGGCGCTTCTAAATGTATGACCAATTCTGGGTTTTTCCTCTCCATGCGTCAACATTTTCTCTGCAGTCCGTCGGCGCTGTTTTCTCCTTCCTACGTTGGTCGTACAACAATGCTCCAAGTGTAGGCCACAATAAGCTAAGCTAGCTTAGGGCTTTGATAGCCCATTGAGTCTACTTGCTCGAGCTCTGATTTGAGCTCCAATAATGCAGCAACGCGACGGCTAGAAGCAAAAGTTCAGGCGCCCCTTTCTCTTCTTCATCACAAGCTTTCCATTAAAGCTTGATTTTTGGGTTTTTGCTCTCTCTAATCATCTCTCCCTTCCACTAATCATTCAAGTGTGAGAGTGCATTAGTATTTTTGGTCCTAATCTTGATTTTGAAGTCTTTTCTATCTACATGAGGTAGCCATAAACCTCATACCCGTCAAGCTTCAACACCGACATCAAGTTTTAAGCTTTCAAAGTGATTAAAGTGTGCTTCTAAGCACTAATTGTGTTGTTTAACACTAATCACTCTGTTAATCCAGCAAAGGGAGGTTATCTTAACACTAGTTTGGTACCAAAACAGGACACTTAAGTGTCCTTTTTTGGGGGTTGCGAAAAAAATTCCAACTCTTAATGTAGGCTTTAAAAACCAAAATGCTTCATTGGGCATGTAGAACATAACCCTATGCTTATGTAAAAAATGCTAAACATATAAAATGCCTTTTTATTTGGAAGTACATAAGCAACAAAGTAGCATATGTCTTGAAAATGAACATTTTTCAGGATTTTTCCAAATATGCAAGCATCATTCTCTCAAAAAAAAATCCAATGATATCAATAGCATTTTTCCCAAGATATTTTGATAGCATACATCAGTCCAAGGAGGTAGAAGTTCACCAAAAAAATCATTTTCCTTTCCTAGAATTTTTTCCAAAAAAGTTGCATAAAATCAGCAAAAGTAACGCGTATTATCAAAACTCAATCACGCCACTAAAAAATAATGTAGACCTATTAATGAGAACGTTGATTATTGGTTTTCATGCTTGAGATGAGATAAATAAGCCATAATTTGATGTGTATGGCACTAACTTAGCCTCCATTTAAGTAGGTTCTTATCGCCTAGTTCTAAAAAAACTGTAAAAAATAAAAATGCAAAATTTGATCATCTTTTATCAAAAACTAATCATAACTATGCTTGCACAAGTAGTCTACACCTATAGTTACAACAAATAATGCACTTACACAGCTTTTCCCTTTGATGAAAATCAAAATTAGGCTCATAATTAGACATTTTATGTATTAAAAACAGGTTGCGCAAAAGGCCATGTATGAGAAGAGGCCCAAAAAGTGGCTCTAAAGTTTTGAAAAATTTAAAACAAAGTAGTATTTACCCTATATAACATGGGTGCACCTCAAGTTTTACATTATTAGCTTGCATATGGAAGGAGAAAAATTCATGCTCCACCTGTATAAAAAAACGTCATTTCAATATTAGTGAGTCAAAAATTTATCCAATAATTCTCGTTTGATGATTCCAAGATTTAGTTTACATCATGGGCTTTCCATCAAGCCAAGTTTCATGATCAAACTATGTCCCTTCTAAAAGTTATGTCTAAAATAACTACTATTTTGAAAACAACAAAAATCATGCATTTTATCAGCATGTGTCTAAGAAAATTAAAATATTGCCTTGCAAAAGCTAAGAAAAGTGTAATTTAAAAAATCTCAAGGATTTTTTGGGTCTTGAGGAACATTTGTGGATGTTAAGCATTTCAAAACTCTTAATAGATTGCCCACAAAAATTCAAGAACTTTTCAGGACACTTTAGTGTCTCAGGACACTTAAGTGTCCAATTACAGAACTAGTGTTAAAGTGTTTTTAAACACTCATAGTGTTATTAAACACTAATGGTGAGTTAATCACCAAAATAAGTATTATTTTACACTAAAAATGTGCTTTTTAGAACTAATTGTGTTTTATACACACAAATGGTGATATTAATCACCAACTAAAGTGTTGCTAAACACTAAGGTGGTCTTAATCATCAAAGGAGGAGGTCATCTACATTACAGAGGCTCTTCTTCATCAACAATGGAGGCCGGGCACACACCATAAGTGCCACATTCAAGTCTTTATCATGCAACCATGGACCAATTGTCTTCACCTCATAAGCTAAAGAGGTTGAAGAATTCTGGTTTTTTATCATAAAACTCAGATTTTTGAGTGTTCTTAAAGTTGGGCACATGTACATTAAGTGCTCATCTTCAATGTTTATGTGTGTTACCCTTGAGGCCCTTGTTTGTAAGAGGCATAGGCAAGCCATAAGCCGTATGCTCTCGTTTCCCAAGCCCAAGGCACTTCATTTCGCTGCATATTCTGATTTTTCATCGTATAAGATGAGTTGTAACAATGAGCATAGAATCCCTAAGTGCTCTACCTTGTTGGTTGTCATGATTGTAAGCATCTTTTGGCATTACTTTTGTAAAAGGCATTGGCAACATTATGAGCCATGTCCTTTCCTTCTTGAGCCAGAGATGATAAACCTTATTTGTTTGAGTATTTACCTCAACCAATTACTCATTAAGCTTGTAACTTCAAACCCTAAAGGGTATCAAAGCTATTGTAATTGTGGAGTAGACACTGCCCTTGACCAATCCATAAGGCAAGTGGTAAGACCCTCCCTTTCCCTTCCCCATTTAAATCTACCTCACTACCCATGGAGGAGATATGGTATTCAAGGAAGCATCGAGCATGTTGGAGGACCATCTAAAAGCAAACCACTTAAGCAATGGTGGCAGCCTGCTTATGATCATTGTGTGAGAATGGTCAAGGTGGAAAGCATATGGTGGAAGCAATGGCATGTATGTCTCAACCATGTCATCTACAAGAAGCCAAGCAAACACAAAGAGTGGGGTGCATCGTCATCAAGGTGTACATCTTCATCGACAAACAAATAAAGACTTAGATGGCATCAATGTAATAGCCTCTAAGGCTCTAGGAACACTTTTGTAAATCCTAGATAACCACACCTATATTCAAGCCTTGTACGCCTAATGTTATAAAGGCATCTTATGTCCAATACCACCTATTCCATCCTTCCATAGTTGGTATTGAGGGGGGGTATTAAGAGACTAAGGTTGAGTAGAAGGGTGAGAGAAGGGTGTGAGTGTGAATGGACTTGAGGTCCACTTGTTCACCTATTTAAAGGTGAGGCCATGAGGCATTTTGCATGAGAGCAAAGCCTAGTTGTATGCATAAGCAACTTAATAAGCAAGAGTTCTTTCTTGTATTTTGTGAGTCCTTCTCCTCCACACACTTGATCTATCATGAGCACCACGCCTTCTCATCAATAGCCCTCTCCTCATAGAGCTGTCAATCAGAGGAGAAACGTCTCTTTCCCTTTTTTTTATTGTACTTGATCCCTGTCCTATACATAACGCATGTTTGTATCTAACCCTTCATAGCTATTTTTTCAGTAAAATAAGCAACTAATATAAGGATTTTTTCCACAAAAAAAAAAGAATACACTAGATCATCATTAGTTTAATAATGTGAAGGTTAGTATGTTGTATATCATCATTAATCCAATAGTATTTTATTGCATTTTTTTAAGTTAGTGCAAAATACACTAAAGAAACCCTCTCACACTCCAACATTGTTCTTTTTCTCATCACTCGCTAGGGGGTGGGGATGGGGGAGTCGCCACCACTCGTGTGGGCACAAATTTTGTATTTTTCACCCCCTCGGTTTCAAACTCTCATGTAATGTGTAAAGAGACATGTTCTAAGATTAGGTACTAGTAGTTGGGGGGATAGCTTCAAACTTTCAATGGCATAAAGGCAACCATCCTTAATTATTCCAATACCTTTCCTAAAATTCATGGTGGCAGAAGCTTTGTATCTAGGTTTGCAAAATGGCCATCAAGATGACCATTCCCTGCAGGTGGCTAGTTGTGTTGTTCTGGGATGATGTTACCATGGTACGTTGTCCATAAGTTCCTCACTTGTGGATCCCATGGGTGTGATGGTGGAACATGAATCCATAGAATTAGATGAATGGAGTGGTATAATTTACTCTCAAGAAAAGGTAATTTTAGAGTGTCGCATGGTTCTATGCTTGTACATGTCCTCCATGGATGAGGGGGAGGGTGTTGTAAATTTATACATATGTAGAACATCACCTTGGCATACACAAGAGGGTTTATTTTAATTGAGGAACTTACATGCCGTATACAACATGCAAGTGGAGATTAAACAAATATTTATTTTATATAACTTTATTTTGTGGATTTATAAGAATTTTAGTTCAAAACTCTACACTTACAAAAGTGAGGTAGACAATTTTGCATTAAATAACCTAAAGATTGAAAATGGGGAACTTATTTTAAATACAAGCTGCATATAAGTGCTATATGGGTTTTTTTTAAGTGACTCCCCAAACTGCATGTCATGTTGCCATAGAGAGGTTTGTACATGGTACAAGAGCCAAGCACTCTACATAGCTCTTCATTAAAAAAACGAGGAGTGTTCAAGTAAAGGGACAATGCTAAGGCACCCACAACATGTGAATAATGAGCATGCATTGTGAGATAAAGAAAATTTAGTGTGGTATTAGGTAGCTTGATACATATCCTTAAATAAATCCCATAAGTGTGTTATATGGGAATGTGAATTCTTGTAAGAGCATCTCCCCACACTAAATTATTGTGAACTATAGTAGAAAAAGAAAAAATTGATGAAGGAAAAACAATGCCATGAACAAGTGGCACAAATTTTAGTATGTGGCATGTCATTTTTTGATATGGCATTTTTTGAATTATAGTGTGGGGTGGTCATTCACAAGCCCACCAAGCCATCTTCATCCCCTTACTCGTAAGAATCCTCCATTATATGGGAGTCAAGGTAAAAGATAAGACATTGGTAAAGTTGTATAAGTATAGATGGGTTGGCAAATGTTTTTATATATGAACCTAAAGCTTTAGAAACTCGGACGAATCTTTAAAATTTTCTATCTTATATGGTAGTATATAGTGTACTTTTGGTGAATTTGTCTCTAGAATCCACTAAAAACTAGAAAATTATGGGTAATTTTTTCTACAAAAGTTTTTTAATGAAATAGTCTTACAATGAAAGACCCCATAAAAATTAGCTCCTGGGCTAAACATAGTCCCTATGTTTTTGCTTCATGGGAGTAGGCTCTTACTAGAAGAATATGGTTGTATTATTCTAACTAAACATGATCCTTTTAGGCTGGCTGGTTGAACCCTACGACGGGGGTTTTTGCAAGATATGCTTGTTGAACATATATTGACGGAATTTGACCTCATGGGGTGACATGTTGGTAAGCAAAACTTCAAAGAAATATTACACCTATCAAAACATGGAAAGTACGCTCTACCAACAGATAATCCGATTGAATGAATCTGAATATTTTTCACTATTTGTATTTTTAAAAGTTTGACGTGTCTACATGCATCAAGTATTGCTGAAGTATCAAATGGGGGGGGTTTATCCTTGGGAAAAATGTATAATACTTCAAAAGAGAGATAAGATATTGGAAAAAATGAAAGATAAGAAATGTATACTTCAAAAGAAAGATAAGATATTGAAAAAAATTTGTTATATGCCTCTTAGTTTTATCTAGCCTCTTTTCTACAAGAGAAATGCAAGTCTGAAAATGAAAATTGAAGTCACACTTCAAATTACTGGATAAAAGCTTTTTTTTTCAAGCAATCAAAATAAGGATAACTCTTCTATGTATTGTTTTTTAAAACCCAAAATCTACCCAGGTTTTATACCTAGAAGGTATACTCTATGTGGGTTTTACACCTAAAATAGGTGATAAAACAAGTAAAAGATAGAAATGGCATTTTTTAACCGGCGGCATGTGGTAGAGCATTCAAATTATCCCGCCAAATTTTAAATTCAAATTATCTTGCCCTTTAAGAATTTAAAGTGGTCTTACTCTTTTTCAAATTTTCCTTGACATCCATGTCGCTTATGTAATACAAACCTACTTTCCCATCTTGTCATTGACAACTAGCACTTGGACATCACCGCATCCATTATCAAATTCAACGATACCACAAGGTACACATATTTTTGTCTCATATTAAATCATTGTCTATGATTAGATTTAAAGTTTTGAACATGTCAATTAAAATTCAGATCATACACATTGATATAGAGTAGAAAATAAAAGTATGCAAGAATTCAAAAAATCAGGAATGGTTGAAGAGAAAAAACCTGAATCTACTCCGCCAGGTGCATGGAGCTGTAGTGCATGCCTTGGTTGCCAAGCGTCCATCTCACTCTTTTAGAGTAGAGGCTAGCAGTGCCAAGAAGATCCAGACCAAGACCCCCCTCAGTCCCTCTGGAGACACCAAGTTCAAGAGTGGCCTTGATGCTTTATCTCCTTCGCAGGATCTAGCTGTGTAGTCTTCCTTTTGAATGATTTTGTCATGATGTTTGGGGGGAAAGAGAAGAGATAGTAGAACAGAGTCTGAAGAGAAGCTGGCGATGATGAAGCTTTTCTGGCTATGGCATCCTGCTGAGCACGTCGTGCTGAGCATCACAGTCAGTCGCATCACAAGAGAAGAGATAGTAGAACAGAGTATGAAGAGAAGCTGCAATTGATGAAGCTTTTTTGGCTATGGCATCTACTGCTCTAGGCAATCAGTCGCATCATAAGCAGGCAGTCAGTCAAATTGCAGGAGGATGCAGGTAGTCAGTCGAACCAGTGCTGCTATAGGTCAGTCAGTCGAATCGCAGGAGGATGCGGGCAGAGTAGTTGGAGCAGGGCGCAGAGGTCGCAAGCATCCACGCCAACGAACCAGCGCTACTGCAGGCAGTCAGTCGAATCACAGGAGGATGCAGGCAGAGTAGTCAGAGCAGGGCGCGCAGAGGTCGCAAGCAGCCAGGCCAATGCCAAAGAGTTCGGAGAGAGAGAGACGCGGGATAAGGTTTCGTGGAAGTAATTAAAAGATTTTTTTTTTGGAAATTGCGGATAGCCCAATACCATGTAGGACATGTAATGATATATATACATTTACATAGGGTTGCATGTATTACCCAATCTACTTCACAATGAACTCTGTAATAGTGCTTATGGTACTACAACCCACTTTAATATGTAAGAAATCAAGTAGTACAAACAATAAGGAGGATCTTCATAGGAGGCAATGGAGGATGGGCGAGATTGCCCAATAATGGCTCATGGGAAGAAGAGATTTTTGCCTTTTTTGCTCTGCATAAAGGTCTTCATACCCTTGAAGAAACATTGAGATGTACCAATCCCCATCATGTTGATCAGAAAGTCATAGAATCTTGCTTGAATCAAGATCTTCTGGTCTGTGGACACCCAGAGTTTGTGGTGGATTATCGTTGTACAGGCGAGACAGCCTCCTAGTTGTGAGTCTCGGTTCTTTTGGCTTCTTTCGCAGTCCACATATTTCTTGCACCAGTGGTATGTGGACCAAAATCAATTTCCATGCCAAAACCATCCTACAAGTATGCATGCGGCAACGAGCAGGAAAGCCACTAGGAAACGCAGGGGTAGCAGAGACCCCATCATGGCCTCCCAAAGTAAAGATTTTGTTGTTCGTTACGTCTTTTTTTATTTGTAATGTGAAAGCAATTATTTAAAAAGGATTAAAGCTATATTTAAATATTCTTATAGGTTTAATAGGTTAACTATAGTAACTTAAAGCATGTTTATAGTTTACAATTATACTTTACTTATTTATAGACTTTATATAGCTATATAAATCAAACCTATTTATATATAAACCCATATAATTTAAGTTTATAAATAACCTATAGTTTATAAATAAACCTTTATATATAGGTAATATAAAGTTATAATCGATAGGCTTAAAGATTTGATTATAAAAATATAGCTTTTATAGTTTTATATATAGGCTTAAAGTTTATAATTAATAGGCTTATAGGTTTGTTTATATAAATAGGCTTAAAGATCTACATAAAATATTAGGCTTATAGGTTTAATAGGTTAACTATATTAACTTAAAGATATATAAATAGGCTTAGAGGTTTAATAGATTAACTATAGTAACTATATGTTTGATTATATGAATAGACTTAAAGATATATATAAATAGGCTTATAGGTTTAATAGGTTCACTATAGTAACTTAAAGTCTATTTATAGTTTATAATTATACTTTATATATCTTATTTATAAACTTTCTATAGCTATATAAATCAAACCTATTTATATATAAACCTATATAATTTAAAGTTTATAAATAACCTATAGTGACTTAAATTATATACACTAACCTATATATTAACCTACAACTATAACTATATAACTTATAGTAACTTAAATTATATATTTATAACTATATAGCTTATAGTAACTTATAGTTAATAGAAGCTTATTTTAATGCTACTATATTATAGCTTATTTAATAAATATAACTGTAAGCTTATAAGTTTGATTATAGCTTTTATTATGGGTTAAAGTATATGTATAAATTCAAGGGGATTTTGGTACAAAGATAGGGCAAGGAAATGTATCCATACCAATGGAGGAATGTTTGAAAGATGTGGTCCTAACTTTTTCTACAATGGATACTTCATCTCTGCAAGACTCATTATGGAGTGCCGTTCAATGTCCAAAGATTATTTTGCAATCTACTATCATGAATGGTAACTTAATTTGATCAAACGAAAGCTATAGCGGTGATGAAGAAGGGGATCATTCTGATCCTCCAATTACAGATGCAATTCCTATAACAAGCCCAGAATTTGAAACATTGATTCCTACCATAGATTGTTAGGTATCAAGGACTGTATGAAGGAATAGGGAAGATCAATTCACACACAAACCATGATTACATAAACACTTCTATTGCATTGAATGAGAGACTACAAGTTTATATAGATTTTTAGGACTAATAGAGTCTGACCTTTTTTCTAGATCCTTGGTTCTCATCATGTGAATGAGAGACTACAAGTTTATATAGATTTTTAGGACTAATAGAGTCTGACCTTTTTTCTAGATCCTTGGTTCTCATCATGTGAAGTAGGTATCTTCTTGGAGTAATTGGTTTTATTGATCTGCATTATCTCCACCACATGGTAGAGCTAGACCTCAAATAATTCTAGCTCTACAATGCGGTCTAGGTAGAATACAGCTCTACCACGTGGTAGAGCAAGATCAAATGAAATTCTAGCTCCTTGGTTCTTGTCATGTGAAGTAGGTCTCTTCTTGGAGTAATTGGTTTTGTTGATCTGCATGGTACACAGTTAGATCGATGCATTCTAGCTCCACCACATGGTAGAGCTAGACATTAAATGCAATTCTAGCTGCGCCACATGGTAGAGCTAGACCTCAAAGTATTTGATCTAGCTCTACCATGTGGTAGAGCTGTATTCTACCTAGACCACATCGTAGAACTTTAAGGTCTAGCTCTACCATGTGGTGGAGTTAGAATGCATCAATCTAGCTGTACCATAAACCACGTTGTAGACCTAGAATGCCTAGAGGTCTAGCTCTACCATGTGGTGGAGCTAGAATATATTGAACTAGCTCTAGTATCTGGTAAGTTCTATATCATGTGGTGGAGCTAGAATGCATCAATGTAACTTTATCATGTAACGGAGCTAGAATTCATTGATCTAGCTCTACCATGTGGTAGAGCTATATCAAAATAATCTATCTAGA